>NC_022029.1:43250607-43251270 GCF_000317375.1 Microtus ochrogaster
GTGTTGCCACCACCGCCCGGCTGGCATTTCAGCCTTTTATGCTTTGTATAATGTCCATGCTTTCTCTAACGAATGGATGCAAGATGCTCATTCACATCCGTGTGTAGCTGTCCATTCAGGTGAAAGCACACTTTTAGGGGAAGCACTGGGAGTCTGTGACGTGCCCGGAGAAACCTGGCCTCCACCAATCCTCCACTGTTTCTTCTTGTTTTGTGACCCCTGCCTTCATAAATGCTGATGTAAGTCGTGGTGACAGCTGGGTTTTTCAAGGAAAGGGTGACTCGTAGTTTCTAAGTTCTCTCCATCATTTCTGGTCAGGATGCCAGGGACTGACCCAAGATAGGTATATCCCAAATATACCAAATATATCAAAAATCACCAAGTCTCCTGAAGTTGCTAGAACTGGCCTTGAACCTACTCTGTAGCCTAGGCAGCCTTTGTGTTTTCTAGATTCCCGCTTCAACCTCCCCACAGAGCTGGGATTGCAGCTGTGTCCTTCAGGTCTGGCACAGGTCCAGGCTTTGACTTTAATGTCCGTACCACAGTACATTTGAATGGACTCTATTAAAGAGGCAAGTAAGTATGTAGGAAGGTGTTCAAAACTATGAGTCCTTAAGGAAATGCAAATTAGAACCACAGTGAGATACTGGCAGCATTCAGACA
>NC_022029.1:43251813-43271715 GCF_000317375.1 Microtus ochrogaster
TGGCTGGGCCACGGTCTGGAATGAACACACAAAAGTAGGCACTCTATACTGCTGATATGAACACCAAATGTGCTGTGGCTTTGGGAAAATGTGGCTGTGGCTGCTATGTGCGTGACCCAGACACCTCTATAAGTTCCTCTGTGTAAATGTCCTGAGAGGAATAATTGACAGCAGCTCTAAGCTGGGAACTAACCAACAAGTGAGGGAAAACATAAATGTGTTCATATCCATATAAAGTGAGAAACCATTGGCAGGTATAAGAACACAAACGAACCTCAAAAGACCTGTGCTTCGTGAGGAAACTGTCTCCCCTAAGAGACATGACTCGATTTGTGTGGAGTTTGAAAAGGCATATATCTACACGGTTAGTGGTTGGCTGTCTAGGTATCGAATTAGCTTTGACCGTTTAAAACATTTTCAGCTTTAGTCCTAATGTTATAACCTCAGAGAGAGGACATTTTCACGATTGTCCTTCCAAGCCATGAGAAAGTAGGGCTAACGGTGAGATGCTGATGAGGGAGGCAGTGACTCTGTGCCGGACACACGCTCGGACTCAGCCTGGCTCAGTGGTGTGATACCAGACTGCAGCTGCACGGCAGAGCCCGAGCCAGGGTTTCTGAAGGCTGCCCTAAGAAGCAGGGGACATTTGGCTCCCATGCTTTCACAACTTCTGTCCCCCAAATTGCTTCTGGTATCGGTGCTTATCACACTGTTAGAAAAGCAAGCTAGAACAGCATGTTAATCAAAGCATGTCAGTTCGCCCTAATCATAGAATTACAGCCTAGGAGTGAGAATGGGCAAGATTATCTATTTCTGCCCACACCTAGGTGGGCACCTTTACATCAGCCTTGACACATGGTTGCCTAGCCTCAGTGAGAGCATATCCAGAAACAGATCGGCTCGCTCTGCAAGGAGGTCCACCTGCTTTTGAGTTCTTCCCTCACGCTCATCAATTCTGCCTCTCCTACCCTGGGCAGCTAAAGAGCCGAATTCTCCAGCGCAGCAGCCACTAGCCACAGGTGGTCGTAAGGCACTTGACGTGTGGGTGGTTTACGTGCATGGGAGCTAGTTAGGGATCATCGCAGTGTGATAAAGCTAATTTCACACATATCTGTATGAGAATGTGTGAGAGCCCACGGAGTTGTGAGCCCGTTCCTCTTTGACTGGAGGTCAGAGAGTTTGATCGTATTTTTGCTCTCTCAAAGTTGTTGACAACAGGTGTGGCTATAAACGAGAGATTCTGACCGAAGGTGTGGTTAACTGGTATTTTTGGGTGTAGAGGTGGATCCGCTCCACCTGGACCACAGGTTGGAGAATTCAAGTCTATTCCTTATATCATGCTCATGAAGTCTGTTGCTTCCCTTTTCCCCTTTTGGAGTAAAGTATATAAGTGTGTGAAAAATAAGCAAGACGGATTCAGCATTCACTGAATGTCCCTCCTGATGCTGTTCTGTGTTTCTGTCTCTTATTTCTCTTATACTACTATTCCTTTTGCTTAATAATTCTAATCCTCATGCCCCTACCCTGGAATGTGAGAGTTTTGTCAAAGCTGGTTTCCAGCAAAATACCATAATTAAACTCATCGTTTTATACAATTTATCCAATACAATTTTCAGCTTTATTTGTGGCAAGTACAAAATGTTAAAGGACAGGCAGCCAACGGATTTCCACTTGGTAATGTTGCTATGCAGTCCATTGCTACCCTACCTCAAGAGGTAGGCTTCAGACGTTTGGAGAATACAAGTTTCTCATCCAGTTTTTTTTTAAAGGCAACACCTTGGTTTCCTTTAAATAATTTTTATTTTAAACCATCTCCATCACTATTAAGTTCCCAGTTTTTAATCTCTATCTAGTTAAGCTGAACACTGTAGATTTCAGATCATCATTAAGATGTCCCAAGTCCTGTTAGGCTATTATCTCTTATCATTACATTCTTTATAATGGCTCATTTCCTATAGTTTGCATGCCAGCGACTACGCTGTTCAAAGATCCTAAGTGAGATGTGTGTGAGCCCCTGAGTGAGATGGACCCAGGGGTCCATGATCCACTTGAGACAGCAAACAGTTCCTGATTATGGGAAGGACCGAGATGGTTGCAAAGAGACCTGCATGTTGAAAAGAGTAAGGCCTCTTCCATTGTATCAAGGCTCCGATCATGTAAAGCTCCTGGGATTTCTTTTTACTTCTTACGAAGTTGTTTTCAACCTCGTTCCTCCATCCTTTTATGTTTAACTTTAAGTAGATGATTTTATCTATTCCCTTTAAGCTCGCTCATTTTCACATCAGCCTGTTAGACACTCTGCCTCTTCATTCACCTGACAGTTAATGAGTTAAGTTTCTGTACCGGCTGTGTCCGTCACACCTGGATAGAAACATCTTGCATGTCTTCATCCATCACTAGTTGATGTTTGGGACTGGATAAGCCCCTGATAATGCTTGGGAGGCTGCCATAGTCCCTGCTCCTCAGATAGGCAGTGATTCATCAAGCAGTCAACATTCCTAGGGCAGACTGTCCAGCCAGCTACAAATTCACTCATCTCCACTGTCATTCATGTGTTCAGCTTGTCCACAGGATGTCAGATTCTTTGTTAAAATTAAGATAGATTTTGGCCTGTCCTGTTTCTCTGACTCCTGACTTGCGAGCCTGTCAAGGGAGAAAATCCAACTTGTTTAGAGAAGGAGTGATTTCTTGGATCAGGACTGGCCCCCAGAAATCTACAGGGTTTCTCAGGTAGTTCTTTAGAAGTTATCTCTGGGAGGCTGACATCAAATTTGCTACGTGACAGTTTCTAGAATTTACTTCTCCCGTGTTCTTATGTCTTTTGGAAAACCCAAAGTAATTTTTTTGGTAAAGGCTAAGCTAAAAAATTAAATGTACACTGACTTAAAAATGAGAAATAATAATAGGCTTTCAAATGAGTTGAACTAGGATAATAAAATGATGATGATGATGATGATGATGATGATGATGATGACGATACAGGCCCTTTATACTGATCTCACTTGTCAGTCCTCCAGTGTCAAGCCTCTTGCCCTCTGAACCGATCAGTTTATCGCAATTTGTTCTGCTCCACTCCTTCAAACGAAACACCCAGAGGAACAGCGTAAGAGGGAAACTCATGGATTCAGCAGGTTCGGTCCACAGTCACTTGTGTGAGCAGAGCATCATGGCAAAGAGAATGTGTGGAAAGGGCTGCTCGGGACGTAGCTGACCAGGAGAGAATAAGACAGCAAGCAGTTAGGGATAATAGGAACACCCCCCCCCCCGCTTCTGCCGTAGACCCGCTTTCTCCAGCTCAAACCCATCTGCTTAGTTCCTAGAGGCTCCTAGAACTGCCATCACCTTCAGAAAACCAAACACTGGCACCATGAGCCATGGGAGACATTGCAAGTTCAAACTATGACTTTAATTTTTCTAAGATTCTGAAAGCCATCTTTGAAAAAATCTAATATATATATTAATATATATATTTTAAAATATTTTTAATATATAAATGTTTGACTCTCAGTAAAAAAATATATTATTTATATAGAGAGTCAAACATATTATTTACATATTAAAAAATAGATATTACAAGGCTTGTTCTACTCGATTATGGAGAAAGCCTAGGCTCCACTCCAAAGCATCCACTGTCAGTAGTTTCTAATCTTCGGTGCTTAGTAAAGTTACTCGGCACCTTTAAGTTTCCTAAGTCTGGGTCGTACCTGGAGGTCCAGACTGAATTGGCCTGGGAGTGGCTGGCCTCAGAAGTTTGGACTCTCTAGGGGATTCTAATGAACAACCTCGGTTACTTGGTTACTCTAGTCAAGGCCAGCAGCTCCCAAAGTAGACTTCCCACCAGCGGGAGCAGCACCCGGAGCACTGTAGAAATTGGTGACCACAGGCATTCACAGGATAGGGAGCTCCAGACATCAGCGTCCTTGCAAACTGAGGTCTGAAAGCCATGCTACAAGCTTGCTTTCTCCTTGGAAATGGCTGCCCCATCAACCGACTTTAGAGATGCACGTACTCATTAAAGCCCTCTAGTCGTGAAGGAAGCTCTAGCGCCCGTTTTCCTCCCAGTTAGGGAGTTGGCCCCAAAGAGGGCTCTGGGGTCTCTCTCACCTAGTATTTCACCTGTTGTTTGTAACATCGTGCTCCTGGGTCGAGTTGAGGCTAGCCTTTGACAGAAGCGTTTTGTCCTCCCTTTGCCTGACGTTCGTTCCCTTTTAGCCGGTTTTGACCTATGATGTCTGGTGGATGTTCTTCTGAAACAGGACTAGATTACTGCAGACACCATCACAGCACTTAAAATACAAGTTTTACATTCATTGGAGGCACTTTGAGAAGCGAAGTGAACATTAGCAAGGAATTAGAGACAGCTGTGATTGGCTTCATGCCGAGGGTGAGAAAGGAAAGTGGCTGGAAGAATCGCTTGCCTGGACCTGTGACAATCTGGGGCCGCAGAACCTAAGCCATGCTACAGATCTGGTATCTGGATGGGCACTGGAGGAACACGGAGACATTTTTGTCTCCTTTCTGATAGCATGCCCTTGGGTGGCTCACACCGGTTCTCTTCTGGTTACCTCACAAATGAAAACTAAGAAAAACGACGCCTAGTTTTTAGGGTTGCCGTGAACACTGAGACATTACAGCCATATAGTAGTAGGTATCAGAATCTGAACTTCGAATCTTGTCTTTTGCACCCAGGCTTCTGGTTACCACAGGTTGCAACAGGAAGCAGCTGATGCATCAGACTCTATAGTGTGTGTGATGCTAGGTTGCTTGGGTTAGAAGCATGACGTGCACTTTAGACTTAATTTCCCCTTCACAATGGGTTACCAAGTTGCAACCCCATCTTCAGCCCAGGCATGTCACACCAGTGAAGGTGTCCAGTATTGCACGACTAAGTGGTAATAGCAGCTATTCAACATGTCACCAAACGGCCCTGTGAGTTAATATTGTCACTAGTTAATATTGTAGCTTTTCAGAAAGAGGGCTCACTACAATTTAGTCTTACTGGATTCTAGTTCCAGAAGCTTCCTTTTCCCCTTCATACCTTCTTTCTTTCCTCCTCAATCTGGGACCTTGCCTCTCTTCTCTTCCTGAACACCTTTCCGTTAACAGTCAGTGGGAAAACAGCGAAGGTGCTAGGGATGACCAAGGCGTACATCCTTTACTAGAACTCCAGTCTTTGTGGGCATTTATATGTGTGTGTGTTCATAAGTATACTTGTATGTATGTCCCTGGGTACGCACACAGGTATGTAGAGGCTAGAGGACACCTTGAGTGTCATCCCCAGGAATGTCACCTACGTTCTTTGAGATAGGGTTTCTCATTGCCCAAAAGTCCGCCCATCAGGCTTTTGCTGGCCAGGGAGCCTACCGAAGCATTCCCTGGATATAGCCCATGTAGGGACTAAGCATAAATTCTGCTTTGCCACCCGGGTGTTTCCTAACCTAGTCAAATTAACACAGAAAATCAACCAGTTCATACCACAGAGATTATGGTGGGTGGTAGAATGTTCTAGAAAATAGTAAGTTTGAACAGTGCCAACTTATCTTTCTTATTCATAAGCTCCTCCTACTAAATCTTTTCTCCCATTTTTGTCAGGAGAAGCAGTCCCCTGCTCCGGTTCCTTTTGCAAGGTGCTCATTTATAATCTCATGGAATGCCGATTAGCTTGCCTGACTCCACCCGCCCCACATCTTCTCACCGTGCTTAGCTTTATCTCTTTCTCCTGAATGAGCAGAAGAAAATAATAAATGTAACTGAATGAAGATTGACTACCTGGCTGAAAGAGGGAAGAGGTCCTGAAGAGGGTTGTGGAAAGGGCTACGAGGCTAGGAGTCAGCCGTGAAGCCGGAGCAGAAGGGTGATACTTGAGGCTGAAGCACCAGGAACCAGTGTGAGCACTAAGTGAGGCAGAGATAAGGGGGAAAAGATTTAGCCTGGGGCATCTGGAGGCGAGAGGCGTGCAAGCAGCTACAGATACAGGGCAATCAGTGGGGTCAGGTGTAATGTGTGTTAGTGACAAGAAAGAAAGACTTGGAGGGGCTGAGAGCGTGGCAAGAGCTTCTTCTGAGGCTTAAATCACAGGGATGAGCAACAGGCTCCAAACCCTTTCAAACTAGAGAGGCAGAAGTGAAAACAGTAGCTGCCAAAGGCCCTTCAGTGGGGCTGGAGAGATGGTTCAGTGGTTAAGATACTTGTTGCAGGTGCAGACCCTATAGGGTGGTTTACAACCACCCCTAAGTCCGGTTTTAGGGGATTCGAGGACCTTTTCTGACCTCCATATATAGGCATGCATGTCTATATACAGGCAGACAAGTACACATACAAGTAAAAATAAAAATAAATAAATACACTTTTTTTTTTTTAAAAAAAAAGAGCTGTCAATTTGGTGAATGCAGATGCTGGTAAGGGGGAATTACAGCACATTTTATGGGTGAATTTTTATCTTTAGAGTGTCAACTAGGCATATAGGTCTCTTAAGTATTTAAATCTTGCCTTTTTCTAATAGCACAAGGAAGGGGTGAACTAACCTGGTCACTCCACATTTTAAGGAGCTCCTATTTTATATGCTATCAGTGTGGGCTTTCATTCTCTGTGGAAAATGAATACTCTTCCGGGTCCCATGGGGGCTGTTCCTTGTAGCATTTGCACAGGCGACCATCTGAGCCGAGTGCTTATTAGATTGGATGAAGTATCGCCAAAGGTTAGCAGCCAGACAGCACGGGCCACCCACTGGACATGCTGGGAATGAGAAAGAGGCCAAGGGCCAAGTGTCTTGAACTGGAAAAGTACAGTGTAAAATTAACAGTGGCAACCCCAGTGGGCACCGCTGCCGGAGGGAAACAGCCTATGATATCATAACGGAGCCAAGAGGCGGCACGCTTCCTCTCGACACTCCCAGGGAGACAGCTTTACAGTCATCTTTCCAGCGTGCGGGCATTAGTCCCCCGATGCCAGTGTTGCAACCGACTGTCAGAAACCGAGGGCTCCTAACTATTGTACCCACACGGGCGTGGGCAGTGAGGCTCTGCCAATGCCTGCAGAAGCACATGCTAGACCTTCACACTTGAAAACTTCATTTCAGTTTTTTAGAAACTGAATCGTGGCAGTGGAAGCAGCTGCCTCCTCCAAACTTAAAAACAAAAATATGTTATTGGTCTCCTGGTTTCCTTCGGGAGCGGAAGAATAAACGCGTGTGTTGTTGTTACTAGCTGCAGCCAATAGAGAGGTGTGTTTAACACAATGCAGAAGGAATTGGGGCTGAAAGCTTGCGGTGCCCATGGAAAAGCATGGCTTGAAAAAAAAAAAACAGTCTAGAGAAAATGAATTTCCCAGTTTTTATTTTTCCCATTGAAATAAAAGGAGTGCTAGTCTGAGTTCTGGTGAAACCTTTCGTTATTTATTGGCAGCTTTAACAAATTTAAATCCAACTTTGCAAGCATATCCTGCTTCTTAAAACTCAAAGAATATAGCTAAAAGATTCATTTGCCCTTTTCTTTATATTAATTCAAAGATTTTTAGTCATTGGAAAATATCTGTCAAAGTTTATATATTTGGGTTCTCTTAAAGTGGGTGTATTCCTGTAACTCCAACTCCAGTGAGCATGGATTGATTCAAGACCAGTCTGGGCTAATAAGTCACCAGTAACGATGTAGCCAAGCCCTTGACTTAAAACAAAAACAAACAGAAAAGTTGTCTCTTTTCTTTTTAAGAAAAACTATGAGAGTATTAACATGAGTTATATTTGTATGTCTATGTATTTTTAATGTCTAAGTAAGCGTATATAACAGAGCTCAGAAGAAATCAGATAGGGCCAGGGTGTAGATAATAGTACAGTCCTTGTCAAGTGTGCATATGGCCCTGGGTTCAATCCACAGTTTAAAAAAAAAAATCTCTAAATACACAAGTTGTGTAACTGTTAAGTTTTCTGTACTAAAATTGTGAAAGCAAAATTGTGCTTTTGAAGTCATATTTTTTAGTCCCCAGGAGGTTGAGGAGATGGCTCAGTGGTTAAGTGATTGCTAGGCAAACATGAGAACCTGAGTTTGATCCACAGAACCCAATTTTTTTTTTAAAGTCACACGCTTTTGCTCTCGGGTCTGGGGAGGTGGAGACTGGAGGATCCCTGGCTTGCTGGCCAGCCAGCCTCAGCTATGTGAGGAGTTCCAATCCACTGAGAGATTTTGTTTCAAAGAAAAAGATGGATGACCCCTGAGGAACAACATTTGGAGGTGTCCTCTGGTGTCCACATGCATGCACACATATGCACATCTGAGCAGCTGAACACAGACAGAGACACACGGACACACAATACTGTTAGGAATGGTGCCATAGACTGTATTCCTAGCACTTTGGAAGTTGGAACAGGAGGAGGTTAGGGAGTTCCAGGCTATTCCTGGCCACACATCAACACCCTGTTTAAAGAAAAACATCACAATTCAGTCTTGCTCATGAGTGTACCATTGACTGGCTAACACAGCAGCTACCGGCATGATTAATGGCTTCGCTTTGAAGTTGACCGAAGAAGCTGTGTGCGCATGACACTGAAAGAAGACGGAAGCATGTGTGGCTTTGTACAGTCCCTTTTCGGAATAAGAATAGAAATGTCACTGGAACACAGTGACAGCGATACAGTGTAGGGTTCTTCAGGTAGCAGATCCAGTGAGTTCCCACGTCATTCTGCAGAGCCCCGTAGCCCTTTGGTTACCGCCCGTGGGTGAGCCAGCTCATAGGAGTCAGGGTCTCTTGTTGGAGTTACTCTCTGTACTGGAGTAACTCCATTTTATCTGATTTACATATTAACCCAAGTATATTTACATCTTTCTACATGTGCCTCCTCCATCGTTCACAGGGCACCACCTTCCTAGGTTGTCACCCCCAGCTTAAAAGTGAATACATATAATATATTTAAGCCCTACTTCCTTACAGTGTTTGTGTCCCTTTAGACACTGCCATCTGCTTACTCACATGACCTTGCCTGTCTTTCTATAATCCCTATCCCTTCTGAAACCCTCCTTCGACCCCCTCCTCAGACGCTCCTTTAAGGCCACCTCAGTTTGTGCAGAACATCTTTACTTCACTCTTGTCCTTTTGCTGGATATAAAATGCCAGGTGGACAGAACGGGTTCTGCCAACGTTTTGTAGGTTCCCCCACTACAGCCTGGCTTTTGCTGCTGCTGTTGAGACGTTTGCTGCTGGAATTAAATAGCCATCTTTCATGGATAAACTCCCCCCACCCCACCCCCATAGTTTTACCTCATCATTATTTTATATTTCCCGTGGTTCTGGGGATTGAACCCAGGACCTAGCACAGGCTAGGCAAGTGTTCTATCACTGAACTCCAGAGCAGTCTCTTTGTTTTGAAGGAGTGTCTCACTAACTCACTGAGCCTGGTCTTAGGCTCACTATAGTCCAGGCAGGCCTTGTACCTAAAATTCTCCAGTAGCTGTAGATCCTGCCGACACTGCAGTTGTGGGATCCTGGGTACCATGCCACACCCGGGGTCTCCCTCACATGAGTGAGACCAGCACCCTGTCACCGAGCTGCATTCTCTGCCCAGCATCATCTTTGGTTTGGTATTTTGCAGCTCCAGGATGCTTTGTCTAAGTCTTAATTTCTTATTTATTTTCCTCCAAACTTGTGCTCTTTGACTCTGAAATTCATATCTTCTCTCTGCTTTCAAAATATGTATCCTTACCACTGTATATTACCTAAAACATTTCTTAAACTCCACTGGGCCCTGTATTAATTTACTGCCTGCCCTCTTTTTCTATTGTGATCTGTCCTTACTTTTATTTCTCTGTTTTGTTCCCACTAGTTTGGTTTACTCCTTCAATGCCATCTCCCCAATTTTACCAATTCTTTCTTTAGTTTTTATGATCTATTAAGCTATCTTGTTTTAAAAACTTTGTTTCTAGTTTTTTAAATATCTGGCATTTTTGAAGTATCTTACTTGTTTTTAAAGGCAGCTTTCTCACTTTTTAAAAATCTCATTATAATCCCACTAACACTTTATACCTGCGACTTTGTCTCTCCTATCCCAATATTTAAAATTCCTGATGGTCATGCACAGCTGCTGTTGTCCCGGCTGACTTGCTCCCGTGACCTGATCCTCACGCATTTTTGCTTTAACATTTCAAGCTCTTCTTCCACTTCTTGTTGAGAAATCCTCCACGACCTGCATTGAAGGTGAGTCTCTATGACAGAGCTTTGTCTATGTCCAGGTCCTGTGTGTAGTTCCCTCTCACTGGGGGCTTTTCTGGGTTAATATCTTGCTTGTGTTTTCTGGGATTGCACAGGTAGTATCAATTGGACCTAGACTTTTCTAATCAAGACTTCAGGAGAAGTGGAAACATTCTGACACAGAATACAGGAAGATGCCCCTGTTATTTCTATGTGGTTTCTACGGAAGATATGCCCCTTCATTATTCTGGATTTCTGGGAGGTCTCAGTTCCAATTCCCTATATTGCTTGGGTCCAAACGTGGGCCTTGAAGCCCAAGTGTCTCAGTCGTCAAGATTGTCAAAGGCCCACAGGGCAGGGCATCGATGCATCTCATCCCCAGATTCCCAGCTCTTAACAGGTCAACCATTGCTTACCCTCCCTTTTCATAAGCTTAGCGACTAAAAAGATGTGTATTATGTTTCATCCAATCCTGCCAGGCGCCTAGGTCTAAGTCTTTTTCCAAACACGAATTTATCACTAATTGCGGTGATGAAGAAACCAAGGCCCAGAAAGTTGATTATAGAAGGACAGAGCGAAGTGGGGGTCAGCTGGGCGTGGGACGCCTTCGCTCACTTCATCCATCACACCGAATGATAATGCCTCACTTCTGGGAGCTGGCGTGTGTTCTGTCGCTCCTAATAACTCTTGAGGCATTTCTGAAATTGGAAGTAAATTTTCCCCCAAATCCTGATAACTTGCTAAAATAAGGTGAGTTAAATCACGGCCACAAGGCCATTTGTTGTGTTACGGCCATGAGGCCAGAAGCCGGCATCTTTGATTCTTGAGGCTGTGGTGACAAGGGGCAAAAATTTAGTATGGACTATTTCTTCGAGGACCTTCTGGCTTCTGCATCTGGATTTGTAAGCGCGGAGCAGGGAGAGCAACTACCTGTAGAGATGACTTCAGCGTGACAAGTTCCAGGACCTTCTCACCAGCAAACGCCTCAAATTCCGCACATCTACTGCACGCGGGAAAACAGCGGAGACCTGCCCACGCTCAAAACAGTGAGCCCGTTTGCGTTTTAAAGAGATGTACCGGGTGCTGTCGTAATTAGGGAACCCTTAGGACAGGTGAAGCAACGCAATGTTTTAGATACTATATTTAAAAACAACTTAGGAAGTTCAATATTCCTCTCTCAAACAACCCCAGAATTAACAGACCAAATACTAACCGCCACCCCCACCCCCGCAAAACAAGGTACATGCACAAACTGTACCCAGGATTCTTGTGAAACACCGAGGGATTCTAAGCTTCTTGTGAAACTGAGCTATCATGAGCCTTCCAGATATTTCTTCAATTTAATTAATTAATCGTGTTTTCAGATTGTAGTTCACTAGTCAGAGTGCCCTCCACCCCCGCCAGCATTTAAGCAAGGCCTAGGTTTCCAATCTCCTGAAGAGGGCGCTATTGACATGGTCAACCATTCTAACCCTCGCGAAGAGGGTTCATAAACAAGGCTTCTGCTTAGAGGTCTTTAGGTGGATATTTGGGAGTTGAATTTAAACCTAAACTCCAAGCAGACTCATAAGTGTTAAACTATTTCATACTTTTAAAACCAGCGTCTCGCTGCCAGCTTGTTTAACAGAGAAGTCTACTGACTCTCCAGCCCTCCCCCTTTTATTATTTAATGAACAATTGCTCTTCTGCTCTGTATTAACAATGGTGCTTGGAACATGACATCAAGAGCACACTGTATGCCCCGTTGTGCTGCACGTTGAATGATTTGTGTGTCTTTGAGAAAGTCCAGCTACTCGTCTTAATCTGGTATCCCGGAGGCTTCTGTAATTTACTCCCATAGTTCCTTGCCATAACATATTTCATGTCAAGGAGGG
Organism: Microtus ochrogaster; assembly: GCF_000317375.1. NCBI lineage: Eukaryota > Metazoa > Chordata > Mammalia > Rodentia > Cricetidae > Microtus > Microtus ochrogaster. The sequence continues at coordinate 43,263,864 of NC_022029.1, forward strand.
TCTTTTTTTTTTTTAACTCTTAATAGAGATATTTTCAAACAAAGACAAAGGGCAAAGAGGACCTTCCCTAGGATATTAAGTGAGAACATAACCGTAGCTTATTTTTTTCTTTTGTGTTATTATGAGGCAATTGATGATTGCCTGGGGCTTTGCTGATGATGAACCAGGCTTTTAATAAGTTTCGGTGAGAACAGAGTTCGTGGGGATAAGTTAATTAATTGCTCTGTTGTGTGAAAGCTTGGGGAGATGGCGCTTTATTCTACTGTGCCGTGCGATCATAAAACAGCACATAATTCTATACCACGCTAGTGCTTACCGGGAAACCCATACAGAGACATTTCACCCTTCTTAAACAGACAGCGTTAATAACCTAGCTAAGCCAGAAGTGAAATACGCCGCTGATTGCTTCCCAAAAACGGCAGAGAAAAGAAATCTGTCCTTTGGGCAGCTCTACCGTCCTGCATCTACTATTGCTTACAAATTCTTTCAGATAACTGGCAGACACCTCCCTCTTGATTACCTTTAATCTCAGGGTTGGCAAAGGGTTCTTTCTTTATTCTCTCTGTCACTTGGTTGATTTCAAGCCAGAGTTCTCCATCCCTCTGGACTCTGCCCATGTGGGAAAATGAAAGCATCACTTCATAGTAGAGTGGGGTTTTCTCCTGATGGCTACAATTTACATGCCAGGAGCCCTCTAAGCCCTCCAGCACTTTCTTGATGCTAGGAAGGGAGGAAAAAAAATCAAACAGTTTCTTAGAGTCTGGAATGCTTTCCCTGGCAATTGACAACAGAGTTCAAGTCAAGTTTGCGATTTGGACTCAGGCTTCAGTTTTCCTTATGCATTTTTAACTCTTTGAAAGATGGGTTGGAGACAATATGCCAAGTCCTTCCTGCTCTGTTCACTTTAGGCTGACTGAATTTTGAAGACACTTCACTGTTAACATGGATTTGTAGGCTTGTTTTAAATATTCGGCAAATAAAACTACTCCCAAAGAGTCTTGCTGCTCTTGGACATTTGTTACAAGTTGCCTTTGCAATTAAACATTATTTGTAGTAAAACAACCACCTTTGTGTGATTAACCAGCTTCCTATTTTATTTCAAATTTAGCATTATGTTTTTATATGTGGCATAGCGTGGACTTCACACCTCCTGCAGACTGTGAAGCATTCGTGTGCTTGCCCAGAGAATAGGCATCTCCTTCATTTCTAAGGAGGAAACAAGCACCCTTCATCTGAGGAAATTCCCAATGCAATTCCCAGTGCAATATCTGGCATATAAGCACTCATTAGATGTTTCATTTTTTTTCTCCCTGGATTTCACTTGATTTGATTTGTCACTACTAATCAATCCATCTTCTGCCATAGGATGAATCTATTGGAAAATAATCACACGAATAAATAAGATTAGTATTCAAAATATTTGTGTGCTTTCCAATATCATTAAAGCTTGTGATAAATAAGAATAGGCCAAGTTGTCACTGAAGAGTAACTCAGTGAAGCCTTTGTTTCCAGGATTTTTGCTCTCTCTCTCTCTCTCTCTCTCTCTCTCTCTCTCTCTCTCTCTCTCTCTCTCTCTGCAGGAAAAGGAGAGCGTGAAGGCTAAAGAGATCTCCTGTGGACACGACACCTCAGCCACATAACTTAGACCCTGCTACATGTTGCAGATCAGCCATAGTAAGGTCAGGTTTAACTCCACGTCAGGACTTCCTTGTTGAAGAACTTGCCATTCTCTGCTCAGCCATCTCAGCCCACAAAGCAGAAACGTGTTTTGTTAGCCACGAAGCTTATACTATTTCTGTTGTCTGACTGTCCCCTCAGAGCCACTATTTCCTTAGATCCTGCACCTCATACAGCCCCAAGCTAAGGTTTTAAGTTGTCAATCGCTCTTCCTCTCTTCCTTCTAGCTTCCCACTCCTATCAACTGTTTTGCTCACTTCAACAATCTAGTAATTGATCAGGAATTCTGGTAGACTTTATTTACACAGTCTGAGCTGTCCCTTAGTCTCACTGTGGTGGAAATGAAGGCTGACATTTGCTTTCAGTCTGACATGGCTTCACCCTCACGGGAGCTGAAAGTTAAGCGCTATTGAATAGACAAGAGTTTGTTCAAAATCATGGTAGCAGCAATGCATCAGGTTGTTGGAGCTTTCAGATGGATATAGGATCAGAAGAGGTGAGAGCAAGGGACTGACATTCTGTTAGGAGGACCTGGACTTCCTTTGAAATGGTATAGCCTTAAGGTAGATTTATCATAAATCTATAATGTGGGCTCTAAGGCAACCACGAAAGAGTTTTTTCAAAGTGTAATTTATTTGTTAAGAAAAAAAAATGTTGGACAATATTACATGTTCCATCAGAAGAAAGGAAGGCAGAGGATGAGGGAGTCAATGAAAAGGAAAAGCCAAGAAGAAGAGCAATGGGTGTAGAGCACCTTTAGAAGTGATATTAATACGGTTGTATCAGCCATCGCTTTAGTGTGTTGTCTAAATATACTGGTTATAAACAAGGACTGACGACTGAATTAGAGAAGTAAAATCCATTTCATCCTAAAGTCATGTGTAAAGTGAGAGGAACAGAGCAAAGCTAAGAGACTGCATCAGTTCCAGGCTTCAGACAAGGTCACCCTGGGGAGGATCACAGATTCCCAAGCAAGCTTTCACCTTCTTACACTTTCCGCTGAGAGGGAGCCGGCCGTCTTCCAGTGTTACAGCCAGTGGTCCCTCATATGCTGCTGTACTTGTTTGGATTCAGCAATATGTCATCTCTCTTGACTCTTTGGGTCTGGTTTGTTTCATCTGAAATAATGTCCCACCAAAGCCCTTTTGTGTTATCTACCTATTTTTTTGCAAAGGAAATATAAAATTGCCACCGTTTTTCTGTTTTAATCCACCACATTGTTGGTTGCTCACCTTCTTTGTATTGGATTGACTTCCGAGGCTTTGTAAGTGTTCATAACATCTGCCCTTCTGGTTTGAAGGGAAGGAACGCCTCTCTCTTGCAGGGGAAAAAGAGCCTCTGGTACCCTCTGGAGAAGGAAGGAAAATATCTGGAAGTGTGCAGACGAAACTCGCTATGATGCATAACATCTACATTTCTGGGGAAAAGACTCTAGACAAGGGCTACTTTTATACATGAAGCTCTCTGGATGAGATCTGTGGATTCCTTTATCATCTCAGATGGTCTAGCCTGGAGTGTTTTGACCATGGTCTAGCCTGGAGTGTTTAGTAGGAGGCAGCGGACCCACGTCTGTGCGGCAGAGAGCCACTCCCATTAGCGGTCGAGGGCGGTTTCCTCTGCAGTATGAACTTCCCCTTTGCACAGTCTCCTCTCCAGCGACATGATTTAGAGTGGGTGAGGATGAACATTTGTTGGGAACAAAGCTAAGGAAGAAAGACAGGCCCTGCCTCCTCTCTGCCTTCCTGATGTTTCTGTTTTCAATTTCCCTTCACGCTACAGTCTTGGTGCATGTCAGGACAAGGCTGGTGTTAACCCAAGTTCCCTCACCCCACCCCACCCCCTTTCTTTTTCCAACAGTCTAGGTTGAGCAGCAAATACCTGACTCCTGCTCTTCTCCACGTTGCAACAGGTTGGTTTACACTGCGTTTTACATGCAGTGGGGTGTGCTCCAATTATAGAGGACATCCTAAAGAGGCCTTCAGTTTAATAAAGGTAAAAAGTAAACCCTTTTACCTTAGTGGGGCCAAACATCCTAAGCTAAAGAGGGTATTCTTTGAAATGGTGGTTTGTAAAGTAAGGGGAGGAATTCCTTTCCCTTGGGTTTCTTTTCTTTCTTCCTTTCTTTTCCCCCCCCCTTGCAACAACTCTAGGCAAATTCCTCAGAAATCAGATTGGCAGAGGAAAAGATAGGGTGGGCTGGACCCTGGAATTTAGGCTTGCTGAATGCTTGCCAGTCCCTTGCCACATAGCACAAATTGGTGCCAACTGCAGAAATAAAGATCTAAGTCAGAAGTGCAATGCAGACACAAGACAATCATCAGCCCAATTACACTGGTTATTCCATAAATAAACTAGAAACAGCAGGATTGCCCAATGTCCTCCAACCCCGAAACCTTTGCAAAGGAAAGGTAACTGGGCTTTTCTCTCTTTGTAGCCATACAATGTCACATTTTAATGATGGGTTGTAGACATGGGACTTGGGCTTTAGACTGCAACAAACATGATTCTACACTTATTTTTTTTAATAAAATTACAAAAGTTTATATCTGTGTCCACGAGATAAAGGTCACCAAAGAAACATGTAGGTAGCAATTTTTCTACACTTTTCTTTCCTTTGGGGTACAGGGCACATACGCATTAATTGCCATAATATTCACTATCTTTTGTTGGGTTTTAGATGTATTATTGTAGCTTTTGGGTATGTTTATAATGAAATATAAGACTTCCTGGCATAAGTATCTAGTTCTATAACATACCCCAATCTCTTATCAGTGTCATTTTTAAAAAATTACAAATTAAACGTATTATTTCATAAGCTAGTATTACAATCTCTTGGTGTCATAAATATGAAGGTAACATGTTATTTATATAGTCGTGATGTCAGGAAGATATTATTTAAGTGCTTAATGGGATCAGAGGCTTAGCACACAGGAAATATATTTTTTTCTGTATGTTTCCGGTGTCTGTTTTACTTAGTTTAATCATTTTAATTACAATTTCTTTTTATTTTTAAAACAGGACTGTAACTCTTAGATGCTATTAATTTTTTTTATCTTGGCAAGTTAAGGAATAACAGGTAAGTTTGTAAGAATGAAGTCATCAGTTCTATATTCTTTGTCCCCGTCCTCATCCATCTTTCTCTCTCCTTTGCCCCTCCTTTTCCCCTTTGCTCTATAGTCCGGGCTGTTTAGTCTTTATTCATTTCACTGAGGTTTGAATACCAAGACAGAGGAAAAAGCATGATCCTGATCTTGTTGGATACCAATTACTTTATAAAACAGTTTAAATGCTGCAAGATTCTACAGAACAAATATTTTTCTAAAGTTTTCTTGCTGTGGCAATGAGTTGAAGTATTAAATGATACATGAAGACTAATTTCTCAAGAAAAATTGATTCTAAAATAGCAGCATGGCAAGTTGAAAACAGAGAAGAGAGATGCCCACGTGAGGATTGGAATGCTGGCTAGTGCTTCTCTTTGGGTACCGTATGAGTGGATCTGTAACATCCCTCACTGGTGTAAATGGGATACTTTACAGAGTGCAGTTTCTCTCCAAGAAGGCAGCCATGCACCCTTTGAGTGAGTGATGGCAGCTATAATCTAGAAGGGGAAACTAGAATATGGGTTGGGTGGGCTGCATAAAAAGCTAAGGAGCTGCAAGGGTTCCATCTGCCTGGCGCTCTCAGGCCAGAGCAGCTTCTGGAGTGCTCTGCATCTTCTTCCAGAATGGGGCCCGGAGGGTGTGCAACACACCAGTTCCAGCTCACTCTTAACCACGTGAGTCTGGAGAGTCAATCACTGGTGTCTTCTCAGAGTGGAGCTTTACTGAGATTTCAAACAGATTGAAAAGAGAAGTCATCTCATACATGAGTGGCTTGTATGTTAAAGTCTACAACCAGAAGCCTAGTCCACACACAAATCTTGACTTACGGAATTCACACTCATAGACCAGTGTAACGATGGCCTTCCTTGATCACTGTGACACCTAGTGACATCACCTCTTCCACGCCAGAGATGAGTGAGCTGAGGTGAGTGTGGGGGTGGGGATGTGGGTGGGGATGTAGGTGAGCTAGGAAGAGGTAGAACTGGATCTCTCTCTCTCTCTCTCTCTCTCTCTCTCTCTCTCTCTCTTTCTCTCTGTGTGTGTGTGTGTGTGTGTCTGTCTGTCTGTCTCCTTTTCTTTCTTGTGGCAAAACATTCATAATACAGTTTACAATTTCAACAATTCTTAGTGTACAATTCAGTTTGCTAAGTCCATTCACAATTTTACCTAGCTATCACGACTATTAGTTTTTCACAGTTTTTGCTTATTTATTTATTTAGTTTATTTATTTATTTTTCATCATCCTGAACAGAAAATCTCCACCCATGAAAAAATAAGTCTCTCCTCCCCTTTAGACTGAGGCTTGAACTTGTGGAACCTGAGGGAAAAGTCCCAGGTTAAACTCCAACTTCCCCAGGTTTAACTCTCCAACAGGGTCACCAATTTCTCCTTCACTGCACGTTTAAATTAAATCCAGGTCTTGTTGCTTTCTTCTGTTATTGGGCTCTATGAATAGGGCCCTGAGCGACAAGGGAAGAGCAGCCATAGACTATTTCTAGAGCACAGGGGGCATCATTGGCAAAGGGGTACAAGCTGAGCTCAAATACTGTTCTCAGCCGAGCAAGCGCCTGTGACTGACCCAGCAGTGACCCACAATGGCCAAGTTTTTATGTCGCCATGATGAATCAGTTTCTAAAACATGAAACTTTGTTGTTTCAATATTTATTTTATTTTGTGAATGAGTGTTTGCCTGCTGTATACATGTGCACTGTGTATATGCCTAGTGTTCACAGAGGCCTGGAGAGGACATTAGATTCCAGAGACAGAAGGCCTGTGACTGACGTGTGGTCCTGGGAACCAAACTTGGATCCTCTGTGAGAGCAGCAAATGCTTTTAACCGCTGAGTCATCTCTTCAGCCCCCAATAATGAAACCTTTTTTTTTTTTTACCCCAACCCATGGGATCATCATGAACTTCAAGCCTTTTGCTGCTCTTATCATAGCCAACATGGGAAAAATATATTACTTTATATTACCTAACACCCTGGGCTTGTCATTGTGCAAGTTTTATTTCTTACCTTTTATTGAAACAGTTTCTCTTGAACTTAAAGTCATGTTACTTTGAAGAAGTCATATCTTCTTTGGCAAGAAGTCATGTCTTCTTTGGTAAGATTACTGTCTTCCATCTTTCTGTTATTCCTGCCTGCTCTGTCACTACTTTGTGGACACAAGTCTCAGAGCAGGAGAATGGGCAGCCAGACAAGTGAAAAGACACACTGGGAAAAGCAGTAAAATGAATAAGTGATAGAAAGAAGGCTTCACGCCGGTAATGTGAAAAGAAGAAAATAGAGAAGAAGAAGGAATGGACACAGGCACAAAAGGATGCTCATTGTGATGCTTATTTCAGCTAGAATCAGTAAGAGAGGGAAATTCATGCCAATTCTTTTAGTGATGCCTCTGGAAAGTGGGTGTGGGCAGGAGGATTCTCACTGTAGACTGGGAGTCTGTTTAGTCTGTCACTCAGAAAAGCAGTGACACAATGTGCAACAACGTCTAAGACTCAGACGTTCCTTGATTCAGGAAGAGATTCTGTCCCAGTAAGCCACTGTACGTTAGTGCAGTTAAGGGGTTGGCCCAGCTGAGAGCACAGCACAGCACAGCAGAGGAGTGGCTGGTGTGCTTGTGAGAGCGATATTACCTGGAAGCACTGACTTGCTAGCTCAGGCAGATATCAGACTTTCCAGTTTCTACTGAGCGCGTATTGCTTCTTCATCATCTTTAATTCAGAAAACCATACCCAGGTCTCTGAAGTGAAAAAGAGCTTTATGCCTGTGGTCCAGCATCTCTCTCTGTGAAAAGCGGTCTCACTTCTTAAGTCCAAGCCAGTGAATAGTTGCCCATTGTGACACTAATTATAACAGCAAAAAATGAAAACCAAATAAATATTCATTAGTAATGAATTAATTAAACCCAAACAATGGAAACTTATATAATCATGAGAAAGTGTGATGTCATATTATTATACACAGATGTCCACAATAAAGTGTAGAAAGGAAAGGGCACTTTGGGAAGAAAATATGTAGTTTAATCACACTTGTGCAGTGTGTGTTTATATGTGCAGTGTGTGTTTATATG
>NC_022029.1:43272204-43278862 GCF_000317375.1 Microtus ochrogaster
TTATATGATGTACAGTGTGTGTATGTGCCATGTGTGTTCATATAATGTGCAGTGTATATGTATATGTGCAATGTTATTTCAGGAATGACATTTTTTAAATTGCTAACAGCACTTCTATATGGGGATATGTGGAGAAATTAGTTTCCTGTTCTACACATTTATTTGTCTCTTGAGGTTTTATAAGCACACATTTCCTTTATAATCTGTAGAAACAATAGAAACACTCAAAGAATAAAAGGGGGGCTGGAGAGATGGTTTAGAGGTTAAGAGCACTGGCTACTCTTTCAGAGGATCCTGGTTCAATTCCCAACACCCACATGGCAGCTCACAACTGTCTGTAACTCCAATACCCTCACATAGACAAAAATGCAAGCAAAACACCAATGTACATAAAAAGAGGAATCGCCACAATTAAAAAAAAAAAGCAACCATAAAGAGCCCTTTGGCTAATGGAGTGTATCATTGCTTGCTTTCTGTGGCTGTGATAACACCATGACCAGAGCACCTTGGGAAGGAAAGAGCTTACCCCACTTTCTCCTCTCTAGACCATCAGGAGGGAAATCTGGGCAGGACCCTGGAGGCAGAACCGAGAAAGAGAGCTTGCAGGAGTGCTACTTACTGGTTTGCCCTGAGCCGCTCAGCTACCTTTTTTTTTGCATAGCCCACACAGCCTAGGGATGTTACTGCCCATTCTGGGCTGGATCTCCATCAATTAGCAATTCAGAAAATGCCCTATAGACTCGCCCCCAGGTCAGTCTGATGGAGATACTTCCTAGTTGTGTCAAGGTGAGACTATCTAAACAGCACAGAGAGGAAGAGCAGGCTGCGTTTTCCCTCAGTCCTCATGTAAATACCCTCGTATGAAGCTCTGACCAATGCCTGTTATCACGAAGGGGATAAATGGGATCCTCAGGTTCCAGCTTCCTGGTGATGAGTACAGAGTGTCTATCCTTCCAGGCTCCAGCCCAGGCACTTCCACCTCCTCTGCCTTTGTCCTCTTGTGGACCTTGAGGAGGTCAGTGAAATGACTATTCCAGATCCATAGCCCCTGCTGCCAGGAGGTAGTGATACACCTGAGTCACCCAGGATGGTCAGGATCTTGCTCTGTAGGCTCCTCAGAGCTGTAACCAGCAGGTCCGCTCCTCCTGGATTCATTCAAGCCTACCAATGGATCCAACTCCTAGAAAATGGTTGCAAAGAGATGCCACAGCTTCCTACTGTTGAGCATATTCATGCTTACAAAATAAATAACTAACACCCTCCAGGAGGGCCGGCAGCAAGGCGGAGTGCATTGCAATAAGGATCACAGCAGGCTGATGACGGACAACTGGAGTCTGGAGCCCTCATGAGCTTTGGAGCCTCAGCCGGGCCTACTAGCTCTGTGACATTCATCGGTGACCTTAATAAAGCAGGGAGGATGACACCTTTCACCTGGGGTTGTTAGGATTAGGGGAGAGAGAACATAGACAGAATGACCCAGAGCCAGTCTTCATAAACAGTGCTGTGCTCTCCTCCCTCTCCGACGTGGCCACGGCATTGAGCAGCCGCAGCAGTTCAGAAAATAGACGGTTTTGCTAAACTGCGCAGCAACCTGTGTGCTGTTTACACTGCAGCCTCTGTGTCAAGTGAAAGCCGTGGATAGAAGCTTTATATTTCCCATCTACCCCAGTGAGTAACAGCTATGATTCAAAAGAGGCTCAGAGTAACTCTCCAGCTTTTAAACATTCTGGGTCTTGTAAGCATAAGGAGGCACGTGGATCCATTAGGTTTAAAAGCTATTGAAATTCCCAGGGATCGTTGAAATCAGGTACTTATAAGCGACCCTAAAGAGATGGGGCTAACCTTCCACATCAACGGTACATGAGTTAAACACGTGGTTAACTCTGGAAAGAGAGGTGGCGCATGAGATATCAGTTCATGGGGGACGATGCTCCATATTAATTTATGGGACATCAATAATGTTTTAGTCTAAATGAACCTCCCTATATATAAAACATTCTTAATTATTGTTAAACCGTTACTTTCCACTTACCATCGATCTTAAGGAAATGACTGGGAGTTTCGGAGTGTGCTGACACAGCGCTGTTCATTGGGGGTCATCATTCAGAGCAGGTGTCAATCTCCTTCACTTAATCTCAAAGCAGAGCTGATGAAAGATTGAGTGGTTTTCCTTTAATCAACTCCCTCTTTAAAAAAAGAAGAAGAAGAAGGAGCCCATTAAGATCAGGTAACTTTTACAGGGACGTTAACACTCTAATTCTCTTTGAGATAGTGAAACCTTTGGTTTCCCACCTGGTTCAAGGGCAAATGTTACATTTTATAAGGTAACAGATGTAACAATTCTAAAAGGATAGATCAGGCCATCAGCATGAGACAGCCTTCTAGCTGGGGTCCCTGGAGGTTGCGCCAAGTGGCCTGATCCCTTGCAAATCAATATTTTGGATCTGGTATGCACGCTGAGCACTAATGCAGGAGCAGATTGTTGTTCCAGTTGCACCTGTTAGGATTCCAGAAGTGCCTCTCGGAGCTCTAGAAGACACAGGAATTAATAGTTACACAGCCTCCTGCGTGAAATGCATTTCTTCATCAAGACCAGAAGGGTAAATTTGATGACATTAGCTGGATCATAAGCCTGGAGGAAACTGCTGTGGTATCCACAGCCTCAGTAAAGATTACTTTTCTGAAGGCAACATCTCCTTCTAACACGGGCGGGTCATACTAAGACTCTGAAATTGCGGTATAAGTAGATCGACTCCATCGTTCAAACCTACAGAGCTTCAACAGTGCATCCACGTGAAGCACCACATAGACAATACTCACTGAACACATCCTAGAAGGCAAGCAGCATGCTAAGTCCTTAACACTTAAATAAATAATTCATTTATTAAATTCTCCTCCCAAAGCCTTGGGAAGCATAACAGTATCTGTCTTAGTTACAGCTATTGTTGCTGGGATGAAACACATGACCCAAAACAACGTGGGAAAGACAGAAAGGTTCTATTCCACTTCCACATCCAGCTTACAGTCTATCACAGAGAGAAATCAGGACAGGAAGTCAAGGCAGGAACCTGGAGGCAGTAGCTGATGCAGGGGCCATGGAGAATTGTTGCTTAGTGGCTTACTCTTCATGGCTTGGTCAGCCCGGTTTCTTATGGAATCCAGGACCACCACCCACAGTGGACTGGGCCCTCCCAGTCAATCACTAAGTAAGAAAATGCCCTATACGCTTACCTACAGTCTAATCAAAGGGAGGCATTTTCTCAACTGAAGTTCCATCCTCACAAATGATTTCAGCTTGCATTAAGTTGGCATAAAATCAGTCACCACAGTATCGCACACTTCTTCCATTGATTTCCATGTGCCACACTTGGCTCTACATATACTGATGCATTGGACCTTGCAAGGGCTTGCAAAGGTACATGCTGATGTTCTAGGTGAAGAACCTGGAGTTCAGGGACATTGAAGAACTGGGGAGCATAGATTACAGTAAGGCCATATGTAGTGGTTTGACTAAAAATGATCCCCATAGGCTCACAGATTTGAATGCTTTGTCACCGGGGAGTGACACTATTAGGTATGGCTTCGTTGGAGTAGGTGTGGCCTTGTTGGAGGAAGTGTGTCACTGGCTGTGGGTTTTGAGGTTTCAAAAGCACAAGCAAGGCCCTATAACTTGCCATCTTCCTGCTGCCTGTGGATGCTGATGTAGAACTCTGTGGTCCTTCTTCAGCACAACATCTGTCTGCATGCCATCATCCTTTCTGGAATGATACTGGAATGATGCTGATACTGGAACAAACCTCTAAAACTGTAACCAAGTCCCAATTGAATGTCTTCTTTATAGGAATTGCTGTGGTCATAGTATCTCTTCACAGCAACAGAACACTGACTAAGACACACCATGTTATATGCTTTGTGGACCCCATATTAACTGAAAGTTCAGGGTCCCTTTTAAAAATTCAGAGAAGATGCCACTAAAACTATGCAACAGAAGGTTTTGTTTCTCTCTTTTAGAGCCAATCTCCTGACTATCACAGCATTTTTACTTGTTGCCTAATATCAATCAAGGTAACAAAAAGTCATAATGTTAAAGGATTAGCATTAATTTTGCTATTCACCTTTATACTGTACAACGTACAACTGTACATTGACAGTTTTACTATTAATAGTGTGAGATTATTTAATTTGTATGTTAAGTCACTTAAAACAAGCACTTCTCATTTCATGGCTGTGATGTGCACACTCTGTTCTTAGCATGGTGGAAATGCTCTACCAAGTGAACGCAACCTTTTGTTGTTGTTGTTGTTGTTGTTGTGGCTCAGGTTCTGACCACTCTCAGCTCTATCCACTTATGGGTAAGTAAAGACCACAAGGGACATGAACTATGAGCTTTTTTAATTTTCTCTTTCTTTCTGTGCCATGGTGCAGTGAAGCTAGTTGCCTAGGTTAGAGCCCCAGTACAAGCAAACTGGGGTTCAGCTATTTGTGTTTCTTGGAATGCCCTTGTCTTGTCAGTGGGTCCTAATGGAGATCTGTCTTGAAACCCCAGAATCTGAGTGTGGTCAGTACCCCACCTCTTCCCTATCCCATTTAATCATACATGTCAGGAGTTCATGGAGCTCTTGATGAGTCTGGTGGAACTCCTGAGCATCTTGTCTCCCTGGTACTTCATGTCTATGTGGCATCATGAGCTTGACACACATACTGGGATAGCAAAGACTAAGATGGGCATCAAGTATAAACCTTTTCTAGTCATGCATGTGTGCTTTGTGCCAGCAGGCTTAATGTACAAAGCTCTAGTTTAAAAGATGAACGCATGGGGATTTCAAGAGCCTGCAATGAAGGGTGGTGGGTCTGAGCACAAGGTCTCGGGAAACCCAGGAGTTCATTTTTAAGCCTGAATGGTTTATGGTTAGCCAAGCAGAATTTAGGGGGAGGCTGATACCTTTTCCTCATCCACTCCCTGTTTCTGGCTTATTTTCAACCCTCCTGCTTCCGGAGTCCTCAGGCTGACTTGGGTTCTTGAGCCTTGGGTCAAGGCTCCGAGCCAGGTACCAGTGGGTGAGATGATTCTCTCCACTCATCCATATTCTAGATCCACAGACCCAGGAAAGCGATCCTCCTCCCTATGTCTCAATTCCTTACTGCAAAATGAGAATAGTTTGTTGGGAGTGTTAGCTTTTGGCGTGCACATGTAGCCTTTAGTCCAGGACTCAACCAGCAATCTTGACAAAGTGTAGACAAGTATTGCCACGCACCGCGCCCCAGTGCCTGTGCTTGGTGCACTGACACCTAGTTCATGAGCTTCGGGCAAGGGGGCTGGAGGTTAAAGTACACAGACTAACACAGACAGAGAGACAGTGACACGGGTCATCCTTGAATTCCCCAAGAATGCCCCCTTTATTGTGTTCAGGGGCAGATTATATAGAGATGCTACGCCCCAGCCAAACCCACCAGAAACCACTCTCCTGCCATCAGGAATTCCTGAAGGTCTCGTGCTCAGAGCAGCTGTAGGCACTCAGATCAGGGGATTACAAGAAATTCAGGATCTGGAGTCTCACTGCTCCCAACAAACTATGGCATATGGTTAGTATTCTTTACGTTAGTTACTTTTTCCTGGTGCTGTGGCAAAGTACTTGACACAGACAACAGAGGAGAAAGCTTTATTTTGGGGTCACAGTTTCAGAGGCTTCCTTTCGAGGTCAGACGTGTATTGCTTTGCATCTGAGGTAAGCAGAGCACTCCAGTGATGGGAGCATGAAGCAGGGGCTCTTCATCTCATGGCAGACAGAAATCAGAGAGAGAGAGAGACTGAGAATCCAGGTCCTTCCAGGGCATGTCTTTGGTTAGTAAGAGACAATGGGGAGCTAGGTGATGATGGCCCTTTAATGCTAGCACTTGGGAGGCAGAGGCAGGTGGATCTCTGAGTTTGAGACCAGCCTGGTCCACAGAGTGAATTCCAGGGCAGCCAGAGCCACACAGAGAAACCCTGTGTTGAAAATAAACACAGAACAAACAAGCAGACAACAACAAAATGAAACAACATGGTGGGGGAAAAGTGGCTCACCTTGTGGCAGGGTGTAAGGGAAGAAAAGGGAAGAGGGGGAAGGAACCGAGAGGAGAGAGAGTGGGGGAACACCAGGGATGAGCATTGATAATCAAAGACAAAGAGCTTGAGAGTGGAGGGGCATGGGAGGAGCTAGAGGGAAGATACCTAAGGACTGAGTGGAGGGAAGGTATGGGAGATGTGATGCATTCTATTTTAATTTAGATATATTTAAAAAAATAAACCTATGGGGCAATTGTGGCACAAAAGGTATGGGGCAGCGAATACATTCTGATATGTCTAACGGCTCTACCCATAGGCAGGGTACTGTAAGTCTGGTCAAGGACTCGCAGCCGTGACACTCACATATGTGTAGTAGTATGAGCAGCGGGGCTGCGTCCCCAGCACCCCAGCTGCTTGGCTAGCTTATGCCCCAAAATAATTACACGGACACTGTTTTCTTTTAACACTGCTTGGCCCATTAGCTCTAGCCCTTACTGGCTAATTCTGATATCCCGATCAACCCATTTCTAATAAACTGTAGCACCGGTCTTACCGGGAAGATTCTAGCCTACATCCATCCTGGGTCAGAGCTTCATAGCGTGTGTCTGCCCC
>NC_022029.1:43282629-43284607 GCF_000317375.1 Microtus ochrogaster
CCTCTAAATTTGTATTTTTATACCCATAGATCAATGCAACTCTCAGACCCCATCAGAGAAGTTTCTTTGTACAGTGGATGGGGGTCAACGTGAGAAACTCACCACTGGTGAAGTACAGACAGTAAGTGAGCACGGAGTACTCAGAAATAAGTGGGACATCCTTATCATACCCCACGTCTCAAGGTTCAGAGACCATCAAAGAAAAGGGGAAAGGAAGAGGATATGAGCCTGAGGTCAGGGTTGACCAGACCAAAACGACATCTTCTGGACATGACAACTGCTGTGGCTGCCTAACCGAGACCAAACCAGTCAACACTGCAGCACGGAGGAGAGAGGGGATCCTGAGACCCACCCTCTGCTGAAGACTTATTGACAGCTGAAGGCTGTTGGAAGGTGGGGAGTCATTTTCCTTTAACAGTGTGTACTCTCATAGGTCAAGCTCCAGTGAATGGCCTACACCCGTGACTATATGAGTAGTAAAAATTGGACTCATTGGCTTATAAAAACGGTCATAAAACCACAATGTTTTGGGGTATGGGACGCAGAGGATATCTGGAAAGATTTAGAAAAAGCTAGGAATATGATCAAAATGCATTGTATGCATATATGCAGTTCTCAAGAAGCTAGTAAAAATATTGTGTTAAGAATTATTAATCCATGTGCTGTTGAAGCCACTGAAGAAGTCAGAACCTCTTGATCCAGTCACACTAAAGCCTGTAATCTTTGACAAACCCTTGAGCCTTTGGCGGGCTATTTTCAGACTCAAACTATAGCATTGCCTTCATCGACATTTTTTGGTTTGTAAGTTGGGAATCTTTGTTCTTTCCAGAGAGATAATAAAGATACCCTGTGATGATCCATTTTAGAAGGGATAGACTTCCCAAGCAGAACCATAGCTGGGGAGTATTCGGAGTTGATGCCAGCAGTGACTTTTATAGCACTGTTGCTAGCATAGCTAAGAAAGGCCCATGCAACACCAAGTCTCCAGCAGCAACTAGTCTCTGATGAAGCTTTGAAGCACACCTTGAGATGTGTATGCAGTGCGATGAGGTGAGCTGCCGTCTTCATAGGAAGATGCCTGTATAGTGGTGTGGAGCATTGGGGCTCTGGGTCAAACTTTCAGTGTTGTAATAA
The DNA here is from genome assembly GCF_000317375.1 of Microtus ochrogaster. Classification (NCBI taxonomy): domain Eukaryota; kingdom Metazoa; phylum Chordata; class Mammalia; order Rodentia; family Cricetidae; genus Microtus; species Microtus ochrogaster. Next base: position 43,283,764 of record NC_022029.1, read on the forward strand.
TAATAATAATAATAAAACAAAGAACAGCAATAACCGAAACCCCAAAAAGAAAGACTGCATTGGAAAGGAAAGTCATGATGTAAGCACACCCTTTTCCTGGTCCCTCGTCAGCTTCCTCCCTGTCACTTGTCATGTAAGAACACTCTAAAGTAGTGTCACTCAGTGTGAAAGTCCCAAAGGTACTGGTGTGAAAGCCATGATGTAGACTCCTGGGCCCCTTGAGCTGAAAGCTTTGTGAGATCTGAACCAAGAAGCTACCTTTGGCTTGCTTTCTAAGTGCTTACTGCGTATTTCCCAAAGTCTGAGGACTTCTGTAGGGACCTAGATATAGGGAAGGAGAGCCTTTTTATTTTAAAGTTTTTATAATTTGGGTATGAGTGCATGTCTGTGCACCACATGTGTGCCTGGTATCCATGGAGACCCAAAGAGAGCACTGAATCTGGACCTGGAGTTACAGAGAGTTGTGAGCTACCACATGGGGCTGGGAATCGAATGCATCCTCCCAAACAGCCAGTGCTCTTAACCACTGAGCTATCTTGCCAGCCCCGATCTTATGAAATCTCAGCACCAGGCAGGTTTCCCAACATTCATTTTAAGTTGGACAGATAACTGAACCCAAAATACAGGGCCAAAGAATTTCTTTCAAGGGACTGGGGAGGGGGATGGCTCTTGTTTTGTAAAGTACTATGTAAGCATGAGAACCTGAGCATAGAACACTCGGGTTAAAAAAAATATATATATGTATGTATGTATGTATGTATGTATGTATATAGGCACACAGCTTGCACCTGTAATGCTAACACTTGGGTGCATAGACAAGAGAATCCTTGGGGTGCGCTGATCA
>NC_022029.1:43284872-43312630 GCF_000317375.1 Microtus ochrogaster
CACATGTGCACACACACACTCGCTTGTATGAGTGTTCAGTTTCTTCCCAGATTAATCCCTTGGGATTGTTTATGCTAATATTCAGTGTGTATCAGCAAAACTGTCAATATGTTAAACATGGACTTTCTTTAGACCTTAGTGTAGGCAAATCCATCACTCAGATCCTAAGATTCTTCCCTTCATGGCCCAGCAACTAAGGGACAAACTCTGGTCTGTCCATAGGGGCATTTGTCAGTGTAGATAACTCTCCTCTCTCCACAGATCCAACCTTGGCACCAGGCTGGTTTATGTGGGGGGTATCCTTAGGTGGGTGCTATCCCAGCCAGTTTGGCTTGATCTTGGTGTCAAGATGCCTGTTTCCACATGTCCCACCGGAGACCCGGAGGTGAGATGGCATTCTTGGTTGGGTGCTGGCACCTTAGTAGGCAAATGCCACAGGCTGTGCAACCACTGCTGAGTTACTCCTAGAGCCCCCCAACCCCTGCAGTGTTGCCTCCATGGTACTTCAGTTCTGAGAAATCATGCAAGAGACTGGATAGAGTGGCATAAAGCAGGCGGAAATGCAAGCCACAGCCATGAGGCTGTTGGTGAGGTCTGATCGATAAGAGGCTGCTTGCGACCCATGTGCCCGTGGCACACATGCAAGGCAGTGTGGGCTGGAGAATGATCGGGGAAACTCTCTTTTCCAGTTACTGGCTAAGTTTACTAGCATCAGTGAAATGCCTGCTGACAGCCTTAGCCCCATTACTTTCATTTATAGAAAAAGCGTGGGGCTTTCAGAGTACTCGCCCGAGGCCAGACACATTTGTTAATGCAAGCGATATAATTCTTGAGCTACTGTAAATATTACCACTGTCACATTAAGAAACCTGGATAGTGCTTTCACAAAAACCCATTTGTTCACGCTTCTGTTCATGAAGACTGTGAACCAAATTGGTTAACTCCTTGCAGGTTTGCGAAGCTTTGGGTGATCATCCCGTCTTCGTTTGTTTTAATTCTTCGCTTCATTCTTCCAGGAGAAACACCAGCTCTCATCTTGAACTCCGGGATGTTTACTCTATTCCTGTGGGATCTGAGGACGGGGGAGGTTGGTCCCTGCTGTAGGTTAGCAGGCTGTACTGGTAAGTGGGATGGAATGTGGGCCCTTGCTGAGTGGGCTATTGCTTCCTTCCGTAAGCCCAGATAATTGAGCTGTCACAGTCGGCATTTTATTGGTTCAGATTCAGGTTAGGACTGGAGTCTTCCTTCCAGGTCCTTTGGTGCTTTGTGAAGAGAAGAACAAGGGGGAAAATTCACTGAGGAGTTTTTAGGAAGGCTGCAAAGAAAAGGCAGCTGTCAGCCCCTGTGGTTTCGGGGAACCCGGAAGAGGAGAGGGCCACTTAAACACTTCAAACCAGAAAGGAAATAGAAAGCTCTTGCACTTAGTATGTCAAAACCAGCTCAGAAGTGTGACAATACAGGCAAAGCATTATAATTCCTAGCTAGTCTGGTCATGATCCTCTGGCAGACTGCGCAGTCACGGCTGTGAGAAATGGGGATGAGAGGTACTATATAAATGTCAGATGTTACATAAATGTCAGGAACCATTATTGTTTGTTAATGGGGGCTAAACTGTTCCTAAGCAAAGATCCAGCTCCCAGCCAGGAAGTTCTAGTCCAAGTTCTAGCCACCAGTCACCCACCAGAAGAGAAAGAACAGCCCTGGTTCTACCAAAGAACTCAGGTGGGATCTGAAGTTGGACGTGAACTGGAGGGCGTCTCTGCTCACGAGGTGAGCTCCTAGCCTTCTGGAGTCTGCCTTAAGCTCGGCTGGGAAATGGGGCTAATGACAACACTGCCACGGTTCTTATTGTGCCAAGGTCTGATGAGGAAGAAGGACATGGCCACAGCGTGGCTTCAAGTGCTTGGCAAAGTGTGAGTGGTTGCAGGATGACAGCGGTCATCAGGAACAGGCTTTCAATGCTTCCGAAGGGAGAGCTTCCAAAAGGAAAACCAGCCCTTGGCGGGGACGAGGAAGGTGATAGTGGTGGCAAGTGGCCCACGCTGAAAATGGCAGTCTTCCTTTCCTGCTGCTGACCTGGCCCTAGATTCTGTATTCTAGCCCTGACTCGGCTGCTTCCCAGCGGGTGATCTTGGGCCAGTAACAGAGGCTCTGGAAGTAATGGCCAGGGCCCTTCCGGCGCTGACGCGGAGTCTAAATCCGGCTCATCACTTGGCTCTTGGCTGAGATTCACCTTTCGCTTCAGTAGCGACTCTCTCACAGCTACTCGCTCGCACCATGAGGGTCTAGGGAAGACTGGGGGCTGTGTGTAGCTCTAGTGAGTGTGCCCAAGAAAGAAGTTATGCCCTTGAGAGTGATGTGGAGAGGGGCGGCGAAGTGTAGCTATAATGCTGAGATGCCAGCATGCCGAGAACACTGCAATGAGGTCACAGCTGTCGCAGGCAAAGAAGCTGGGTATCGTCTGGGGGCGGAGAGTCCTGCATTTATAAGTGCAAAAGTCTTTCCTCCATCTCCTTTAGCATCCGACTGTCACCTCTCTTGCTCACACCCCAAACCTTACTCTTTCCGCCTGTGCAGGCTCTCCTTGCTGGAGAGCTCTTGTCCGTGTCTCCTGCGTGGTCCTGTCTGAAACCATCAGGATTGTTTCCAAGCTGACTCACACCACTAATGTCGGGGAGCCGTGTTACACGGCGCTGGGCTGTGCAAGCTGTTGCTTGCGCGGTCGCGGGCGCCGCCGCCGCGTGCACCCAGGTCCGCTCGAGGGGCGGGGTTTGGGCGGGGCGGGAGCCGCCCCCTCGGCGTGCGGGCCCCGCCCATCTTTCCCTCCTTCCCCAGCGGACCGCAATGATTTAGAAGTTCAGGAATCCCACGTGACGTCACCGGGGGGGTGATGTAATGCACTCTAAATAGAATGTATTGTAATCTTTGCTCAGTCCAACGTGGTCCCTTCACCCGGGCTCGGCTCTTGCCTTCTCCACACTTGTTTGGTAAGTTCCTAAAAATACGGCGCGGCCACTTCTGGGGCTTTTGCATTTAGCCACTTTTGCTGCACTTGCCGCGCGAGCCTACTTGGGAGCGTCCTTGTTTGCAGGGGTTGGTTCTCCACTGCAGCCGCGAGGTTACTTGGTCCAATGGGCAGGTCACAGGGCAAGGAGTAGGGAGGATGCGATGCATTTCCCCCCCTTGATTTGTGTTTGTAAACACTTTGGCGGATCAGAGGGAAGTCCGGCCCCAATTGCTGGTGGACTGTGGAGTTGTGCTGTGTCCTGTAGCCACCCAGAGACCCCACGCCGTATCTGTCCCGGAGCGCGTCTCGGTGGTTGCTGCGCCGTGCGACTGGAGGGATGCTGAGTGGAGCCAGCGCCGTGTCCGACCCCGTGTGCGTGCGTGTATGGGAGCGCGCGTGAGTTTCCCTGACACGGGGAACAGTTATGAATCGGGGGTGTATGTTTGCCTCCAGAGCCCTGGCAAGGTGCGGAATCCTCCAGAAGTGTGGTCAAGCGGCGGCGGCGGCGGCGGCAGCGGCAGCAGCAGCAACAGAGACTACGAACCAGGAGCTTCCCCCGCGTCCCCAGTTTCTCAGTGATGCAGCGGAACCCCGGAGAAAGTTTGCCAACTTCCAACCGGTGCGGCAAAGATGCCGGGTCACCTAGGGGCGGCCAGGCGAGTGCGCAGGGGGCTCGCTCTCCCCGGGGTGCCTAGCGGCCGCCGCCACCTCTGAAAATCAACTGCCGGCTGCAGCTGGTGGGCGCGCGTCCGGGAAGGGGCGGTAGCCCTTGAAGGGCACTTGACTTTCGCTCCAGGCGCTCCAGCTCGAGAGTGCTCCAGGCCCCTTGCCTTCAAGCCTGCAGCCGCCTCCCGCCTCCGTCCCCTTCGAGCTGGCACTGTTACCTCTTCTGGGCTGCCACCCCAAATGACAGCTGGGGCCCGAGCCGCGCTACACGCAGGCGGTTCTCAGCACCCTGCGATGGAGCCTGCCTTTGAGCCAAATTCTCCACCGACCCGCTTAAACTTTTCACAAAGTTCTTAGAGGGTCGAGACAAGAAAGAGCAAAGAGAGTCCCCTCCCTCCCACTCCGCCACTTCGGGAGGGGGGACATCTATATCCCCTATATTCCGCTTTTGTGGGGAGGGGGGTCATAGATTTATTTTCAGGAGGTGTCTAGTAGAAAAAGCTCCAACTTTCCCTGAACGAGTGCCGCCCCCACTTGATGCTGGTTCAAGGCCGGGAACTGGAGTGAGCTGCTTGTACATTTCCTTGTCAGAGTCTGCAAAGCTTGTTTGGTTTTTTTATTTTTCCCTCTCCCTGACATGTGTCAAAGAATAAAGGCTAGCTACAGGTCCATTACGTCATTCTACTGGCCAGTAAGTGTTTGATTAAGGGCTTCAGATACTCAAGGGTCCAGGGGCTCAGAATGCTGACAAAGCAACTCTGCTTTCGCCCCCCACCCCCAGCCCCGAGCAACTGAGGGTTCCCTGGACACCGTTATTGCCTGCTCTTTCCCCGACCCCTCCTTCTCCATCTCTCCCCCGCCCACCTCGTTATCACTAGGCCTGCCCCCGCCTTTTTTACAGTTTCCCTCAGGGGGAATGCTGTCCCTGGAGTGAGCTGAAGAGCTGCTGGTATCTGAATGCAGTACCTGATGAGCGCTCGAGCTGCCCTTTTCTATTTATTATTTAAGAAAGGCACTAGCCAGGACCCTTTTCCCGGGCGAGAATGCTCAGCCTAGACAGAAAAACCCGTGGAAAGGTTTAGATACCTTATATGCTAATACTGTGTCCCTGTGGTGACTTAGGACAGCAACACACCCACAGCTGAGAGCCCGGAGTCCGGTGAACGGCACAGCCCTAGGGGAAAGATGAAGAGGCTGACGAAATGAGATTTAGCGGAAAAGATCTAGATTAGACGTTTAATTTCCAAAGCGAGGAGACGTGTCTGGGAGCTGAAGGCACCGTACAATACACTGCTGCGCGTGGTACTTTCTTGTTCTCAGCCTTGAGTTTCTATGTTTACAGAGGAAGTTAAATACCCAGTTTGTAGAACTGGGTTAGAATCTTCCCCACTTGCCCTTTAAATCTACACCGGCCGCGACAGCACCACTGTGTGCGGCTTGTTCGGGGGACAGAGAGTGAAAACTTTTGGGGTGAGTGAAAGATAGTGGGGAATCAAGCATAAGCAAACTCAGGCACAAGCTTTCGGCTGGAAGGGGACAGGGGACTCGAGTACTCTTTGATTTGGAGATGGAAGAAACTAAATAAAGGAAATTTTATATTCTGAATAGGTGGCACTTGAAGAACACGTGTTTTGTTATAATTAGATCTACTTTCTCCAGCGCGCTCTAGCTATGGAGCAGGCTTTGTGAACTCCTGACTGGAGGCTGATTGACACCCCCTTCCTCAAGTTCGTGGCGGTATTTATTATTTATTCACATCTAGAGATGAAATAGTATAACTCCCCATGCAATGCAGGCGCATTGAAAATGTTAAACTTCTTGTTTGTGAGGCAGAGACCTAAGGGGAAAATGGCCGGGGTCATGGGCCCTGGAGAGTGCGATTAATGATCAGTGATTTAGTGATCGGTGATTAGTGGTTTTATTCAAACTGTTACCTCTGACCAGAAGCACACATCAGAGGATTAACAGGCTCTTTAGATAAACGCTCATTAGTGGAAGGGGCAAAGCGAAGATAATAGGCGTGCACCCAGGGACAACTTTCCAAGAAAATCATTCCCGTCTTCAGAATAATAAGCTCTCTTAACAGAAAGCCCTTTTAATTTAAAACTTGCTTTTATCTTGTAAATCAAAGTTAGATGTAAAAGTTTGTGGTGCCATTATAACCTAAATTTTCCCATATCCACTAGATGTGGATTATCCCAGTAGCGATATTTTTTTTATTGAAATAAACAATTGGACCTTTAGAGTTGCTGAACCCTGACAAGCTTGGCTCCCAGGGTTGGAAGGTGTCCCCCCTTTAGGGATGGAGATTGCACTTTGCTAACTAGATGGCGCACTGTTATTTGGTGTTCTGTGCTGCAGAGCACAGGGAGCAGAAACTGAGCATGTAGCTGCTTGTGAGGTGTTCTTCAACACAACCAAGTTCACTCTGTGTAGGATTGGAGGCTAGACAGGGCTACAAGTTCACTCAGTCACATTTTCCATGTCAGTTAAATCTGGGGAGTTGAAGGCTACTGGAAAAATTAGTCTCATTACTAAAAGAAATGTAAAGGAGGAGGAGGAAAGAAGGCACCAGCGTGCATGAGCGGCCTCTGAGCTGCAGAGTGATTGGAGTATCAGGTCTGCTCTCCTTTAAACGGAGAGCTAGCCCGCAATCTTCTGGTCTAAAGGACTGAGGCAAGCACTCAAAGATGTATTTCCTTTCTGATCTTGCTGGCTAAAAGAAGGTTCAAGAAAGAAGGGAAATTTTTGATCTGGTGACTGCAGAGGGCAACACGTCGCGGTTTTACTCTACCAGCCATGGTAAGAGCACGCTCACGTTTGCGGAGCAGAGAAAGCATTTCCCATCAGTAGAGATCAGCCTTATATTTTCCCAGATAGGAGTTGGTAGTGGATTTTTATTTTGCATTTGTATGTGTGTTTTGTTAGTTTGCTGGGATTGGTAGGATTTTGTATAGCTGTGTGTGTGTGTGTGTGTGTGTGTGTGTGTGTGTGTGACCTTTATTTCTGGAATAAAATATGTTCATGAGCCTGTGAACTGCTGTCGGGCAGCTATGAAGAGCAGCAAGCAAGGTGTCAGGTAAAAAAAAAAAAAAATCCTCTCCAGAAAGCTTTCATTAATCATTTTAATAAGTGCTTGAGTTTTAGCAAGACAGCATTCTTTTTAAAGAAACCTAAAGATGAAAGACAAAGCAAAATATTTGCTTCCACATTCAAACTTAGATACAGTCTCCCCCACAGAAGGGTGCTGTTCATTAAATATTATTAGCTTATTAGTTCTACTTTAGTTCTATAGCTCTAGGCTAACTCACCGCCTTCTCACACACTTCTCAGTTTGGGTCGCGGACATCATTTTTATATCAATAATTCCTTATGTTTGTATCAACTTTTATTGCCAACTTGGCTCAGTAAATACATTTATTCAACTGATAATCTCTCCAAGTCAGACTTTTTTTTTAAAGGAAACAGCTGAATTACCTGTCAGTCAGAAGTCATTTGTGAACCTACTGCCTTTTCATACTGATCAGTCAGCTTATTAGATTGATCCTGGGGGGGGGGGGGAGAATGGAATCTGTGCTTTCATTTCTATCTTGCTTTGATGTTTCAGCTCTTGAATAGGCGGTGAAGTAGATGGTAGGCTGTTAGAGGTGTCTCCTGTACAGCTTTTCAGTTGTAGAATATTTTTATTGTAACTCTTGCCTGTTTCTCACACCTGCGTGCCCCAACGCTTGAGAGGTTTTTGCACTGAGAGCTGAACTGATGTCACAGCCCCAGTGTCCCCACTTCCTCCCGTGATTTACTTTTTACAAAGCATAAATCACTGGAGTGTTTGTCTTGAGTTAAAAATGATTTTGTTGGAGTCCGATGGTCCCTGCACCCTCCAGATGTGAGCTTCATCGGTGCAGTTCACTTTCCCCTGGTTGCACTGTTAGACTGAACGCGCAGTTCACTTTCCCCTGGTTGCACTGTTAGACTGAACGCGCAGTTCACTTTCCCCTGGTTGCACTGTTAGACTGAATTTGGGATTTGAGTGGCCTTAGTAATTCAGCCTTCTTCTCTTTTCCCTTTCAAAGCAATGCTGTTAGTCACAAAATTCATGTCATCAAGGCTGGTGTTTCCCATCTATATGCTGCTTTTGCTGCCTGCAAATCGGATTTCTAAGGCAATTTAAGATCCTTTTTTTTTTTTTAGAAGCTGCTTTCTTGGATGAAGCCGGACAATGATCTCAGTCAATTTATTATCTTGTCCAGTTTGACTGCCGCTGTGTTATGGGAATCAACTAAGGGTTTTAGAAATTAGTGCTTAAACCTTTAAATTGAGGACTATTTCCAAATTCTGTTTAAGAAAAAATGATACCATTGAGATAAGGAGATGAACAGAGAGCAATAGCTTTGAATATTTAAGTCTGGGAGATAAAAACCTCACAAAGGACCCCTTCCTGCTGCCGGGTGAAATGAATGGGCTGCTTTTGTCACCATGCTTTGTTCAGGAAGCCTGGTACTTTAGAGATGACAGCATGTAATGTTTTTACTGCAGGATTATTAGATTTAGTAATAAGGAAAAATTAACAATTAATATGTTTGTTAAATACCCATTAATTCAGTGGTTCGGAATCACAAATGAGAAATTCAACATAAAAGAGCTTTCAGAAAGATGGAAGGCTTCTTAGGGTTTCCCAGGTAGTGATAACACTCTTCCAAACATACCAGGAAAATTTCTGAGAAAAGTTTCTGGGACTTTCAAAGAATTCTCAGAGTTTAGGGAAAATTGCCAAATGCCTGTGATGGGACGCAAGGTGGCAGTTTACTTTTCCTACAGGTTCAACCTATGGTCTCCTCTGCCTTTTAATCTGAAAATTAGTCAGGAATAAGTGCACTGATTGGAGATTGAATATTTAAATTGACTTCTATTTTCTTAAGGTTCACATTTCTAGTCTCTGCTCCCCCCCAAATTAACAAGTATGGAAAACTACCATGTTGGTGTTTGACTTGACCTGATCCTGGAGGGAGTAAAAGGTTCTTTTTACTCAGCCTAGAGACTTTGATGGTGGGTAGAAACCCGTAGCTGAATACGGATGCTGGAGCCAGGAAAGAGCCTCCTGGTCAACCTCTCCAGTGAGCAAAAGAGCCCCTGAAGCTGGTTATAGTTGTTAGCTTATCCAAGGTCCATGCCAGAGGGTGGGAACCAGATCTGAATGCCTGGCCTCTGTCTTCAGCTCAGAATTCTGTTGCTGTCAGGCAGGCTACCTAAATGCCCCTATCAGGGACACATGCATCAAAAGACAAGGCTTTGGAAAATTTCCTCTTTTCAAGCCTTTTCACCGACAACCTTTCAAAGATAGGTTTTTAAAACTGATTTGACTGCCTTGACGGAACTGTAGTTTCTAATCTATATTTGCACGTGTATATATATGAAATGCTCAATTTCCTAATACTGACATTTTTAAATTGTTTTTTTTTTGCCTCAAAATATTCTTCATGATGATATTAAGCCTTACAAATCTATACTATTGAGAGTTCATTTGAGAATACAAACTGGGTGGAACAGAAATGGTTGAAAAGGCCATCTCAGAGTGAAGCAACGACTCTCTTTAATTGTCTTTGTCATCTTTAAGGACAGGGCCGAGAAAAGTCTTAAAGTTTATATTAATTACCATTCTCCTGAAGAGATCAAGTGTTTGGCTCACTCTGGCCATTCAGTTTTGCCGGGCACTCATCTGCAATATATTATGTTTTCCAAGTCAGCGTAGGAGTGAGTTTGGAGGTAAATGCTATTCTGTGCAAAATGAGTTGTCTGGAAGCGTGCTCTTTGGGTTTCATTGGCAAAACTTGACAACTTATAACTAACAGGAATAATTTAGCAGCACAGAGGGCTCCAGAGCCCTGGGCATTTTCTTTCTGATTTAGGCTCTGCCCACACTGGATTGGAGAACAAGAGTATCTAAACAGAAACCTTGAATGCTTGCACTGTGTGCACCGGTTGGCTTGACCCACAGCTTTCCTTTCCAGGCCTTTGCAGTCTACATCAGAACCCAGTCCTCTTTCATTCTTTTATTACAGCGAGGAGCCCCTATGTTGCAGGCGTGATTTCTCAAATGTAACACATTTTGGCTAATTTTATGCCACTCTCTCTGCCGGCTTCCCAAGGGGGAAAACAGGCAACAATAATAGCAACAAAAATCTTTGTTTTTCTTTAAATCGGCTGAGTATTAGAAGACAGACGTTTCATTTCCATTTGGTCAGTTTGGTAGGACCATGTCACTTTATTAACAGTGGATTTTTCTCTTTGAGTTAAGCCTGGCTTCTAAAGCTTGGGTTTCAACTTTTGCAACCCAGAGAGTAGAAGGCACCGGGGAGAGAGTTCATTTCTAGCAGGGCACTGAGGTGTGACATGGTAAAGTTTGGAAGAACCCGGTTTGCCTCGCTGTAAGGACAGCCCTGTGACTCCTCACAGTGGAAAGGAGCAGTGTTGTAGTTCTGAGTCAGAAGCAGCTCTCAGGATGCCGACAACCTCCAGTGTCAGTAGGTCTGGTCTGTCTGGTCTAGTCTGGTTTTTCTTTCTCTCAGGGCCCCATGAATGGTAAGCATGCACCTTTTACTACCCGAGTGATATCCTCAGGCCCAGGGTCATTTCTCCGCTGAAATGTGGCAAAAGCTCTCTCCCTCCTCTTTGCACTGACTTCATGGTAATGTTTTGCTAGATTTCTCTTTCATAGTCAGCCTTTCCGACTACTTCGCACTCAGGCCTAATCCTACAAGGCTGCAGCACAAATGCATACATGCCAGAGACAGGGCTCTTTCTCCATAGAGAACTCAGCTTTCATATCTGACCTTTGAAGAAACAATTAGGGAGACGAGATAGAGAAAACCAATGGACAGTCTCTGGTTCTCTCCATCGTTTCTAGTTCCACATTGAAGTGCTCTCTATAGCAACAGGCAAAACGAGGCTAGAAAAACCCCCCCCCCAGGTTTTACCCATCTGTGCTGTCTCTGTTTCTTCTGTTTTGAGACAGGGGCTCATTGTGAAGCTCAGGGTGACCTCCAACTCCAGATCCTCATGCCTCAGTTTCCCACATTCTGAGATTCAGGCTTGGGCTACCTAATCTGGCCAATTTCCTCATTTATGCTAAAAGAGCACTAGCTAAAGGAGGGCATTGCAATAGAAGAGGCTTCTGATGTCATTTCTCATATATAGGAGCCACACTAAGAAGAAACAGGAGTTCATTTTAATAACTGTTTGGCCCAGTATATCCCAAATATTATCATTGCAAATTTCAACATATAACCAAAACCATCAATGTGATAGTTTATATTCTTTTACTTTTTTGGTAATGAAATCCTTGAAAACTGGGATGTATTTTACTATAGCAATTTTGGATAGCCACATGTCAAGTGATCGATAGCCACGTGTGGCCGGTGACTACCATGTCCGACAATGCAAGTCTGCACATGGCTCTTAATCATAGCAACCCAAGGGAAACCACCTTTGACACTTACAAAAAGGAATCAACAGGCTTCCCTTAGACTGACTATTCCTACTTGATGGACGTGGGGTGGGGCTGGGGTCCTGTGTGCTTATAAAGACCTTCAATATGCAGCAAAACTAGAGAGCCTGAGTTCTAACTGATCATTAAGGTATTTTCTCTACAATTCCATGATTTTTCTTAAGGGAAGCGATTGCAAGGAAGTCTTCATTCAGAGTTTGGGTGCAGCAAGAGATGGGCACAGTAATGCTGCACTTTACAAAACACGTCTAGGAAAACATAATTAGGGAATGTTGAGATGGCTCGGTCCATCAAGGAGCTTGCCACCAGTCCTGACCACCTAATCCTGGTCCCCAGAGTGTGTGTGACAGAAGGAAAGGATTGATTTTGCAGGCTGACTCCCCTCCCCCACATGCATGCTATAGCATGTGCACAGCTATAAATACAACAAAACAAATGAACAAATAAATGCAAAAAAATTAAATTGGAAACACGGTGAATGAAAATAAAACTTTACAGAGTGACTTATTTAGTGATGATTCTAAGGGTCAGACGTGAGCTCTGTTATATCTAAGCTCTGAGCATGGCTGTCTAGAGAAACGTGCTTCCCGATGCCTTAGCTTTAAGATGTGTTTACATGCCATTAGTAGAAAGTCTCCATTTGGGAAAAGGTCAAGCACCCCCCAGTTTGCTTCTTTTGCCAGTTTACTTTCCTGCCCCTGGTACTACTTGCCTGTAACTATTTTGGGAGGGAAAATCTTACTTCACTGGAGACATCTGGATCCCCTAGAGTTTCTTCTCTTCAAATACAAGCTTTGTATCACTGCCTAGGTCAAAGTCGCTTAGGGCAAGACATCAGTTTTCAACCCCCGAACTGAAGGCAATCATCCTATTTGTCACCCTTAAAAAACATTTTAAGACCCAGTATTTCTCAAGGAACACTAGAACATCTACTGATATATATATTTCATACCTGCGGGGTTTCATATGATTTCAGTACATGAATTTACTGTAGGATGCAAAGGATAAACAGAAGGATTCCCAAGCTCTTCCTATGTCTGTCTTGTAGAGTCCACAAGCAGCGTTGCCTGTGGGAAGGAGGAGAGACCTCATTGTCCATCCTTTGTGACTTGATACTGATGAGAACCTCTGCCTTTCCAACTTCCCGGGTCACTTCACCCGAACCCCTCTCCTTACCTCCTGTAGGGCTATCTATATCAAAATTCATGTCTATTGGATCACTTGTTTTTGAAAGAAGTCTTGAAGCCATTAGAGAATTCAGTCTCTAATTATGAACACATAGTTTCCAACCCATTTTATTGATGGAGAAACTGAGGAATGGAAAAGGTGGGCACTTTTTTGCTCATTGTTTATATGGGTGAACAGGACAAGAAACAACCTTAGATTTGTGAGTGCCATGTTGCTTAAATATAAGCCTTACTCTGCATGACCTTTAGGTGTTGATCTTCCATTTGTTTTTGGCCATTGCCATTGTTCATGTCTCTGCCTTAACACTGTGGTGCACCCCCCACACCTTTTATTGCACTTCAATGGTTTCTATGTTTATAAGCTCCCTAGCTTCGGGCTACATGTACCTGGATTGATTAACAAACATATAAATGCATACTAATTTCCTGGCACAGGATCTATTCTAAACATTGCAATGAGGCACCTGTTGCAAACCTGTTCTGGTTACTTTCTAGGGCAAACTCTCTTTTAGGCTATTTTGTGATTGACAGAAGTGTGGATGTGGCTAGACATTGAGGTTAACGATGCAAGTCGCTCATCTGTTAGGAGGAGGGAAGGTAGATGTCTCTAGTTATTCATTGAGTAAGATAGACTTGGTCTGGTTCCCTAACGATGCTCAACAAAACACTTTAACTCTTGCCCTGTCGATGTGCCATCTTCACATTTGGTCTGGAGTGACCTGCTTTTGAGATCTGGGTTCTGTTTCCTCTTAATAACAGCAGTAGGTACCAGGCGATGGTGGCGCACGCCTTTAATCCCAGCACTCGGGAGGCAGAGGCAGGCGGATCTCTGTGAGTTCGAGACCAACCTGGTCTACAGAGCTAGTTCCAGGACAGGCTCCAAAGCCGCAGAGAAACCCTGTCTCGAAAAACACACACACACAAAAATAACAGCAGTAGGTAGGGTGTGACCGTGGCAGATTTTGTGTGTCTGTATCATCAATGGATGCGGCATACATTGTACTTAACACTGGGGTTGGTGATCGATGCTAGGGAGCAGTTATCCTGTATCTTCTGCTAAGCATTATGTTAAAAGTTAAAGTAAAGCAACTTTGATCTCTTTTTTTCTCTCTCTCTCTTTTTTCTTTCTCTCCCCCATGTGTGTATGTATTTATGTTTATATAAAAACTATATATGAATAAAACCCTTAGGTACTGAGGACTAACATGTTACCAGGGAACATGCTTGCTTGTGAATACAGTAGTCATCTGTTTGCTTTTGTTCCTGTTTTGTTTATCTGGGACAGGGTCTCACTGCATAGCCCAGGCTGGCCTTAAAACTCCCTTGAACTTGGCTTCCCCTGTTTCATCATCCCCCTGTGCCCAAGTACTGGGGCTGCAAGCCTACGCCATCATGCCCGGCATCATCATCTTTTGCTAGAATGCCCATGAATAAATTGCCCCACTTTTTAGGGCAAGTCTATTTGTAATGTTGGTTTAGGTACATACTGTTGACTAAAAGACATTGCTACACTAAAAGAATTAAGATTGCATTGAAAACATCCTCCTTCTTAAAGGCAGCCTGCCTAAGCACACACTGTTTACAGTTTTTTCTTCTCATTTGCAAAGCCAGTGACTAACAACCACCATTCTTAGTGCTCGGCTCCATGGACGTCATAGGGTTGATGGTGTATGGAATTTTGGCACCATGAAGCAGCGTATAATTTGAAGTTGTACTTTTTGCTAAATACCCATGCTAATCCCAAGCCATTCAAAACATTAAAAAACCCAAACAGCAATGTCTGCTGCCTGGGTGGAGACAGTGCTGAGAGATAAATACACCGGTTTTGTTGTTGTTGTTGTTTGTTTTTCATGTATTTAGAATCACTTTCAAAAACCAGGAGAGAAAAAAAAAAAACAAAAATATAACTCAACATGTCCTCTGGAGGGGACCCTTTTAAGGCAGATGACTTAACCCTTAAATACTGGCTTCATTTTTATTCTTTCCAGGAAAAAAAAAAACACCTTTTTAAAAGCATAAAAACTCATGTATCTTTAAAAGGAAGGCTGTAAGAGTAAATTGTGTGAGTGGTTTATAATGTTTAACACATATTTGAAAAACTCTATTTGGGAAGTCTTATATTCTTTTGATTAGTCCTAGTTATTTATGCATATTTTAAAAATAGAAGCTTTTGAGGCTATCACAACACTGGTAGGACAGTACACTTAAAATGCTTAAGGTTTGTTTCAGGTATATTCTACCTCGGTTATATAAAAGAGGGGACAAAATTTGTTTGTACCTGTCACGTCGATAGGGTAGCAGAACATATAGAACATTTGGTCCATGCTAGCTAGGTGTGATTTGGTGTTTCATCAGGAAGGTAAAAAAAAAAAATATCTAAAGAGGATTTTTGTCATTTCAGACTAATGCAGAGAGGTGACATTGGAGATTGTGTGCGTGTGTGCACACGTGTGTGTGTGTGTGTGTGTGTGCGCGCGCGTGCGTGCATGTCTTGCAATTTGGAAATGTAGGGTATCTCAGCAGCCAAGACTTGGACACAGCATCAGATGCCTGCTTCCTGGAGACTGGCTTGGATCAGGGTATGCTCTGTGCCCTGTGCATTGAGAGCTCGGTCATTCAATTTGGAAAATAACCTTTTGCCTTACTTGGTCACTTTTGTTTGGGTTACTTGATTACTTTTCTTAGCATAAGGATCAATGAGGAAAGTCAGATGTGATGCTTTTGTGGGCTATGAAAGGGACCAGAACCTCATTCCTCCCAGGGATACTGGCCTGTGAGAAGATTCTCCAGGGACAGTGTGGAAATTGAAAGTTCTGAAAGCCGAGCCTCTGGAAAATGGTCCAGGAAACTGGAGCCGTTTGCCAGGGAAAAGAGAGGTCACAGACTGGTGTGGGATACAGTGAGCATGATTAGGACCATTTCCCGGCTTCAGAAAATGGTGGGGATGGCAGAAGGGAAGTTGGTCATTGCTGACCTTTAAACACTCAGCCAGAGCTTGCAGCCAGCTTTAGGAACATGGCTCGCTGGCATCTGCTCAGAAGGAACCTTGTGGATCCAGAAGCCACAGGCTCTAAAATGGAAACCTCTGGACTCAGGGACTCGTTAGCATCTTCATAACACTCCAGTCATAGGAATGCATCTGTCTGAAATTGCCATGATCAAATATGAGCAGCTTCATGAGGATCAATCATGTATGTTTGTAAATATATTACATCTATGGTGGGTTCTTTATCTTTACATTGATTTGGCCCTGAGAGGATCAGACATATTTGAAAAAAATATGCATCAGTACCAAACATGTGAATATTTTTTCTTGCCTTTAATCCTTAAAAAAAAAAATACAGTTGCTATGATTTGGATCTTGAATGTCACCCAAAGGCCATGGATTAAAAGCATGGTCCGAGCCTGTGATAGTATTGGGGGGTAATGGACACATTAAGAGGTGGGGCCTAGTAGAAGGAAGTTAGATCACGAGGAGAGCCATGACATAAAGAGCTTCGCTCTGCCACATGCTTCAGATGTGACTGATGGACTGTCCTACCTCGGGCCCCACAGCACTGGAACCAGCTGATCTAGGACTGAGGTCTCTGGAACTAGGAGCCAAACCACCTTTCTCATTTGAAGATGTTTGCTTTGGGTCTTTTGTCATAGGAACAAAAAAGTGAGGAACACAGGAGTATAACTATGGCTTACATAGCCTTTGCTTTGTGTTAAGAATTATGAGTGGTCTAGAGGCAGAGTAAAGACTATGAGGACCATAGACTGCATGCACAGACTGTGCCATTCTATATCCAGGACACAAGCATCTGAAGGGTGTTTGCAGGGAGTCTTGATACCATAGAGTCTCCTATGCATATCAAGAAATGGCTGTTAAGTTAAAGGCATAGTGAGTCAATGAACATATGCTACCATGTATAGTCAAGACGGACTATTTACCAGTACTTAGAACTATCAGCATCTAAGTGCTTCTTTGTAAGATCAACTGTCTGTTTACCCAAGAACCTATGCCCAGGCAGCAACTAAGACTTTGGAAATTGCTTTATTTATTTACTAATTTGTTTGTGTGTGTGTGTGTGTGTGTGTGTGTGCACGCACGCGTGTGCATTTGTGCATGTGTAGTAACACATGTCACAGGAGAAGAGTGGGAGTCAAAAGACATTTTGCAGGAGTCAATTTTCTCCTTCTACCCCGTGGGTCCCAGGGAATCTAACTTAGGTCATTCAGGCTCGGCAACATCTTTTACTGGCTGAGCCAGTAAAGTCCCCCATTTTTAGGGCTTTTAAAGAAATTTCATGCAAAATATCTTATTAGGATGACATACTGCTGCATGGTGAAACCCGCAGAGTGATATTTCCCTTCCCAGCCCATGGGTAAAGAAGCCAAAATACACAGTGCTTAAGTGGTACGTGGTGTTCTATACAACACACATACACATTACCGTAATCCCTCCCCATCCTCCTGGTCTTTCTCTTCTCTGTATCCTTCCTCTTTGCCTGTGTGCTGCACTTGAAATCACAGCAGGTGTGCCCCAAAGAAGAGCCTGAACCCATGTGAGAGACACTGGGAGTCTGCATGTGCTAAAAATAAGTTTCTGTTGTCTCCCAGAAAAATCTCAGAACAAGTTGTGAAAAGATCGGAGTCCACATCCTGCAGGTTAAGGACACAGCGTGTGGAACTTGTTGCTGTCTTTATGTTGTCCTTGACTTTGTCTCCAGGATCTGTGGACAGGCAGTGACTAAAGGCAGCACCAAGTTTCCACCCGGTGAAGACTACATTAGTTCGTCACTCTGGCAAGCTTAGCAGCTATTGTTTTCCTATGCTAGCAGTTACTGACAAGGACAAAATCCGCCAGTCTTCATAAATACACACGTATATACTGGACTGGCCATAGATGTCTCAGGAGGAGAAGAAAAAATTCAAATTTTCTGGCTGTTGATGGACAATTCGCAGCGTGCAGGTAGTACTTTTATTTTTCATAGTAGGAGGAAGACCAGATTCTGGATTTTTGAAATTATACCATGGCAAAAGTTAAATAACAATGAAAACATTTCTAGAGTTGGGTCTGTGTTCCATTGGTAGAGTACTTGCCTCGTGTATTTGATGCCCTGCGTTTGATCCCTAGAAATAAAAATATAAGAAGGTGAAATGCCCCAAGTGGACATTCTGTGGTTACAGGAGGTAGGTAACTGGGTACCTAAGGCTGCAGTGGGGTTGGGAGATTGTAGGTGACAGATAGAGGTACATGGTTTCTTTAGGGGTTGATGAAGGTGTTCTGGGGTAATTGTGATGGTTGCACACATTTGTGAACTTTAAGGTTATTGGAGTATGTACTTTAAATCAATCAATCTCATGATTTACGAGTGATATCTCAATCAACTTGTTAAAGAATGGCAACACATCACGGAGGAAGGTCCTGGATGCTAAATTCAGTTGGACTGTACCCTAAATAGGGTATTTTGGTGTTAGCACTTCTTATATTTTGACAAGAATATATCAAGATGAGGAATGGATGAAGGTTTTCAGATCATACCCTGCCACATGTATGTCAGTGATTCTGCTATTGTCCTCTGCATCTCCAGCTTCTTAACAGTCCTTATTGATAAGAAATACTATCAACTATTACCCCTTTCCCTGGCAGACATCAAGTTTTCTAGACTTTACTCTCAATGTTCTTTGTCCTTCTCTCTCTCTCTCTCTCTCTCTCTCTCTCTCTCTCTCTCTCTCTCTCTCTCTCTCTCCCTCCCTCCCTCCCTCCCCCCCCTCTCTTTCTCTCTTTCTCTCTCTCTCTCTCCCTCTCTCATCAACTGCTCTTATGCACTAAGAATTAAGGGGAATGGGATTATTTATCAAGTCTTTCTTGAATAAACTTTCTCGTTCCATCTACCATGTCAGCCTTCACAACAAAGCTACCGAGGAGCCAGAATGACCCATTGCATAGATGAAGAAAGTGAGACTCATCAGTCAGGGAGCTTACACTACATAACAAAACCAGTAAATGGACAAGTTGGGGTCTAGAGCCAGTGGTGTCCCAGAGTATATCCTATGTCCAGTCTGGTTACCCGGTGAATGTCCCCACTGAAGGGCTCAGTGCATCTCAAGTCCCTGATCAAAACCACATTCAGTTTTAAGGACCCTAGGCCAGCCTAGCTTCATTCCTGTAGCTTCTTCCCAGATTCAAGTCAGGCTCATAATAAGCCGTGCTTTCTGTTGGGCAGCACTTGCTCTATTCAAACTAACCTCTTCCCTTAACATCTTGTACCCTCCTTCAGGACCCTCCAACATACAATGCGCGTGCACGCGCGTGCGCACACACACACACACACACACACACACACACACACACACACACACACACCACCTGTTTGGAGAAGCACTTTTCTTCAAGTACATCAACTATTATTCTTTCCTGATCTCCCAAGTGTAAATCTGATACTTACAAACAAGTAGAAAAGAACAATAAGGAACTAAGTAAGTATCAGATTTACACTTGAACTCAGTAGGTGGGCATTGTGATCTTCCTGTTTCAACTCCTCAAGTTCTGGGACTATAGGTGTGTACTACCACACAGGGCTTCCTATGAGCCAAAAATGTGTATTCTATTAGACTTATTTTTGTGTTTGCAGTATTCCTTCCCTTAGATTTTGAGTTTAATATGGATGCCAGCTGAATCTCTCGGATTAGGTTTTCTCACAAGTTTCTGTGTACAGGGAATGGTTACCCAGAACATGGAGTAGGTAGTTCATTCACGTTGAGTGAATTGATTAAACAGACACTTATATAATATTGTCCTGAATTTCCTTTCACTAACAGGCCTAGGAGACTCTTTAGTCCTGTTGACAAAGGTTCTTTCCTCTACGCTTAAAGAAACATTGAACTAGAGAAGCAACTTGATGGCACAGCTTTTGCTTACCATGCACAGGGCCCCAGATTCTAACCCCGACAGAGCAACAAGAGCAGGGGAAGTAGACAGACAGATGGGGGGGGGGGTCAGAGATCTAAAGTAGGGGCACAGTGTTGATCACATCAACTCTCACACCCTCTGGAAACATGGGTCTCTCTGTCTCACATTTCCTTGCATGCCTTACCCAGCACAGAACCCAATATTTGAACAGTTTTAATCACAATACGGAGACATTTAAAATGCTGCTTTCTTCACTTAAAAATATACCGCAGACATTTTCCATGTTGTTACACTGTTTGGAAAACTGTGATTAGCACCCTATCCCAGGGAGTCACCTTACCATAATTTCTTAACCATCCCCTACTTACTGTCAAGTTGGTTGTGGATTTTTTTTAACAATTCTTTAAAAAAAAATACAGGATCAGTCTTTTGGGAGATGCGTGCTCTGAAGATTTTCATCTCTTTCTCTTAAGCTGGTTGAACAAACAGTCTTCTTTTAGAATTGAGCTTAGACAATGCTGGTCACGCAGTGACCAAGTGTGTACTGGGCACCCCTCTACATCTCTTATCCCGTCTGTCTTTGCTCTTTCCTCTCAGCACATTCTGTTCCCCCAGAGTGGTGGGCCGGGCAGCCTCTCCTAGGAGTAGGTCTGCCTGCTGCAAAGCCTTCTCTCTTCCCCTGAGTCCCCTTTCTCTCAATTGGGACTCTAGCTCGTGTCTCCTCAGACTGTCGATGAATCTTAGTAAAATACCCAGTGCTCAATGTCGTGTGTGTGTGTGTGTGTGTGTGTGTGTGTGTGTGTGTGTGTGTGTGTGTAGGGTGTGGGACCGACACAGAAGGACTATACATTTTTTTTTTAGAAGACTTCTGGAGATGGGTCCAAAAAAGCCCAGTATTAAAGATAATTCTTTTCTTTCTTCCTTTGGAACTCCTCCAGAGTTCTAAGCATGTAACAGTCAGCCAAACACCCAACATCTTTGAACAAGTATTTATAAGTGGATCATGTCACACAGCATGTAAGGGTTGAAAAGAAAGACAAAGCTGGTCACAAGGACAATGTGGACTCCGTGGCCTCCCTTATGGGGTAGTCCAGGACATAGAGACCTATTGACCAGAGTCACAATTCCTGAGAGACAGGGACTGTGGAGTATTCTAGGCTACTGTCACAAAGGTCCCTGTGTATTTTCTCTGTTTGAGAAACTGCAAGGAAGGTGTGTTGAGACTGTGTGAAAAAGTGCCAAATCTACCCCATGCTATAGGCACTGAGCATTCATCTCAGCAGTCCAGGAAACCTTGCACAGCTGCACGTAGAGAATCGTTAAGTCTAGTTTCCCTAGAAACTGAAGAATTTTTGCAATGGAGCAGATAACCACTTTCAAGTGATGCAGTTGGTTGCATTGTCTACTGGTCATAAGGCCTCTCTCATGGGACTGAAGACCAGACTACATAGGAACAAGGGTGCAGCATGAACTGGGGATTTGTAGGGAGAATAGTAAGAGTTGGATTCTGGCTGATAGTAGAACGGACAGGATTTGCTGATGCATTGGCGTGAGAACGAGTCAGAGAAGATAGCAAGGCTTCCAGCCTGAGGCTGGAAGGAGGGAGCTGCCATTGGCGGAGAGGGGGAAGATGTGGGTGAAAGAAGCTGAGAGGCGGGAAGACCAAAACCTTAGTTGCCCCTGTATCCCAAAGATTCTTGAAAATAATTCCCCAGGGAAGAGAACTGGCTTACCAAGAGAGGGTTGTTAGATTGGGAAAAGAGCCCTGGTCCTTTGTCCTTGCCAAAATGGAACTATCTATAAAAAAAACAGCATTATGTATGAGATGCTGTGTGTAGAGCTCAAAGAGAGGGCTTGCGTTGAGGACAAAGGTAAAATTGGAATCACTGTCTTAGGTACCCCAGAGCCCAAGCTCACCAGACAGCACATGGACCTTCACTCAACAGGCGTTGCCATGCCCGAGTGCCAGGTCCTAGACAGCCAGGCCTTTCTCAGCACAGGGCCCTTGCACATGTTGTTCCTACTACCTGTACTTCTGCCTGGAAAACTCCCCATTTCCCATCTTTAATTTAACTTGGGTCACTGCTACCATGCTCTTTTGGCCTCCCAGCATTTCTCAGTTGTCTGTTTTATATTGTTTTGTATGGTTTTTTTAAGTAAATTAAATTAATAAATAAACACGTAAAGCGATTAAAGCCCAAGTTTCCCTAGGATCTGCGTTCTGCAGTGTTAGGGATCAGACATGCTTTGTTTAGCGCTATTGGGCCACTATCTGACCAATGAGTGGATGTCCGTTCTTGCACCTCATTCTTTCTTATCTTCCTGAAATGCACACTGGGAACTCCTTAATGCCTCATGTACCTGTCCGTGTGAGCAAAGGCTTCTTTCCTGGGGATGGGTGAGGGGGACCAAGTCACCTGCAAAGGTTGAGTGATCACTTGGCTGTGAAACTTTGTGAAGGAAAAAAAAAGCTGAAGGAATGTGCCAACGTCTATCACTATCCTCCCTCCTTTTCTCCTGTGGGCGTCTTCATCGCCTTTCTCTGGACACCTCTCGCCAGCCTCCCTGGGTACTTCAGAGTGACCTCTGACATACCTGTCCCTTACTGCTTGCTTCTGGCCTGGGGCCAATGAGGCCAGACCTGGCAGGAAGCCTGGATGGGGGGAGATTTCTGTGAGGGCTGAGGGGATCTGGGTCACAGCTGAGGACTTGCATTGTGAGACTTAGAAAGCTCTTCCCCCCTGCATCCCAAAGATTATTGAAAATAATTCCCCAGGGTTGTTAGATTAGAAAAAGCACCCAAGTCCTTTGTCCTTTCCAAAATGGAACTCTATCTAAAGGAGAGGGTTAAGTTTGGAAATGGATTCCTTATGTCATTAAAAAGTCAGTGTGAGCACCTCTGTTGTTTGGGAACACATGCACTGTTTCCATGAAAACACGTTTGTACATGTTTACATATGTGCGTGAGCAGATTGTTGATTGGTTCATGTATAAGGCTGTATCTGTTGGGGGTGTTTCATGAAAAAGGTTCAATGATGTGTGGGAGACATCTGCCCAGCAAGCAGACCTTGAGGGAGGTCCCTGGGAAGCAGTGGTGAGGAGGACAGAGAAGATTGTTGTTAGGAGGGTGTTTCTTTGTTACTGGCTGCCCAGAACCGAAATAATCGAACAGAAACTGTATTAATTAAATTACTGCTTGGCCAATCACTATAGCATATTCCTAGCAAGCTCTTACATATTAAATTGACCCAGTTTTATTATTTTATATTTTATTATGAGGTTCTTGGCCTACTGGCAAGGTTCCAGCTCACGGCTTGTGTCTTTCTCCTCTGGTGGCTCCATGGCGTCTGGCTGACTCCACCTTCTTTCTCCCAGCATTCAGTTTAGTTTTCCCTACCTACCTCTATTCTGCCCAGTGCAGGCCCAAGACAGTCCTTTATTAACCATACAGAGGGGAATCCCACATCAGAAGGTCCTTGAATTCATGGAACATAATCTATCTCCTCATCAACAACTGTTTACACACTTCACAGCCTTTGTGAAAGAAATGGTTATGAATGCGGGTACCAGTTAGACTTGTTGAGTGGCTACTATGACTACTGCATCAATATTACTACCATTCCATTGAAAATAAATCCTGCATAAATTGTTACTAATTGTGAATATATTCTTGTCTTATACTGTGAAAATGTTACATTTTAGGCAGGCAGATTGCCTTCACTATAATCCTGAAGAGAAGAGAAGGAACTGTCATGTGTATAGTTTGGGTTATAAGCAATTGTTTCAGTTAGCTGTTGGTGTGTAACAAATTACCCCTTCCTGCCCTGCAGATGGCATCTGATTACCTCAGAGTTTTTGTGAGTCACGAATCTGAGTGTGTCAGGGTCTCACAGGGCTGCAAACAGGTTATCTGCCAGGACTATAGCTTTCTTCTAGCCAAAACTAGACATAAGCTACTGGTCACCTAAAGTGTCTGCTTCAGGCCATGGATAATCAGATCCAGACTTACTTGTCTGGCTGTCGTAAGCCTTCACATCCTTACTAGCAGTGGGTGAGTGGCATTATTTCCTTACTTCTGGTGTCTTTCCACAGAGGAGGTCATATTGGCAGTTGGTTTCCCTAAGAAAAAGCAATGGTCCAAAGAAGACAACAGGGGTGGTAGAACTCTTAGTCTCCTTTTGTCATTAAATCTCAGAAGCAAATTCCTACTCCATTGCCCATAGTCTTGGAGCCAGGGCAATAGGTCTAGCCTTTGCTCAAGGGGAGGAGATGATGTAAGGAGTGACCAGAAGACAGAGATAGTGAGGAGATAGATGGCCGTCCCAGCAGGCTTGCAATAAGCATCTCAAGCTGATATGTCTGGGGCATTACTGAAACATCAGTAACTAGAGCAACACGCTAGTGTAAATTCATGAAACAAAGGAAGTCAGCACGAAGGTGTACCTAAGTCATAAGCGTAGACAGACAAGGGAAGCTGGGGGGAGGGCCATCTTGCTATTCATTTGGAACCAGTAGGGAATCCTGATTCATTCTTAGACTTCTGTCCCCGACTCAGGTTTGGACATCCACAACCTCTCTGTTGAACAGAGTATTTTTTTTTCTTTTAAACACTGCTTGGCCCATTATATCTAGCCTTTCCTCTGCTAACTCTCACACCTGGACTAGCCCATTTCTAATAATGTGTGTAGCCCACAAGGTGGCTTACCAGAGAAGATCTTAACCTGCATCTGTCTGGAGTGGGAGAATCATGGATACTCACTGACTCAGCTTCTTTCTCCCAGCCTTCTGTTCTGTTTACTCCTCCCACCTATCTAAATTCTACCCTATCAGAGGCCAAGCAGTTTCTTTATTACTTAACCAATGAAACAACAGATAGAAAGATGACCCACCTCCATCATTTCCCCTTTTGGAGTTGAAGAATGGTTAGTTATAGTTACAGTTTTCCTTGGTTATGATAAAAGATAAAGTAGATATAAATATTGTAACTGCAATTCTTGCTTGATATCTGTTTTGTTATATGTAATCTTACTACATTAAAATGAAAGCCTTTCTTTTTTGAACAGAGTATTTTTAAAACACTTTTCAAATAGCAACGTGAATGCCGGTCAGTTTTTCCTGAGCAGGAGTAGCAAGGGCCGGAAATTTAGAACATGTTTCAGTCACTAGTTCAGGTCAACATCCAGGCAATATTTTCCATGCACACATGAAAGCAAAGCTCATGTCAATTTCAATATAATGAGGAGGAATATTCCAGGTACAAGACATCCCAGCAGTACGCAAATGAGATATTTTGCAGTGATTTAAAGGAAAATGGGGCTGACTGGCCATAGAGATGGCTCAGCCGTTAAGAGCACGTGGCCTTTCCTGCGTCTGTGGGCACCCACAGAGACATGGTGCACATAAACGCATAGCATTGCACACATATACAACATCTGAAAGAATTAAAAAGAAACAGTAAAAAGGAGTAGGGATCCAGGGACAGATGCCTGGAGACCTGGGCAAACATGTAGTCATGTGAGGGCTGGTGAACCTCGTGAGGTATATAGGTTCCAACCTATGTGCAGCAGCAGCTGCAGGGTCTGAGGTGGCTGCGGATAGCTGCCCATTTTCTTTACTTTGATTTTGCTGTGGTTCTGATTGCATTAGCTATATTTCATCTGGGGAGCTGTTTTGTTTAACATTGGGTGCGGTAATTACACCACGCACTTTACGCAGCTGAAGTGCTGCGTGCTGCAACCAGCCAACGGCCGGCACCACGTGGTCGACGCGTTTGGAACGAGACTCCCATATTACAAGATTCCCATTATTACGTTAGTTCCCATGACAGAACTTAAAAGAAGTTCATTCAGAAATACACGGAGTGTAGGAGTCTCTTGGCAGATTCTGTGCATATTTCCTTAAACAAGCAATACCTTCTGGGTTATGTCATTGATGGCTGCGGCCTGCATGCCATCCTGCAGCTCCTTGGCAAGCCAGCAGGCATTTAGGTGATTTGGCTGTGGTCTCCGGGGATTTTTTTAAAAGAGCGTGCTCCATGTAAAAACGTTGACAGACCTTTCCCGTTCCTTCAAATCCTGCCCCTCAAGCATACTCTGAAAAGAAACAACAGGGGATCTACTTTCTCTGAAAGAGTAAAGGGTCAAAGAATGCCCCAAAGTTCTAAACACTGGGAAGAACGCGTCTTTCCCCAAACCTACATCCTGGGTCAAGATGCAGGTTTAGGATCCACCTGTGGTGGTACCCACCTCTCCTCCTGGGATGGAGTGGCATAGTGGGGTTTAGGGTAGGGGAAAGGAAACCATTTTTGCTTCCTTTTTCCTCATCAGTAAAGGTGCAAGGACCCTGCAGAGCGTCCCTCATCCGCCTCCTTACTTTCTCCAACTTGCTCCAACAAGTGGATCTTGATGTCTTCATAGCTCATTACCTCACGAAGTGAAGGCTTTGCCATGTTGTATCTTAGCCCCTGACCCTGAGCCAAGATTCGGAGATTGGTATTAAAAGGGGAAAAATGTCAATTTGCTAGGTCAAACATTGTTTTAATTTAGCTTTTATTTGATTAAAAGGGGAACCAAATACTGTTTCCTGTAATTGTCCATGTCTGTTCGTGTAGTTTTGGACTGTTTTCCCTTCAGAGTATTACTATCTCATGGAAATTTCTTTTTTGAACTATGGGAAGGTTATACACAGTTAATCTTCAAATTTTAAAAGCAAAAATATAGCTCTATGTGTGTGCATGTTTGTGTACATGTTCATGTGTGTATGTGTGTGTCTTTATTCATTAACCAATGAAAGCAACACATGAACAGAAGAACCTCCTACACCATGGAGGGGGGAAGAAAGGGAGAGAGAGAGAGAGAGTCCAGTGTGGAGGTCAGAGGTCAACTTCCATGATGTTTCTCAAGCATAGCCTGGCTTATTTTTTGGGATTGTTTCTCACTGGCCTGGGACTGTGCACTAGGATGACTGTCCTCCATGACCCAGGGATGTGTCTTTCTCTACCTTTCCATCCTTGGGTTAAATGCACACCACCATTCCTGGCGTTTAAAGTGTGGGTTCTGGGGATTGAACTCATGTCTTCCCACTTGCAAAGCAAGCACTCCCCAAATGAACTACCTCTCCAGCCCCAACCCTACGCTTTTAGCATTAAAGGGTATTTCGAAGCTTGTTTGTGGTTCTCAAGACTCCGTCTAGGGCTATATTTGTGTCTCTTTGCAAGCACATCTTTGTCTTCAGCTTGCTACAGCTGCAGCCCCGTTAATTTCCCTTCTATTTTTCTATCCTTCCTACTACAATAAAAGTTTAGAAAGATCCAGACCTCGGCTTATCTCACTTCACTCAACTCCACTGTCTTGTGGCAGCCCGCCAGGGAAACCACAGTCTGAGAAGGCTCGCCTATGAAAAGCGGAAGGGGGCCAATAGCGCCAGTTGGGACGAACAGTTGACAGATAAAAAGGACAGCTTCTGGCTTCTGCCACATAAGGCATGACCTTGCCCTGCCAGCCGGGGAGTGAGTGGGAGGTGCTGGAGCAAGGATCCCAGGCGCCTCCCCTTCTGCCCCTCAGGCCCATCTTAACATCATCTCAGCTACCTTGTTTTACGATGGAGATAATTGTGCCTCAAAGGTATGCACTAATTAATTATCCTTAGAAACCGAGAATAGAATTGCTAATTATAATGATTAGGGCATTAATTTATTCAATTTTATAGGATTTTAATCAAATTCAGCACCCAGATCTGATTTTTTTTTTTGGTAGAAACTATTGTTTTCTTATTATCGCCATAGCTTCTTGGCAGTGTTTATTTTACCCCATGTTGAGTGAATTCCATAAAATACAGAAATTTGAAAATTGTTGGGGGTATTAAAGAATGTTTTGGAATTCTAAAATGAGGGACTGGCAAAATGAATACAGTTTAGGCTCACAATAAGTTGCTGTAACAATAATAAAATTGCTAAATATTTGATTTCACTGTCATTTGATAATGAAAGAGCTAATATCCTAGACAGTTGATTTTTAAACCACAGTAAGTACTTGTTCTTCAGTGTGAACCATATAATCAGGGGTAGCTGTTTTGCTGGTAAATAATTATATCTGGCCCTAACAGCTGACTTAGATGTTCACCAGGGAAAAACTCTGTGAATGTAGACAGTTTAACCAATGGCATGTTCCGATGGGGGCCTGTCTGTTATTGTACAGTTTTAAGTTTGGGACTATGGGTTACTTTGTTAAGATTCTTCTTGTAATCCCACAAAATAACAGAATTAATGTGGCTCTGACGTGGCCATAGTTGAAGAATATATATTTAGCCTCTGTGATGCTTCTGGGATACTGCTACCTGATATTTAATTTAGTGTTTGAGTGTCTTATTTTTCTCAATTGGTCATACATGTCTTATAAAGGTAGGAACAAAGTGCCGAGGGCTACAATTCCTCTAAAACCAAGAGGACTGAATGCATGAAAAATGTTGGAATTATTACCTAGGCCACTTAGCCTC
>NC_022029.1:43312810-43322414 GCF_000317375.1 Microtus ochrogaster
CCCTCCTTCCTTCTTTTCTTTTCTCTGTCCACCCTGCCTCCACTTATAACTGCCTATCTCTTTAGACACTCAGATAGCTGCAAGCTACCTCAGTTGTTCAGACTGCGAACAGAAAGATAATACCTTCTGTCTGGATGCTCAAACAATAGGAACTCACTAGGCTGGAGTGTGTAGTTAAAAGCCTTGTGTAAGCCAGTAAAAAATTCTGTGTCATTCTGCAAGGATGCCTTTTTTCCTGGTGCTTGATTGTCAGTGGAGATGTGTTTTGACCTTTCCCCCTTAATTTTTGCCAGGGAGATTTTGCATACTGATAATAGGCAAGAGTTGACTTAACAGAGTTATTATTGGATGCTCCGAGTTTCTCCTGCGCTGGCATTCATATGAAAAAGGAATGCATGACCACTCTCTTAAATTTAAGTGTCCATAGTATCATCCTCATCCGGAGAAATAATTCAAACATTTATTTCTTGTGCAAAAGGCCAGTTTCAGTACTTGGGTCAATTTATGTCTGAAACAATCTCATTTGCCTGAATGAGGAACAGATATTTATTTTCAGGGTAAGTGGTGGGGTCCTATAATTCTCCCGTGACAGATGAACCAAACACCGGGCTGTAAATTATACTTGGCTGGAAGAGGATGCTGGGGATGAAGCGATGTTTCGGTTGCCGCTGGTTCCTCTTGGGTTGATGATGAGAACTGGAAGATTGGTGACTCTGGGATTTACCTAGAAAATGAAAACTATTCTTGATAGAAACCAGAAAGGGGTGAGTAATACCTTATACGTGTGTTTATGTAAGGAAGAAGATAGCAGAAGGAACCTGGATCTAGCATTTCCCTGGACCAGGGACTAAAAGTATCACACAACATGTTAGCGTGGCCTGTGGCATTTCGGTTTATTTTCAAAGACCTTTTGATAACACCATTAAGTTCTTTCCCTTTGTCTTATTTTAAAGTGGCCCTTCACTGGGCTTCATTAACGTGTCACACAGTGGGATTTTTAGTTGTTGTTTCTGTGAGCTTTCAGTCTCATAAAAATTAAATGTGTGCATTCCTGTAACCTGATATTCCCTCTCCAGTAAAAATCAATGCTTCTTGCCCTTGCAGCTTGGCATGCTGAGGTCTGATGCAGCCTGTGTCTGAGGTGCACATTTGCGCAGATGGTTTTTCACTGCCCGTATTTTCTGATGTTTCTTAAACATATTTGAGATGTTGGCGCCAGCCACAAACAATCTGTTGACTGTGTTTAGCCTCTGTATGTATTTGCTAAAAAAACAAGGAAGCATGCTCACGCCCCTACCTTGCCCTGTAGAATGGGTATGAAAGGGCTCAGGTTATTACTTGTGAGTATATTATTCTTTTCATTGTGTGACAAGAACAGCTGAACATGGGTTTCTGCAGAGGCGGCAACATTTAAAACAATTTAGTTTGTTTTGAATGATTTGCCCATGTTTAGATTCAGTTGCCATCCATCAATCAGATAGACTTCCTATTGCGTATATTTTTTATAAATATAATACGAAGTTGACTTTTAGAATTAGGTTCCTAAGTGGATCAAGGAGTGTCATTCTTGAAGATTCTATGTGGGTCACTCATTGTTTCTGATGGGTGAGACCAGACCAGCCTTCCCCCCCCCCCGTCAAGTCCCCCTCCCTCGTCAGCCCAAAGAGCAATCAGGGTTCCCTGCCTTGTGGGAAGTCCAAGGACCTCCCACCTCCATCCAGGTCTAGTCAGCCTTCTATAGTATTTGCTCGTGAGGTTTCAGAATGTGCTATCAGTGTTATGGGAAATGGGTAAACCGTTGATTTTGATTCTTACTACTTATACTCCCAAATCTGCTCCAGAACAGAAAAGGGAATAGGGATATGTATGTATGTAATTCAAACTTGATAACTTTGAGGGTCAGAGTAAATTTACAAAGCACCGATCAGCCACCCCCATGTGAGATTGCCCCATTAGTCAGGAGCCATTTGTGGTCAGGATGCAGCAGGAGGCATCATTCATGCAGCAACTTAAGTGCCTCCTGGAGTCATGAGGGACAAAGCACGTGGAGCCTGCCCCAGGGCCCCGCTTCAGAGGTGCTGTGTTCTCCAGTAGGGTTTCCTCTGAGAGGAGATACAGTAAAGCTCTTTCAGCTCATTAGAGCTAACATTTGGAGGGCTTTTTTTTTGACACACATAAATCTCAAAATAGAGATCTTTATTGTCATTTCAACTAGACATTCACCCCTAAGAGTCTACTGTCTACCCTAAAGACGGCTAGCGCTAGAACGCGAGTAAGCTGTGTATTGTGTCAATCAGAAAACGACTTTCTATGTAGGTATGGAGGTGGGGGATGGGTCATTGAGGAGACACCCATCCCAGCTTCGCATCAGCAATGGACTTTGTTTGTCCTTGCTTTTTATGTGCATTTCCCCCCCCCTCCTTGATACATTTAACTTTTTCTTTTCATATCATTGGCTCTTGTAATTATCAATAAGGAGCTATGGAAAACATGAGATGGCAATGTTAACATATTAAACTAAATAATGGCAGCCAACGTCATTGGCAAGGGAGGCTTTGTTGTGAGAATGAGGAACTATTTAAATACATATTAAGCTTTTTGGAAATACTAAAAATGAAACCCATCTTAGTTATTACTTTCACAGACCTCCTTGGAATCCAGAGACCCCCCGAGTGGGAAACAACTGAATTTAGTGATTGCTATAAATTCCTTCGGACTCCTAGCATTCCGTGATTCGTGAACCCCCATTAAAACAATAAAACTGAGCACTTAAAAATGGACTCCCGACAGTGAACTAGGAAATCTAGTTTCAAAGTTTGTGGGCTGGGAAGAGAGGTAAAAAGAACTACTCCCAAGACTTGGTGAGTTGGGCAAGGACTAGTCAACCTTTACTATGCCCCACAGTTTCTCTGGTGAACAACCAAACACAGGAATACTCGCTTCTTAACCTTGACCACAAACAGCCCCGATTACCTGTGAGTCTTTTTAAACTCAACTATAAAAGCGAACCCTTCGTTTGCTGTTTTCTCTGAATCCACGTGGACTTTATGCCACCCTTCTGAACCCACTGAGGGCAGAATGAACAGAAAACCTAAGTATGAACATCTCAAACCTCTGATTTCAGCTGCTTGTGGAATAAAGTCTTCTTTGGACTGATGTAGAGGTTTTTTCATAATACGACCCCAATCTTCACGTGATGCTGCTCTGTGTGAGCTTTGGGAAGCTACCTACCATGATGATTCACGATGGTCGTCAATGACCCCAGATTTGCACAAGCGCGTCTGTCTAAAAATGTTCTAGGTTTATCTGTGTTAAACACGCAGTACCTAAGGTTAAGGTTCAAGTGTAAATCACATCTAGATGCTTAAATAATCTGTCTATAAGGCCCTATTATGAAAAGGAGAAAGCTGGCTCAGAAAGGGCACACAGATTTCCCGAGGTCACAAAGTCCATGAAAGAGCAAGCCTAGATTCCAACCTGTTACTTTAGGCTCCATAGTCTATGCTACACCAAAGGCAAAACGGTCTCCAAGTCCTCACGCAGCAGTGGCTTTAGCCCTCCAGTTCTTAAGATTTTCCATAGTCTAAGGCATCTCAGTAACAGAATTTAGTAAACTATCCTGATTTCCTTGTCCACATCGGAGTGATCTTGGAGTAGTTTTGGAAGGGGAGTCTTCAGCTTTGATTGCCTAGGACCTTGCAAAATGCCTGGGACCTGGCTTATCTTGAGTAGAGAGAGACTTCTCCAAGGAATCAGTGAACAGACCCAGAAGCACTGAACTGTACTGTAGGGACCTGGGATCATATTTGTCTTTCGTACTCTTGGGATATCAGTTGGAAGCTACTTCCTTCCAGCACACTTGACCTGTCTCAGGGGTGCAGAACATTCTGACCAGGAAACCTGGTGCTCTCAGCTGTCATCTCCACGTGACAGTAAATCATTGTCAAATCTTGCAAAGGTGCTCGTGAATTCTGCTGAGTAGCCATGTAGCACAGCAGTCCGACAACACTGATTTATTTAAGTATAGGTTTGGGGCTCTGTGAGAGCTCACCATCTGTTTAAGCTGTGTTTACTTGAAGTAGCAGTCAGCGTTTTCCTGAAGGGTTGTAGAAAAATGGTAGTTCAACTTAATTTTTAAGCAAGGCCTGTTTAAGAATAATTTGTTAATTACTAGTTGGTTGATTCCGTTTCCTTAAATTAAGGGCTTCAGTTAATATCACATGCTCATTGCCAGCTTGCTGGGATCCGCTGCAGGGGTGTGCACAGTTGCACGATAGATTACAGCCTGGTTTCGTCCATTGCCAACCCCTACCCCTGCCTCAGGTTTTGTGGATTTTTGTAAGCCTGGAAAGTAGCTTGATATTTTACAAGCTTTTGAACTGCAGGGTGGAAGCTTACTTTAATAACCACATGCAAAGCCAGGTTTTGACAGACTATAGATATTAGCTCTTCAGTATGAGGGGGCTACCGAGTCTCAGGAGCAAGGGTCACTTCTTTGAAATTTAGGGCCATTGGAGTTTACACAGCTTGGGCTGAAGGTGTTTCATCAACTGTACACAAGATGGAATCCAAGGACTGCGGGGTGGCTTGGAAGCCAGCAATTTTTTTTTTTTTTGCAAGGAAGAAAATATAGGGAACCTATTATTAGGAAGACCCAATGATACAGGGCCATGGCCATCAAAAGAGAGCGTGCTGAGATTGGGTACATCAAGATAGGTAATGACTTTGTGAATGTTTTGGTTTTAAAAAAATCCTAATTGTTTTTTATCAATGTGTTTCTCCTTAATTTTTAGACCCTTGTGTATTTCAAAGGAAATTTAGTCCATATGTCTTTTTATTCGTTTATTCTTAACTCATCAAATGTTGTTTTCAAGACATTAGAGCTTGATTTAAATCCCTTCCAAAGTGTTTCTCCTTATCTCCTTTTTAAAACTAGAAAGACATCTACTTCTGGCAAAAACCTGAATGTGAACACAGCAGAATTTTGCACTTGGTTGAAAACTCCAAGCCCGCGAAGTGGATATAAAGATCCAAGTGCATCATCCACTCCTGGTCATTTTGAGCAGACACACATGCCAAGAGAGACTGTCCCAAACCTCTGGGGACTGGCAACATGGAATGAAGCTTTGAGAGACAATGCCAGCCAATTACTCTTAATTTTATAATTATTATTACAATTTAATTTATCTTTATAATTTAGGCTCATATTTATCTTGTTTACCTTAAATTATTGGGAAGATCATTGAGAAAAATAGGAAAATACCTTGGAATATACAAATAATCTCACAATTCTTTTCTTGATGTAATTATTTTTTCAATGAAATAATCCTCAACTTTTAGTTTTAAAGAATTTTTTTTATTTTGTACATATGAATGTTTTGCTTGGATGTATGAATATGCACCATGTATGTGCCTGGTGCCCAGGAAGGCCAGACTTGTGTGTCGGATCCCCTGGAACTGGAGTTAAGGACAGCTGTGAGCCATCATGTGGGTGCTAAGAGCTGAATTCAGGTTCTCTGCAAGAGAAGAAAGTTTTCTTCACTGCTCTGCCATTGTTCCAGCTCTTATTCATGTATTTCTCTGAGACAAGGTCTTAACTATATAGTCCCTGTGTGTCCTAGGCTGGCCTCAAACTCAAGAGATCCACCTGCCTGCTTCTGTTTCCCAAATGCTGGGAGTAAAGGCATGTACCATCATTTTTTTTTAAAATCAGAATTTTATATAGCTGGAGCTTCAAACTTGCTATATAGCAGAAGTTAACCTTGAATTACTGATCCTCTGTCCTCTGTCCCCTAATCCTAAAATTTTAGGCTTTAAGTAAATGTTTGTCAGGTGTGGGC
Organism: Microtus ochrogaster; assembly: GCF_000317375.1. Lineage (NCBI taxonomy): Eukaryota > Metazoa > Chordata > Mammalia > Rodentia > Cricetidae > Microtus > Microtus ochrogaster. The sequence continues at coordinate 43,318,651 of NC_022029.1, forward strand.
ATTATGTTAAACAGGGGACAAGTTACTGTCTAACCCTCACAGTGGCCAAATAGATTCTTTTAATTTCTACATTTTGGAAGATATAATTTATCTTATATAATTTTCCCAAGGTTATATTGTTTACGGATGAGGAACTAGAGTATAAATCCAGTCCTTCCTGGTGTCTGGCCATTGAGTTGAAGTATGAGCTGTGCTTTAATATTAAGAGTTTATCTTGAGCCAGTATCACTCATGACTTTGCTTTCTTCACATCATTAAGGTTTCTTAAGTACACTTTCTATTCCATTTCTTATTGAGAAACCAAGGTGGATACATATAGAAATTGTGTGCTCTTCAAATATATGCAGAGTCGAAGATCGTTGCATAGAACGGTAAGAGAAGCCAACTTTAATTGCACACTTCCTTTGGCCCAGACAGCCCAGAACTCTAACTGCTTCACCTCTCCTAATCCTTACAATAATCCTGCAGGGTGGACTGTTGTCAGGAAGCGAGAAATGCTGAAGTCAACCTGACTTGCCAGCCAATCAGCCTTCCTCTTTCACAGAGGCAGAAGACAATGAGAGACTTTAGGAGAGCGAGAAAGTTCTCTGATGCCGGGGTCAGTGGCGCATGCTTATCACATCCTCATTTCCTGCTCCTTGAGGGTGATGTGCTGTGCTGGCCCAGGTGCGTGCTGAGCGTGTATAAGATTTGTCTCACCACCAAGGGGCCCCACTCATCTCATGGAAATCTCTCTCTTGCCTTGCGGAAAGCAACATTGCCAGACTTATACTCCAGAGGGGGATAAGATCTCCGTGAAAGTGGACAGACCGTAACAGTCATCTAAACTGTCCTGTGTTCCCGGGGGACAAGGATGCCTGTCTTCTAGGGTGTTTCCTCACGCGTCATGTTTGAGAGTGCAGAGCAAGGACTTCCCTTGTGTCAGCTTCTAAGCTGTGCGTGGTGCTGCACACCCAGGGAGGGCCCAACAGTTGTTATCTCTGTCTTGCAAAGGAGTCTGGGTTTAGAGGGATGAAGTCATTTGTTTGGGGGATATATGTTGTGCTCCAGCGAAGGTAAAGTTCATAGAGCTAAGAAGCGGAAGCTTTCGGCCGCTCTTTATCTCCTCAGCCGTTGTCTCGTTTTGCCTCTCCACCTTGCACCTGCCACAGAAAACAATAATCAGCTACCGATGATCTTGATTCACCACTGAGTTCTCCCTCTGCATCTTGACCCAGTCTTAGATGCCAAAATACCATAGGGCACTTGGCCAAGATATAGAAATAATATTGATGGAGCCTGGTAGGAGTCAGAATGAGTTTCTACCACATGGAAGCTGATGGTGCTAAGTGATTTAACCATTAGGTTACCCATGAACAGTTTGTTATGGGGAATTTAGTTTTGTTCTCACAAGGTAGAACGAGCCTATGGTCCCAGCACTGGTAGATGTAAGTCATTGGTAAATGTAAGGGAAAGAGCAGACATCACAAACATTAGTGCTATAGCTTGGGTGCCATGTTAGCCTGGGGGACTTCCCTTGCCATGAAGTGGACTCAATTTGTTCCAACATGTTCAGTGATTGTGAAGTTAGAATTTGGGGAGGGACCAATCTAGGCAACAGCAAGACTAGAATCATCCTTCCCAAGGTGGCCCTGGCCTGCCACCTGTACTTTCTCTCCGCTTTCTCCATGTGCCCATCCGAGGGAGCTGTGTGGCTAGTTTTCCTGGGAGAGGAAGGCAGAGGTTAGCTTATGAAGAAGGTCAGCTGCCGATAGGCAACTGTGGAACATGGCTGTCCAATTGCTGGCCCTCTCACCCAAGTCTGGAAGGAGATAAACTTCTGCCAGCACTTCTCCATCATTGGAGGAGCTGTCTTTATAAATACTGGAGGCTAGATGCGTGGCCTCGTGGTATTTGCTTTGCTACTGTGTGCATAGGTTAGCATAACACAGTGAGAAATTCCTGCTGACCCTCACCTCTGTCCCTGAAGAACCTAACGCTATTAGCTGTGTTTCCTGAGCTCATTTCAACTTCTCCTGGTGCCAGAGAAAATCTAATTGCCTAAGAATGTAAAGGAAGGCGTCTGAGAGAAAACTTTTCTGTCCTAAATTACCAGAGTGGAGAGGGCCTCCTCCTATGACCATAGCGTCAAGGGGGGGGGGATTCTTCCTAGTCACACACATTTACATAAGGAAGTTCCCAGCATCCTTATGTAACAGCCTCTGGCAGAGTAGATGGTTCTGGAATATCCTAGGGTGATTTATCTTCAATCAGGCTCTCCCTAAGTTGCTAACCAACAAGACTGGACGAGGAGGATTTTTGCTCCTTAATGTGAAGTCGAGTACAGCAAGATAATGATAGAAATAAGAATAAGGCTTTACTTAAGGGTGAAACTGGGACCCAGGTTCCAAAACCCCCACAATGTACTCGAGAGAGGAATGGAAGGATTGCTGCTTGCTCAGCATGTCCAAACCTGTTGGTGGCAGTGATAACAAACAAAGAAAATAAAAATCCGGTGGGCAACCTGTGAAGTGGTAGCTTCATAATCCTTTGGTCTCCACCCCCCATCTCCCTCCCACATCATCTCTAGTAGGAATCCTTGGGACAGACTGGGTACCTTTCCTGGGGGTAAGCTGAGTAAGATTGCCACAAACATACACTCCAAAGGAACCTGTGGAGCAGATACCTTCACCTCACATTCTGTTCCTTTTAGGGCTGCTATCTGCTGTCTCCTTGTATTCAGCTGGTCTGTTTGTTTTAGGAGTTTTCCTTCCCTTCCCAGACCCAGCTCCGATACGCTGTGCAAAAACTGGAGCATTAGGGGCTAACTTGGCAGGATGCTGTGGCTGCTGGCAACTTCCAAAATATGACACCAGCGAAAATACAAACCAAATGTTCTTCATGCACGAGGGTGTGAAGACTCTGCTGGCCTCCTCTCTGAGAGCAGACACATGAAAGTACCCGGCCATTTGGAGTTTCAGCCTTGGCTCTGCTCCTTATCAGCTGGGTAACATCTTTGAGGCTGATGGTTAGACAAGAGTCATCATCTTCACACATCACACTGTGTTGCTAGAGCCGAAGTGCTCAGGGCATGGCTGTCTGTCAAACAGAGCATGCTGAAGTAGCTCTGCTCCTGAGCTCAGCAGGGCTCAGAGCTTAGCTTTGTCCCTTGCCAGCCTTAAACTGGCTACTAAACTCCCACCTGGAAAGTGACGATCAGGACAACATGGACATCACTGAATCCTTGGAGAAACCAAGGAAGGTGCTCCAGGCAGCTCAGGGCTTAGCAGGCACTCCACGGATGTTAGAAATTCTTTCTAAGCTTACAGCGCAGTGCTGGTAAACATAACCAGACACATGTGGGGGGAATGTGGACATACAGAACATGCACAGCATTTTTCTTGTTATACTCTAGACAACAACAATGTATAGAGCAGTGTGATGGAATCATAGGCAGTCATGAAACAATAGATGGCTGTATCCATGCAAATGCCACAGCATTATTGTATGAAGGACTTGAGCTTCTAAAGACCTGAGTTCCCATTGAGGGATTTGGAGTTGATCCCCTGTAGACATCGAGGGGTGGTTCTTCTTTCTTTCTTTCTTTCTTTCTTTCTTTCTTTCTTTCTTTCTTTCTTTCTTTCTTTCTTTCAATGATGGAGAAAGGTCATTGGTTAATTATAATAAAGAAACTGCTTGGCCTCATAGGTTAAAACATAGGTGGGTGGAGTAAACAGAACAGAATGCTGGGAGGAAGAGGAAGTGAGCTCAGACTCGACAGCTCT
>NC_022029.1:43322779-43336241 GCF_000317375.1 Microtus ochrogaster
TTCTTCTTCTTCTTCTTCTTCTTCTTCTTCTTCTTCTTCTTCTTCTTCTTCTTCTTCTTCTTCTTCTTCTTCTTCTTCTTCTTCTTCTGATATTGTATGGAATAGTTATCCAGCTGCTGATAATTCTATTTTTCCCAAATCTTCTTTAGTCTTTGGATTCACTAACTCATTTCTGCCAGTTTCTAGTGGTCCATGTTGTTAGAACTGGTCTTGGTTTGTGTTTTGTTCTGTGACAAACACCATGACCAAACACAGCTCGGAGAAGAAAGAGGTTATTTGGCTTATAAATCCCAGTCTTAGTCCGTCATGGTGCAAAATCAGGCAGGAACTCAAGCAGGAACAGAGGCAGGCACCATGCGCGGGAACACAGCTCACTGCCTTGCCTTCCTAGCTTACTCAACCCGCTTTCTTATACAACTGTGGATCCCATGCCCAGGGTTGGCATCACCCACAGTGAATTAGGCCCTCCCACATTCATCATTGATGAAGAAAATGTCCCCATGGATATGCCTATAGCCTGCAGTACTAGTGAAGGGATGGATGTGCTAAGTCCAAGGCAGGGAGGAAAAGAACAAAAGCTTCCTTCTTTCACGCCTTTATACAGACTTCCAGAAGAAGGTATGGCCTCATATTAAAGGTATATCTCCTTACCTCAAGATTTGGATTAAAGGTCTGTGCTTTCTAGGCTTAAGATCTGAATCAAAGGTACGTGTCTGCTTGCCTCAAAGGTCTGGACTAGAAGTGGAGTTATATCCACTTCAAACCAAGTAGAAAATCTCTCACAGGTGTGCCCTCCACTTCTGGACTGTGGTTCATTCCAGACACAGTCAAGCTGACAATCAAGGATAGTCATCACGCAGACTATATCTCAAGTTGCTAGTAGAGCTTGGAAGCATCCTCCATGTAGTGCTGGTTTGGCAGCCATGCAATGCTAGAATGTAAAGGTCATGGGAGGTTTAGCCAAGCATCCAGAAAGCTGCTGAGGAGCGGCAAGGATGGATTCCTAGCAAAGAAACCCAATCCTGAGAGATCCTCTGCCTGAACTTATAAAGGTGAGGCCTAGATGTCAGGACAGTTGCAGATCTTAAGTGGAACTGGCCCAAGAGAGGCTGCACGTGCTGCAGGCACTAATGCCAAAGGCTGTTGGAGCCCTGTCGATGTCAAGAGCCCCAGATACTGGGGATGGAGCTGCAGGGTTTGATAGTTGCCCTGCGGTTTTCAGTCTTGCTTTGTTCTTGTGGGGGACTTTCTCGACCCTGAAGTGAGTCTTTTATCTGCTGACCTCTTCAAGTAGCTTTTCTGATTATCATCTGTGCCTCAGAGAATGAAGGAGCTGAGCCGTCCGGGAAGGGACCTGGATGAGCCATAAGAGGGATTCCTGAAAAGCAAAGATAGACTGTGACCACATGTGATTTGTCTTCTCATTTTACACACTTGGAAAACTGAGGCCCAGAGGGATTCTATGACGGCCTGACGGTCACATCAGTAGGATCAGGGCTGTAACTGGAAGGCAGGCCTTGTGAATCCTTCAAGATTTCCTTTTGTTTTTCTGTGGCCGTGTGCTAGCCTTGACTTGGGAAGAATTAAAACCTTGACTTCTCAACCAATTCCTAATCATTATCAGCACCTGGTTTCTTTTTCAAAATGAGATTTTTCCTGTTTCATGTAGGCCAAGTTTCTTCTCCTTGCCTCCCCTTCTTTTTTATTCTAGATGGAGAGAGAGAGAGAGAGAGAGAGAGAGAGAGAGAGAGAGAGAGAGAGAGAGAGAGAGCACTCAAACCAGATGCCTAAGAACTTAGGGTAAAACACTTCTGCCCATCTCATCAGAGATGGTCTTCTCTTCATTGTTTTGTTGAAAGTTACTGCTCAGGCCTAAGTCATATGCCCACATCTAAGTTTGCAGTTAGTACTTCTGCATTGGAGGACAGAGACTCAGCCCAGTCACTCGGCTCCATCTCTGCCCCTGCTGACCTTGAACGCTCCTTTTTTACTTTGGTCCCCACTGGCTATACATTTTATCTTTTCTTTTCTATGATGTGTATGTGTTTTGATTCAACCAAAACTTTTCATTGTGCTTGCTCTCTGGTCTTATGGCATCAGAAAGAGAAGGGATCATCTCTAGGTTGTGTCTTCAACCTGGAAGGGATCAATGTTAGTCTGTGAAGAAAGTTGGTTTGGTCTCACAGGACTGGATAGGTGGCATCAAGAGGGGTTGTTCCAAAGCAACTTTGGCTTTTATTGCCTCTCATGGCCTATGATCTCTCTCGAATGTATTTTAACTGTGTACAACTATTCTATATAAAGGACCCAGTCTTGGCTGGTTTGTTGTAGTGACACAACATGGACTAACACATCCATCAGTGTCAATTCTATCACATAAGATGTTATTTCTATCCCTCGTGAGATCTTTTTCTTACCTGATCATGGCCCCACACTGTGCCCTCTCTGAGCTTCCAGAATGACTCACTCTTTGGGTAATTTGCCTTCACATTCATTTTGCAACCACAACTATGTCTTCTGGGCTTTTGGTAAATTTGGCAGTTTGAAATCAGTAAATAGCATTGGTGTGTTAAGAACAGATGCATTTGTTCCTTGGCCAAATAGGATTCTAATGTCACGACTTGGGGGCCTTTCAAAGAGGAGAATCCCAAACAGCAAAATAAAGCTGACTGACTTTTACAAAGCATTATTGCTTGCTTAAAATCATTCGATTGACATTGATAACTCTAATTCCCATTATAATTTCTTGTGTGTTTCCCCTTCTATTTCTCTTATCTCCTCAGCCTTCATGTCACAGAGAATCAAATTCTGTCACTTACCTGTGAAGTGGGCTGACTCAATAATCATTTTAATCTTTGGATTGCTTTGGAACATAGGGGTGAAATCATACATTCCCTCTAACTAGTAAGAGAAATTATTACTCTGAAGAATCAAATCACATTACTGATGGGTTTTAATTTTTTTAAACTGTATCTGTTTATTTCGGGTCTCTCTTTACCAAGGAGAATGTCAGTATAATAGATAATAAATGTTTGATTGATGGCTTGAGACTGATGATAATAATTCTGATGCTTTCTGTTGGACAAAGATAATAAAATGACCACGGGTATCTATAATATGCTGAATGGGTTTAAAATCTTTAAGCTTTACATAATGCGTGGCTAGGAACAACTACTGAAGGCATAGGAAGTCCTGAAATTACCCAGTCCTAAAGCATATTTTCCACTGTTCTAACCCGCCTTTCCGATGCTTGAGTTGTATATCAAGCAGCAATACTAAAAGAGATTATTCACCAAGCTTGCAATTTCTCATGCTGGAGAGAATATGCAATTAGGCAATGCCCAACATAGACTTAGAAATTGCTGCTGTCAAGTCTAGATAATGGGCCACTGCAGGAGTTTGACCTGCATGGCTAGATGTGCCAGGGTCTAACATTGTGCATTTCCTATCATCTGTTGTGACTTTTGCATAATAAAGAGAAACATGGAGTACAGGAGAGCAACATTGCTGTCTACATTGTCCTAAGTCTTGGCAAGATATAGACAGAGAGTTGTTCTTGTAGTCTCTGCAATGAACGGCTTTTTTAAATGGTAGCTTTCTTGCGATGTGGTGAGGAGTTTGGAGTCACTGATAATGAAACAGAGGAATGGCCCCAACGCATGATAAGCCAGGGGCAGCTTATTCACTGTTTGTAGATCTGTAAGAAATTCCAGGGCTGTTAGGAGGAACCAAGGTCTTCCTGGCAAGTTGATTTGTACAAAAGTGTCATTGACTTTGCTCAAGGGTACCGCAGGGAGCCTTGTGCTGGAGACAGCCTAGAAAACTCTACAGGGCTGGAGAGATGGCTCAGCAGGTAAAAGTTCTGGCTGCTCTTCCAGAGGACCCAGGTTCAATTCCCAACACCCACATGGCCACTCAAAATTTTCTGTGTCTAGTCCCGTGGGATCTGACACCCTCTTGTGACCTCTGTGGGCACTGCATGCAAGCAGTGCATAGACATACATGCAGGCAAAACAACCATACACATAAACTAGATAAATGAATATTTTAAAGAAAGCATTTTAGGGGTCTGCAATTTGTGTGCTTGTGTGTGCATGTGTCTGTGTGTGCAAGTGTGTGTGTGTGTGTGCAAGTGTGTGTGTGTGTGCAAGTGTGTGTGTGTGTGTGTGTGTGTGTGTGTAAGTGGATGGCTAAAGGAAAACAGAAGTAAATTTAGGATAGGAGGTGCTGTAAATTTTGTCAGCAGGCCACAAACTAGAGACACCTGGGAATAGGGAACACAAGATTGGCCTGTGGGAAAGTGTGGAGCATTTTCTTGGTTGCTAATTGATGGCAGAGGGCCTAGTGTACTGTGGATAGCAACACCCCTGCCCAGGTTGTCTTAGGTTATATAAGAAAGGGAGCTGGACTTAAGTCGTAAGCGATGCACTAAACATCATTCCACTATGGACTCTGCTTCGGTTCCTGAATCTGGGTTTCTGCTTGAGCTCTCGCTTTGTCCTCGCTCAACAGTGGAGTGTGATGTGGAAGTATAAAGTGAGTAAGCCCCTTTTCTCCCCCAAGAAGTTTTGGCCAGGGTTTTATGGAAGCATCAGAAAGCAAGCTAGAGTGGAGGGCTCCTTTCCTTTGTGTGATCATTACACAGACATTAGTGGAGAGTAACCATTCTATGTCATGGCATCTGGCAGTCTACAGACCCAGCCACACTGGCTGCATGGCTCTCTGCCTTTCTGTTGTTTGGGCATAAGCACGGAAGGCCCAGGCTGTTCCAACCATTCCAGTCTTTTATAGCTAATCTGGATTCTCATCACTATTCTGAATGCCATTCTGTCCTTTTGCCAAAGTGTGTGTGTGTGTGTGTGATCATATAAGGGAAAATCAGTCCCAAATGGATGTGGTTTGGGGAGGTACAGCTTAAATAGTTAGATCTATATATAGCTAGACGTTTTATGGTGTGAATGGTGAGTGTGCACACCCACATGCACAGATGCTACTATGTGTATCCAGGGTCAGCAAGAAGAGCATTGTTTCATGTTTTGTGTATAGAAAAGTGTGACAGTCCAATGGGAGCATCATTAGGTGAGCATTGCTATAGAACAGTGGTTCTCAACCTGAGTCATGACCCTTAGGGGTGTCAAATCGTCCTTCACAGGAGTCACCTAGGGTCATTGGAAAACACAGATAGTTACTTGATGATTTCTAACAGTAACAAAATTACAGTTATGAAGTAATAACAGATTAATTTTATGGTTGGGGTTTGCCACACCATGAGGAGCTATATTAAAGCTCCTCTGATCTAGAACATGTTGCTAGAAAAAAAAATATGTTTTCCTATTTGGAGTCTAGGACACTTGAAGGTTATATGTGTTTGTTTTCTGTGAAGTTCAGTTGCCCAACTTTAAAAGTAGCCAATGCATGACTAGGGGATCTCCAAGCAACACAAGCATTGTTGAATAAGCTCCACTGAGTTTTCCCTGAGGATAATGTATTTTAAAATGTATTTTAAAGTGTACACATATGTGACGTAGGCCAATTCATGGCTGTATAAAGGGGCATGAAGGTGTTGCTCCTGCATCTTTCTGATATTACCTGTCAGCTGCTCAGAGCCAGAAAAATCAGCTGCAGCCAGGGTTCTCAGCCTTCCTGCATCATCTGCTGGTATCCAGAGGAACCCCTTTGCTCATCGCAGACTGGTGATCCTGTTGTGTGTGTTAGACTCATTATGGATCCTCAGCTCTTTGCCAACAGAAAGTTACGCTTTTCCATACGGCACCTTGATCCTCTCCTACTCAAATGAGTCCGTTGTGACAAATGTTTTATTGCAAATATTTACATCACAAGGAATTTTCCAGATAAAGGTAAACTCTAGACACATCATTCTAAAATATGTGATAAAGAAATAAAAGAAATACAGCTCAAATGGAATTATATGTTTAGTCAGACCTGTGTAGCCACTGATCTTAAACCTGCAGACTCAACTAAGCATAGATTGAAAGTGTTTGAGAAAATAACTGCAGCTGTACAACTTCCTTCCCTAAGTGATGTTGCATAGCGTCAGTTTGTATGCCATTGGCATTGCATTAGCCATTATAAGCAATGTATAGGTATCTTGAAGTATATGAGAGAATGTATGGAGGTTATGCAAAACCATTCTGCCATGTATTTAAAATGGGTACTTGAATGTTCACAGATTTGGCAGCCAAGGAGTATTCTGGACTCAACTCCCTGTCAATACTGAAAGAAAACTATGTTTATATCAATGAGTATCCTGAAGGGAGCTAACACAGTACAAGAGTTTAGTCAAAAGACTTGAAGGGAAAAGGAGCCAGTGATCTGGGACCAATCAAGGACAGGGGCATCCAGGAAGGAGAAGAAGCTGGAAGCTCTTATCCCTTATGCCTGCACGAACAAGGAGGCAGGGAGACGGTGAGCCCAGACTTCCATGCTAGGAAGTGGAAGAGACGGGAGTACCAGAGACTCTCTCTCCTCATTGCCTTGCCTGTCTTACCTCTGCCCTTCGCTGGCTGAGCAGGAGTAGCCTGGCGGATGCAGTCTACAGCACTCAGCCTCATACAGAGATCAGGACAGGGAAGGCAGAGAGTGGATAAGGTCGGCCAGAGCAAATGAAGAGATCAGCACAGTGTGGCGGTCCCTCTTGTCTGAGTGTTCCAGTGAACAGCTGGAACCAGAGTTAGTATTAAACCCTATAAATACAAGGTTTTCCCCTACTTATGCCTACAATAAAGTTTAATAAATTGGGGATTGTGAGAAATTAACTAGTAAAAGTAGAATATGAGCTATGTGAACTTAATATTTTAATATCTTATTATACTATATTATTGCTCTTGTGATTATCTGAGATGGTACAATGTTTGCAGGCCAGTACTCTTAGCATTGCAATACAGTATTAATCTGCTACCTAAGGGCTATTTGTCTATAGACACTAATATACTATGGCAATTGGTCTGATAACCACAATGGCTATAAGTGATTAATAGGTGGATATTGCCAGGAACCACTTATTTGTCCCGGCCACCCAGAACCGAAATAGTCACACAGAAACTGTATTAATTAAATCACTGCTTGGCCCATTAGCTCTAGCTTCTTATTGGCTAACTCTTACATCTCAATTTAACCCATTTCTATCAATCTGTGTATCTATCAAGACAATTGGTATCTCTGTGCCCACCCACCACGTGCCATAGCATGCTTCTAAATCATGCTAAAAAGCCAAAAGGTAGAACCACGGAGACTCTACACAGACTTCAGGGTAGGCCTGGCCTGCCGTGCGTCTGCTGCTCTAGCTGCATCTGGTGGCCTTTGACATAACCAGCAATATCACTGGATGTCCCAGTTTGCCCCATGACAACTGAACTAATGTGAGTGGAAATCTCTCTCACTCTTAAAATGCTGCCGTCACTGTCTTGTTGAATGGAGAGGTTTTCTTTTTCCTTTTATTTAAAATATATCTTTATCTCATATATCCAAATTGTGGTTTCCCCTCCCTCTATTCCTCCAAGTTCCTTCCTACCTCCCCTCCCATCCAGATCCATTCACTCCCTTTCTGTCTTTCGTTAGAAAACTGTTGTGAGGCTGCTTGTTTGTTCCTGGCTGCTCAGCCCTGAAATAATCACACAGAAACTGTATTATTTAAACCACTGCTTAGCCAATCACTTAAGCGTATTAAGCGTATTGCTAGCTAGCTCTTCTCTGAGGGATAAAAAATAAAATAAGCTAAAGCAGAAACTAACACAATCAAATTTGGACAAAACAACAGAGGGAAAATCCAAGAAAAGGCACAGAATCAGAGACTCACTTGTTCACATTCAGTGATCCCATAAAAGCACTAAACTTGAAGCCATAATATATGTGCAAAGACCCTGTGTATGCTGTCTCAATCTCTGTGAATTTACATGTGAGTTGATCTTGATTTAGAGGGCCGTGTTTCCTTGGGGTCCTCTATCTCTCTTTGGCTCTTACACTCTACATCCTCTTTCACAGAGTTCCTTGAGTCCTGAAGGGAGGGATTTGATAGAGACTCCCATTGAAGGCTGAGTGTTCCAAGGTCTCCCCCTCTCTGCACACTGTCTGCTGTGGTCTCTGTGTTTGTTCCCATGTGCTGCGGGAGAAGGTTCTCTAATGATAGCTGAGCAAGGCAATCATCTATGAGTACAGCAGAATGTCATTAGGAGTCATTTTCTTGATGCTTTTTAGAACATTAGTATTTGGTTTACCCTAGATTCCTGGGCTATCTATATCTCATCTTTAGTATTAATCACTCAAGCAGTGTTGGGGATGGGTTCCATCTCATGGAATGGGCCTTAAGTCAAACCTTGTGGTTAGTCCTACATGATTTATGCCACCATTGTTCTAACATAATCTTTCAGTTAGGATACCATTGTAAATCAAGGAGTTTGTGGCTGGCTTAACTTTTGTTTATCTTTTGGTAGCATGTGGAGTACCTTCCTGTATCAAAGATAGGAGGGCATAGGGGTGAAGGCTCTATGTATGCTCCAGTTCACCCTTTCCATGTTCAACAAGTTGTGTAGATGTTGCTTACATTCAGCAATGAAGTCTTGCTGTCAGTTTATGGAGAGCAACCTATAGTCTTGGCACCAGCCTGTATTGTTTGGGGATTCCTACGGAATCCTTCCGCCAACAGTTCAATTGGATGTAACCTGATCCCTGTACTGGAAGCTTCATTTGGTGACTAGAGAGAGCCAGTTGGACTTTGTCTCTTCCATTATTTGGGGATTTCTTTTAGATTACCTTCATGTATGAATATATTTTAAGAAGCTTCTTCTGTATTAGGTTGCCATGCTACCCCTCAATGGTCCTTAATTTTAGCTGTCTCTCTCCATATTTCCTCCATCACCCCCTTCTTCCCTGCCCCTCCCAACTTGATCCTCCTGTTCCAACTCCTCCCATCCACCTGCAACTATCTGTTCTATTTCCCTTTCCTAATGAGATCCATCTTCATCCTCATCTTTGTGCTTCTATGGGCAGTAGCTTGCTTATCATTGACTTTACAGCTAATGTCTACATATAAGCAAATACATACCATATTTGTCTGAGTTCAGGTTACCTCACTCGGGCTGATTTTATCTAGTTCCACCTATTTACCTACAAATTTCATGATTAATTTTTTTTTACATTTTCCTTATCTATTTTCTGGAAGGAAATCTAGGTTATCTCCAATTTCTGGGTATTACAAATAGAGCAGCAATGAATATGGCTGAGCAGATATCTCTGTGGTAGGATAAAATACCTTTGTCTTTTGAGTATATGTCCAAGGTTGGTCTAGCTGGATTTTGGGCTAAATCTATTATTCCTATCTTCCTGAAGAACCACCACACTGATTTCCAAAGTGCTTGCACAAATTTGCCCCCCAATCAGCAGTGTTCTTGCTCTACATCCTTCCCAGCATGAGCTGTCATTTGTTTCGTTGATCTTAGCCATTCTGACAGGTATATGATAAAGTCTCAAAGCAGTTTTGATTTGCATTTTCCTGATGGCTAAGGATGTTGAACATTTCTTTAATTATTTCTCAGTCATTTGAGTTTCCTCTTATAATAATTCTGTTTAGATCTGTATCCCATATTTTAATTGGGTTATTGTCTCCTTGACATCTAGTTTTTTTTGGAGTACTTTATATGTTTTCAATATTATTCATCTATCAGATGTGTAGGTGGTGAAAATCTTTATAGCTAATATCTGCATACATTCTGTGGGCTGCTGCTTTGTCCTATTGATGGTCACCTTTGCTTTCCAGTTTCATGATGTCACATTTATTAATTGTTAATCTTAGTGCCTGTGCTGATGGTGTTCCATTTGGGAAGTCTTCTTTGCCAACGAGTTCAAGGCCATTCCCCAATTTCTCTTCTTTCAGGTTCAGTGTGCCTGTTTTGTTGTTGTTGTTGTTGTTAAGGTCTTTAATCTATTTGTAGTTGAGTTTTGTACAGGGTGACAAGCATGGATCTAGTTGTATTCTTCTGCATGCAGCCATCCAGTTTGACCAGAACTATTTGTTGAAGATGTTATCATTTTTTCTAGTACATGCAACAGAGATTTATAAATGATTTTGCTGAATAGGGTCCAGGCCAGGTGGATAACTATAAGAGAGTGGCCTGCAGCTCCTGTTCCTCTGAGCTTCCTCTCTCATAGATTCCCTTTCAGCACTTTGTGGCAACCAATTAAAATGGCCCAAGAATGACTAATGTGTATCAGGTTGACCTGAACGTACTCCCTGGGGGCTCTAGCTGTGTCTGACTCCTGGCTGCTCTGTTGACATATGGCTCTTTTCCTAAGACTTCCCCTTTTCAGGGTTCTTTCTCCCTAGTGGGGACCAAATTGTCCCTTAGTATTATCCACAGTGTCTGTGTCTGCTGCATGTCTGCCTGTGACAAATGAACTGCTTACATCATAGTTCGTCTACCTGTGGCTCCATCCTTTCTCTGGGCTAATCTGTCAGCAAGGCAGGAGCTAGTGCAGAGCACCAGATCCCACTGGAGTCAGGATTCTTCCCAGGGATGCTCTACTTTTGTGACGGTTACCAACTTGCTGGGGTTTATAATCCTCGTGGCAGGGAGCCTTTGGGAATGTCTGTGGGTGGTTTCCAGATTGGGTTAATGATGTGGGAAGACCTACCTTAAATGCTGGTATCACCCTTCCGTGGGCTGGGGACCCGGACTGAACAACAAGGAGGAAGGAAGCTGAGGAGCATTCATCACTCTGTTTCTGGACTGTGGATGCAATGTGAACAACAGAAGCCTGATGCTTCTGCTGCCGTGACTTCCTCGCCAGGATGGACTGTCTCCCTTTAGAGTGTAAGCCGAAACAAACCTGTGTTCCTCGAAGTTGCTCCTGTCGGGTACCTCGTCATGGTAAAAAGAAGAGAGTAACCGAGACAGCTTTCTAAAGGACTGAGAACACAGTAGGCACCTGATATTTAAAATACAGAAGAGTTGATGTGGGTCCTGCTCCCAAGGGACCTTCATCAATTGGAAGATCTGTCCTCCTGTGATGGAGCGTATTCAGTGTGGTGCTGGTGCAGCGGCAGGCAGAGGATTGTGAGCCTATGGTCCTGGAGCAGGGATCTTGTAGTGGCCTTGGCATGCCCACCCCATGTCCTTGTATGTTGACTCACCTGTGACCGAAGTGTGGGATCTGACTACCTCTGTGCATATGCCAGCTTCAGCTCTTGTAGTCATATGAAGGACAGGAGATTTTCACCTATCACCCACTTGTGGAGTGTCCGCTAGTCGCCTGTCACATGCTTACTCCCGAGGATTTGAGATGACTCACTTAGCACAGGGCAGGAGGTGTTAGTCAGTTCCAGGCACACTCTGAAAGGTGTCTGACTCCTGGGGCTAACCCTGAAAGATGGGCAAGGCTTCCACAAGAGGCCACCTGTTGGAATTAGACATAGAAGTCCTTCCAGTTAGGACATGGGTGGGAAGAGGGGTCAAACAATCCTTGTAGTGGTGTTTGAACTAAGTCTTGCAGTCATTAGGTACAAAGGGTACCGCATTGCCCCCACAAAATGGCAGTTTCACTGACTTGGTCCAACACTGAGTATAGACCCAGCTCAACCTGAATTTGGGAGCATTTCTGGCAGTTAGATAAAGGCCAGCATTCCTCAGGAACTTGTGAAACTGGTTCCCATCTGCCTAAAGGAGTCATTTTCCTTATCCCTAGCAGAAGGGACCTCTGGCTCTCCGTTGACATGTACCTATGGCTGCATATCAAAGCCCATGCTGACTTTCAGGCTCCTATAGTACCTATTCATAAATACCTGCTATACATTTTAAAGTCCTCCTGGTCCTTTCCTCCCCACTAGATAATCACCCTCCTTATAAGCCTCTATTCTCTACTAACCACATACTCTCTCTTCTCTGCCTAGCTCCCTCTCTTGTTAGCCTCTTGCTCCCTCTCTTGTTAGCCTCTTGCTCCCTTGTCTCTTTTGCTATCTCTTTCTATCTCTTGCTGTTCTCCTTTCTCTTACAGAAAGGCCTGGCCATGTCCAGTATACTTTCTTTTTTCTCTGTTCTGGACTCTTACAGATACCTCAGGATGTCCCCTCTCCTATTCAAAATAAAAACCTTGTCCTTAACCATACCACAGAGCCGGCAGCTTCTTTACCGTTCCCCTTTCATACCATGATATAACTGGGTTTAATAAACTTGGAAGGGCACTGTTGATGTAGGTAAGAAAAATGCCATCTGTAAATTAATTGCCCAAAGGGTGGCATTGGAGGATGGAAGATAGAGGCTTGTGTATCTGTGGGGCTTGTAGGGAACAAATCAGAGCTGGATCAGAGAGTGTGCCTTGACAGCCTAGGTTGGAAGTCTTGAAAACCAGGCTTTGTGGATCTGAGGGTTTGGTGCACATTGAGAGGGAGGAGAAAGTGGATGCCAAGGCTTTAAGAGATGGACTGGGGTACCATGTAGCTAGCTGGAAATCAGAAAGCAGGGAAGAGATTGGCAGCTCTGGCTAAGAAGCTGTGGCAGAAGACTGATATGTGCTTGTCTTACCAGTGGAGGGAACGTGTGTTTTATTCCTTGGTAAGGACAGAGTATACCTCCCTCTCTCCTTCTCTCCCTCTCTCCCTCTTTCCTCACTCTCCCTCACTCCATGCAAGGCGTGTTACTGATCTCGCCATCTTAATAACCCTGCCTTCTCTGTCACTGAGGTCGGGCCACCGAGGGGAGGGGGTGTTGGGGAAGAAGATGCAGTGTAATCTGTTAGAGTGGAATTACAAATGGACTTCAGATCATTCTTCAGCAGGCTTCTGACTTCATTTTCCTAAGCAATAGCTACAGTTTACATTCCTATTTCTAGAAGAAAAAAAAAGACGTTCTCTCTGAAGCATATACTAAAGAGAAAGGCAGAAAGGATTGATCCCTCCTCAAGGAACCCATAAATATTTACATACGTGCAAGTTACAAATCTATGGCTTTGAGCTTATCTAATTTCACAGCCTTTACACCTGTGGCACATAAATATCCAGCAGGCACTGGCTGGGCGAGAATGTTCTGCCTTTGGAGACTTGTCTTCTAGTTTGTTTTTTTCACTCCTGAAAAACAAATCTCCCTTGTGCTGTTGGGCATGGGCTGCCCTTGTTATGGATTGGGAGATGTCAGCCATGTGACAATGGTCCTTGGTCAGGGCACTTCACCATGATAGACGGCTTGCTAATGGGGGCACTAAGTCCCAGGCCACAGCCTGCTTTTAAGAGCTTTTGGCAGTATAATACATCTCCTCTTGATGCTGCTCTTCTGAAGTGGAGGTCTTAGTTAAGAGAGATGAAGGAGAAAAAGGGGAAGAAGGGGAAGAAGACGAAGAGGAAGAAGACAAGGAAGAAGACGACAACGAAGAAGAAGAAGAAGAAGAAGAAGAAGAAGAAGAAGAAGAAGAAGAAGAAGAAGAAGAAGAAGAAGAAGAAGAAGAAGAAGAAGAAGAA
>NC_022029.1:43336341-43359782 GCF_000317375.1 Microtus ochrogaster
GAGATCATTCCTTGGCTGTGAAGATTATATGCTTTCATCATGGGGGCAGGTAAACAAGCTACCTTTATATATGGTTGTGCATTTGTGCCATTTTGCATATGGACAGACCTCACCTTTTTGCTATTGTCCTCTCCTTACAGGCTTATGCCTAGGTTCATTGGTTAGTCTTTCATTACTGTAATGAAATAATTGACACAAGTTGCTCAGGAAAGATGAGGTTTATTTGGCTCACAGCTTCAAAAGGTCAAAGCTATGACCCTGATATCAGCTCAGCGTCATATCATGGGAACTAAGGACGGTGGGAATGACATGGGAACAAGCAAGATCTGAGAAAGACCAAAGACCAAGCTCTACAAGGCCCTCTGTCAAGGGCAAGGCTGCATGACATGAAGAACGTCCACAAGCCCTACTGTATAAAATGAGAGTTTGGGCACCAGGTATATAAACTGAGGGACATGGCTCCTCCAAAATATGGTTGAGGGAAAGGTTTTCACTGTAGATCTGAGGGAGGGGAAAGCCAGAGACATTCAGAAGAGTCTGCAGGGAGAGAAAGCAGTAGGCAGAACATGACCAGGAGACTGAACCAGACTATGAGGCGCGAGAGAGAGATGGGAAGACTGAGAGAGGAAGCTAAAGAGAACGCGTGGCTAGAAATGGCAGTGTTGTATGGGAATCAGAAGCTGAGCAAGGGCAGTTCATGGCCTGGAGGACTTTAGGGTAGATGCTGAGGTGAGAAGAGCTGAGAGGTGCCCGGTGCCGAGGCAATGCGCTGTGTCATGCTCGTAGGCTTTTGTCCCTTCTGACAGGTAAGAAAATGGCTTCTTTGGTAGAGGGCAACAACCCCAGAATTGTTTTTTGATTTTTTGGTTTTTTTGGCAAGGGTGCAAGTGGGGTTCCTTTGGACCTGACGCCTACCTCCTGAGTTTTCTATATCCTCACAGTAAAGCTACCACATGTCCTAGGCTTCAGTAGCAATCTGGCCAAAATGCCATGGGCAAGCCTGGCACACTCAGCAGCTCTTGTTTAGTTATGGGCAAAATGGTTAGTGGTGAGTAAAACTTTTGCTAAAATTTTGAATTTTGTCACTTCTAGACTTTGGGCCATCTTGCTGCTTATGCTGAGTGACTTAATGAGAAAGACAAGGGGTCCCACAGGACGGGCAGTAGTTTCTTATTTGCAGATCTGATATAGTTCTTCTCTGTCTTCTTTCGAATTGTTTTCCAACTTGACAAGGTTCTTTACACAGATTGAAAAATGGGGGGGGGGCTGGGGATACAGATGAGTTTGTGAAGTGCTTGCTATATAAGGGACCGATATCAACTCCCCGAGCCCATGCCAAAGCCAGGTATGGTGGGGTACACTTGTGATCACAGTGCTGGGGAGTCAAAGATATGGGAGTCTCTTGCTGGCCAGATGGCCTAGCCTGATAGGCTAGTTCCACATGAGTAAGGGATACTATCTGAAAAAAAATTAAGGTGGATGGGACCCGAGGAATGCGTTTGAGACTGACATCTGGCTTTTACATGTGCACACACTGGCACCCCCTGAAAAACATGCACCCCAACATGCACCCTTTCTCTTAGTTCAGTTCCTATTGCTGTGGCAAATCACCATGATCACAAGTTAACTGGGTTTGTTTTCTGCTTACAGTTCCACAGCACAGTGTGTCACTGAGGGAAGACAGTGCAGGAACTCAAGGCAGGAACCTGGACACAGGAGCTGATGAGAACGGAGGGTCCTGCTTACTAGCTTGTTCTCATGGCTTTCTCAGCCTGCTTTCTTACTGTACTCAGGACCACCAGCCTAGGGGTGGCACCGCCCACAGTGAGTTAGGCCCTCTCATATCAACTGTTAATTGAGAAAATTCCCTCCACAGGCCAATCTTGAGGGGGTGTTCTCAATTGAGGCTCCCTCTTCCAATATGGCTTTAGGTTGTGTGACATAAAAAAATATTCAATACACCCTTGTATGCGCATGCATGCACACACATGTACACACATATAAAAATAAAGTGAATTTAAAATCCTGGTGGCAGAGAATGCCAACTGATGTGGTTGGGTATATTAGATGCAGAAGAACTTCAGTGAACAGGAAACTGTCTCTTAGAGAAATGGGTGGTGATTTCTGTCTCATCATAAGACTCAGTGAGGTATGATGCAGAAGTTGGATTGGTGGTAGGTTTGCCCTTTTCTCAGAACAGCGTCTTTGGTTAGTTAGGTGGAGTGAAGGCAAGTCAGGTAACTTTGGCCTTAAGTCATTTGTTATCCAATGTGGGTCCCAATGTCTAGACCACCTCAGACCATGTGGCGGCTGTTAACTGTCCCATCAGATTTCCTGCTTTGAGCAGGACTCTAGGCATAGAAAGCAGAGCAGCAAGAGAATATTGCAATACTGGCACCCTGAAAAGAGAAGAGCCTGTGCTCACTGAATGAGTGAACATACAGTTTACACCAGGAGTCGAGACAAAACCTGACATCAGAAACTTAGAGTAGAAGACAGGCTTAGTTTTTGCTTGGGAAATCCTGAGACAGTCTTCATCTTATGGCCCCCATGTCTAGCAAGACGGCTTGGTAATGCAACGTTCCCCAACTCGATATTTTCTGACCGGATGAATCAAAAAGGGTGGTGCAGGAATGAGCAGACATTGATAAAAATGCCAATAGGCTCGGTTGTGTCTGATAACGTCGCTGTGATTTCCAGTGTCACGTGGAAGGTTTCTAAAAGAGATGGACGGGCAGAACCAGGGCCTTGCTTCCTGGACTGCCGCGCGTATGTGACACGGAGGGGTAGGGCTTTGGAAATGTAACCATGCAACACAACTTCCGTCAAGGTGCATTTGAACTTCACAGAATAGTGTAAAAGAGGCTTATCACCACTATCATATGGTTCCCAATATAGGCAGTGAGGAAAAGGCTGTGTCAAAATGAGTCTTTGAGAGAATATGGCGTCCCATCGCACAACACAGGGGCTTTTAGCTACAGATGGGTCTCGGCTTGGATCCCAGCTTTGCCAAACACTGGCTATGTGCTCATGGTCAATGACTTCACCTCCTTGAGCCCAACTTAAGTCACTAATAAAATATGGATGTGATTGCATTCTTGGAAGGGATGTTGAGGGAATTAAATACACGAACATAAATTAAACACCCAGGTGGTGCCTGAGAGTGGTGGGCCATGGGAGTGGCAATTCCCATGGAGTCCGGAAAGAGCAGGGCAGGGGAGAGGCAACAGCTTGTAATGCTTTGCTGTGGGATGTGCTGGCCCTGCTGCCCTGGCCTTCACTTCTCCCCGAGGGATGTGATTCCTGCTGATGTAATGGGTTGGGCCAATGTCATGCAGATCTGATGACAGGACACCCACACCCTATCGCTCTGCCTGCCAAGAAAGAATGTAACCACAGGAGTCTCGGCCGGCCGCACTGCCCACACCCCTCCACATTAACGCCCCCATGCAACTGGCCTTCCTCCTCATCCTCTGGGAAAAATCAACACGAGTGCCTCGTGGCGGTCACGTTCTCAGTGAGGGAGTGCAACTCCGGAGCTGGCACGGGGCCGCCTCTGCACATCCCACCCCTCCTTGCTTTTGTCCAGTTAATTCGCATTTTCATTTGTCTGTCAGAACTCACACATGCATGCTGAGTGTCTTTACTGTGTACTGAAAGCAAGACTTGGGCCAAGGGCCCTTTTCCTATGCAGAGACTCCCCTAAGAAAATGAGGCTTGCAACTGACACAGGGCTGTGCTTCCGCTTAGGTTTCCAGGGATGATGGGGCTAGTCTTAGGTTCTGGAAACTTATCTTATCGGATTATTTTAAATTCTCTTTCTGTATTCTCCCCATGGCACTCTTTTCCTTCAGTGGGAGGCACTGATTCATACTGGACTGGATGCCACGTGCTGCCGAGAATGTGACCTGGCTGTGTGCCGGGGGGCAGCACTATGAGCGGTGGGCTTATAGTCCAGCTTGTCTAGAGAGCTCCCATCACCGGACCCATGCTTCCAATACATTGCCTTCTTTAACTCTCTGGGCAGTCTCCCAGGATCTGTTCCATCCTCCCCATCTAGTAGATGTGGACAGTGAGGCTGGAATAGACTTGTTAAGTGCACCGTTTAGATTCTGCAGCTAGCTTTCGCCAAAGCTGCACTTCCTATCACTGCTGTCCAGTTTTCCACCGTCACTGCTCAAATAGACTTGTTATCTGCTCATTATGACTGTCCCGTTAGAGTCATGTGACATCTGCACAGGAGAAATTCTGGAATTAGGTAGTTTATAAATGTATATAATTGAGTTTATAAGAAGGAAGCAAAAGTTTACAGGAATAGCAGGGGTATACATGAAAAGCATTGCAGAGGAGAGTATATATATCTAGAAATCTAGACATGGATACCATATCTCATTTTATTACTTCTGTTGCTCTATACTTCACAGAAGCTCAGTAAGATGCATATTGCATTAGCATTTCCTCTTATTTACCTGGAGGGACCTGACATACGAGGAGGTGAAGCGGGTATCCATCATATAGCGTGGTAGTCATGAATTCCTACTCCAGAGCCTGAAGCCTTAATTCTAATGAGATCAGGCTTTGCCGTCCAAAGGATTCCATGGGGTGAGGGGGAGAGCCAGGACCTATTAGACCCCACAGAGTGCTCCTAAGTCATTTACAGGTAGAGTGCCCACTATCAAGATAGTGATAACAAAGATCATTTCTAAAAGACAGAGGATGGTCAATGAACAAGACTGGAGGGTCCGGGAAGACGACAGCGGCGGCACCTTGACACATAGGCGGCTTTCAGTGTGTGCCTCAGCCAGTGCGGGGGCTCTGGAGTTGAGGCAGAGAGGCAGGGAGAGTCAGACTGAAGATCTCGGAGTCCAGCAGACTCAACTGGGCCAGGGGACTTATTCTGCCAGACTTTTATATTCATAAAAAAAAAACTAAGAATAATGATAGCACTTACTTAGTGGGGCTCCACTGAGGACAGGAAGAAATTCAGTTCCTGCGAGGAGCGCTGCATAAATATTGGCCGACACAGCTTGCGTCGGTCTAGGAGCACGGTTAAACTTGAGAGCCAGGTTTGAACGGAGAGAAGCAGAGGCGGAGCAAAGGGGTAAATCTGGAGTAGTAGAATTGAGAGGGTCCATCCGATTAGGGAGGGAAGAGAAAGGGGGTGTGAGAAGAAGCTAATCATCAGGAGAGAAGAAGAAAGGATGAGGGGGACTGAAGGAGGAAAGAGTAGCAAACCGAGTCGGTCTCTCTAAGAGGCTTCAGCACAGTCGCAATTACAGGAAAGGGTTTCCAAACGCCAGAGAAACATGTATCTGTGCGCTCAATGTTTGTATTGTGCCAGCTATGGTTAAAGTAAGCGATAGTCTCCAGTATTTTCTGAGGGTCATTTTTTGTTAATAAATGTAGAAAGCAGAGGAGAGTTGTTTTCCTGCATACTAGTATGTAAGGAGTCATCATTTCCCAGCACCTCATCACGGCTAGTCTGGAAATCTGGGTGTGTCTTTTGAGTAATGAAATGCTTGTATTTGATGCGAATCGATTGCTGAGATCCGTGAGGCTAGGCCTCTAGTATCTTTTGTAGCTGCCACACCTGCCTATCATTGTAACACTTTCCAAACAGATGCTTTGTAAAACAGCTTACTTAATATGGTCCTGTAGGTAGGCTTTTAATTTAAATGAGCAAAAATACAGAAAACTCATGTTAAAACGTGTCCTGATTTTTGTATCATAAGAGGTTATACCTATAGAAATGATCTAGAAAGATCTTTGTAGAATTTATAGAAAAAAATATCAACTTGTAAATCCACTGCCATTGCCTGTAATAGAATGTCTGGGGTAGAATGTAATGAAACTACTTACATGACTTTCTAATCTCTGTAGATGCTCATATAAGCTTTATCGAGGTATAACTTATACACCATAAATTCTCCCCCATGAACTGTGTAACCCAGTGTTATATCATTATACAACTATTACCACTGTCTTAATTTTGTGTAATGATTAATCTTCATTGTCAACTTGACTGCATGTAAGTTATCGTCAAAATACAACTGTGTAGAGATGTTTTCAGAAAGGCTTAAGACTCACTCTAAATGTGGCCAGTATCGTCCAATGGGCTAGGTCACAGATGGGATAAAAAGGGGAAAGTGAGCTGAGCACTTCTTCCTAGATGTAACACAAATAGTTGCCTCGTGTTCTGGCCATCTTGCCTTCCTTGCCGGATAGACTATATCCTCAAATGCTAAGACAAGATGACCCTTCTTTTCAAGGATTTGTCATAGCAATGATAAAAAGTAAATCCTGCAGGAAGTTAGTACTAAGAGTTAGCAGCAGCGGTGGTGTTTGGTGTGATAATCCTGACCACGTCATTCTTAGGCCTTTGCTTTGCAGGAGAAGTGGAGAGAAGTTTGGAACTGTGGGCTAGAGAGGCCCTAGGATGCTGTAAGCAGAGCTTAAAGGGGCATCCTGGTGGGAATATATAAGACCAGAAAGTGGAGAGAAGTGCAGACAGTGGAAACCCAGCAAGAATGTTTTGGAGAAAACAAGATACTGTATTGGGAACTTGGCTAGAGGCTGCTTATGTGACATTTTAGCTGAGAATCTGACTGTCTTCTGCCCTTGTCCTGAGAAGCCGAGAAAGACTCAATTTTTAAAAGTCATAGATCTGTTTGTGTGGTGGAGGAGATTTCAAGATAGGATGGCAGTCAGGCAGTGGTACAATTGAGGATCACTGTTATTATCCAGGTCTACACTGAGGAAGAAAGAGGGAGAAATACAAGAAACAGAAAAGTATGAAATGCATACAGTTTGGAGAGGAAAGAGAACTCACACATTGAAAGTTTCAGACACAGCACAGGAAAGAGTAGCCATGATTGGGAGATTAGAAGTACTAAAAGAGAGTCCAGTGTTCTGAACTGAGACAATAGGAAGGTTCCTGGGGGCAAGACCCCATCATGAAAGGTTCCAACCTGTGAAACTACAGAGCCACCTAAGAGAGAGGGCCTGAACTGAGTGATACTGGCTGAGGGGGTCCCTGCTTCAAAACAATCACCCAGGAAAGTGTTCTTTCAGTTCAGCCTTGAACACACATAGCAACCACTGAAACCATGGACCAGAGGAGCCAGGATGTATCTCCACGCGGCAGCAGATCTTGGCAGTATTGCCCATGTGGTACTGGTTTTGCATTAGAGACACAACATTGAGGGTGTTATGGATATATATGTGATATATTTATGGTATATATATATATATACCATAAAGGTACTGAGGCCAAGTAGTGTGCGGCATAACTTTCCCTGTAAGACGATCCCAAGAGACTACTGCCTGAGGTACAAATGAAGCTGAAACTGTAACAGAGACTTCATGATTCTAGAGATGCTCGGACCATAAGACCACCCCTGGGGAATGCCGTAAACTCATGAGAGAGGCCACAAATTCTCTAAGTGGCAGAACCGGAGAGGTGGTGATATCCAAGGTTGTTGGATGAGTCCACTGAGAGCTCCAGATGGAGGTACAGTGTTTGATGTTTGCTTTGTGGGATTTTGGTTTCGTGTGGTCTTGTCTTTTCTTGACATCCTTCCATCCTTCCCTTTTGGATTGTAAATTGGAAGCATACAGCTTGTTTGTTGTTTGTTTTAATGTTATCGGAATTCACAGTTAAAAGTCTTGACTCTCAGAAGAGACAGTGTTGGGACAGTTAAAGGCTATGGGGACTTTGGAGATACACATTTTGTATTATTAGAATGAAATTTTAGGGGTTATGGTGGAATGTTATGATATCATGTGTTTGAATGCCAAGTTGTCAAGGGTTGAGTCATGATGGCTCATCTTCATTGATAATTTGACCTGATTTAGGATCACCGTAGTAACATACCTCTAGATGTGTGTATGCAGATGCTTCCAGAGGAAGAGAGGGGGAGGAGAGACTCAACCTGAATGTAGGTAGCATCTCCTGGGCGGAGGTCATAGATTGAAAAGGAAAATGGGAGCTGAACACCAGCATTCATCTCTGTTTGCTTCCTGGCCATGAACATACCCTGATTGCCAATCTCAGGTTGCCATGCCTTCTGCCATGAGAGACTTTATCTCTTTGAACTGTGAGCCAAACAAAAACTGTGAGCCACTCCTTTCTGTACTGGCTAGTTTTATGTTATCTTGACCCAAGCTAAAGTCATCTGAAAGGAGAGGGCCTCGGTTGAGAAAAATACCTCTTCAAGATTGGACTGTAGGCAAGCCTGTATGTAGTACTTTTTTTTTTTTTGATTAGTGACTGACATAGGAGAGCTCAGCCCATCATTGGGGCTACATCCCTGGGCTAGTAGCCCTGGGTTCTATAAGAAAAAAGGTTGAGAAAAGTCAGTAAGTGACACTCCTCTATGGCCTCTGCATCAGCTTTCGCCTCCAGGTTCCTACCCTGTCTAGGTTCCTGTCTTGATGTCTTTCTACAGTGAACAATATGTGGAAGTGTAAGCCAAATAAATTGCCTCCTCCCCAACTCCTTAGTCATAGTGTTTCATCATAGCATTAGAAACCCTGACTAAGACACTTCCTTACTTGCTTTGGTCAGGTTTTTGTTACAGCAGTGAATATATATATATATGGGATCAGCAGCAGCAGCTCTGAATTTTCCCCTCCCTCACACATGAAAAACATCCATCTATTTACTGTCCTTATGTATTTGCTAATTCTGAACATTTTATAAGGTCACACATATATGGTCTTTTATGTCTTCTTTCTGTCAATCAGAACACTATTTCCACAACTTCTGTGTTGTAGCCTGCATCAACATGGCTCCATAGGATTTGATATATGAATATACATCTTGCCTCCACAATCGTTAGTTGGTAGACAACTGAGCTGTTTCTACCTTTGGTCATTACAAACAATGTTCAAGTTAACAGTTTATGGGATGAAAATAAGTTTTAATTCCAAAGGGTATAAAGTTAGAAGCACTAATAAAGAATGCTTATTATTTTCTGGAAAAAATTATATATTTTGTCTAATAGTGATTTGATATATGCATATGGATTAGATGACATCATCGTGAAAATCAGGCACTCAGTTACATAGTAACATAGTTTTAAGAAGCGCCAGACCATTGTCCACAGTCATTGCCCCATTTTTTTTAGCTGCTCCATTTTATAATCTCACCAACAGTCTTTCTAAGGGCTTTGATCTCTCTGCATCCTCACCAACATATATCATACATCTTGATTTTGACTCATGTAGTAGACATAAAGTGGCCTTTGGTTTGAATTTTCAAAATGGCTTTATGTTGGTCATTGTATCATGTGCTTCTTCATAGAAACTTTTATTGGAGCAGTTAGTCCCCCTGTTATTTGTGTTATTTGTCTTATACATTCTGGATACTAGAGCCTTATCATACATAATTTGAATTTTTCTTATTTTCTGGGTTGATTTTTACTCTCTTGATGGTGTTCTTCAAAGCACAAAAGCTTTTAAATGAATCAAAATGATGCCATTTTTAACTGTTCATCTTATTTCTTCTTTGAAAACATCATATGTGCATACAATTTATTTTAACTTGCAAGCCCCACTACCTCCCTCATATTCCCCCTAGGATCCACTAATTTGTCTTCCTCATGATTTCATGTCCTTTTATTACAATCTTTACAATTATTATTTTTAACAATAACCCACTACTGAGTTCAATTAAGGTTGCCTTATGCAACCTACCAGTGTTTATATCCAAAGAAAAGTGACTTTTCTCCCTCAGCATCCATCAGCTGCTTAGAGCTTCTCGGCTTAGGGTGGGTCTCAGGAGGCCCTCCTGCATTCATGCTAGAAGTTTGGCTGGCTTGATTTTGTTCCAGTTTTGATCAGCATCCACAGTTGTGGCAAGAAGATGTGCACATTGGCTGTCTTTCCCGTGCACAGTGTTTCACAGCTTTCTTCCTCATCTTCTGACTCTTACACCCTTTCCACCCACTCTTCTGTGATGCTCCCCGAGCCCGGGATGGAGGCCGTGGTTATAAACGACCCAGTAACAAGAAACACTTGCAGTCATTATTCTCAACACTTGGGCCAGACATGAGTTTCTGCTTTCGCCAGTACGCAGGAAGCTTCTCTGATTAAGGATGAAATTAGCACAAATCTCTGGGTATAAACAAAAACACAAAGACAGCAGTTTGACAATGTGTCCATTTATTGAAACACCACCCTTAGGTTCCCTACTTGGCCCTCTGATCTCCCTAGTCATGGGCTAGTTGTGTTATTTTCATTGCCGGTACTTTCAGTGTCATAAGAATTTATTACCCAAGCCGGGGTCACAGAGATTTATGTTATGATTTCATCTGTGAGTTTAACAGCTTCACTGGTTACATTTAGTTCCATGATTGATTAAATTAATTTTTTTGTGTGTGCATACATGGGAAGTAGAGATCTAGTTGCATTATTTTACATGTGGCTATACACTTTCCCAAATACTCTGCATTGAAAATATTTTTTCTTCTTTTGAGTGATCTTGACACCCTTCCTGAGCATCAAATGATGATAAGTACAGATTTATTCCTGAATTCTCAGCTCTACTCCAACAGGTCTGTCAGCATTCCTTTGTCTTGATTACTGTGTTTTTTGTTTTTTTTTTTTTTAAAAAAAAACGTATTTGGAAAGAAGAACCTATGAATCCCCCACTTTGTTCTTTTTAAAGCTTGTTTTGTCTATTCTTGTACTCTTGCTTTGCCATGTGAATTTTAGGATCCAGCTTGCCAACTTCAGCAGAAAAGGCAGCGGGAATTTGGTTGGGGTTGAATTGGCTCACACATCAGCTGGAGGACCAGCGCTGTCTAGCAATGCTAACCCTTCCCGTTTGCAAGCCTTTCTTCACGTATTTAGCTATTCTTTATTTATTTTGGTGGTGTTTTGTTGTCTTCACAGTACTGCTCAGTGGCAGGATACTTGTCTGGGATAAATAGGCCCCTGGTATCCAAGTATAAAAAAAAAGAAAGAAAAATATACTTTTTGGTTGTTAAATGTGTCCCCAAGTGTTTATGATTTGATTTCCATCATGAATTTCATTTCACAATGTTCTCACTAGCACACAGTACCACAGTTGAGTTTTCTGTGTTGGCTTCTATTTTATGAGTTTGCTGAGTATGTTCTTCACTCCTAATGGTTTCTTTTATTTCATTGGCTGATTTCTCAGTATTTTCTGAGTTTTGTCATTTCTGATTAGAGATCACTGTACTTATTGCTGGGCTAGGTCCTCTGACACCTAGCTAGCTGCCTTTGCTTTCTCTTCCTCGCCGGGTAGCCCAGGTTAGACCCTCAAGTGAGTGGTAGTGAGAACAGACATAATTTTGTTTGTTTCTTTGTTTCTGACCCCAGGTTAAATCGTTTAATCTTTTACTAGTACATGTGTTGCTGGCAGTGGAGTTTTGTTTTATTTTTGTGTTTCAGGTAGCTCTTGGCTTGAAAAATTCTTTACTTTCTTCGGTTTTTAAATATCTTATTAGGAAAAGCTGTCGCATTTCGTCAGTAATTTGCGTGTGCCTGTGAAGAGTGTAATGTGGCTTTGTGATTTTTATATTAATTCACACTACTTTATTGATTGCTTTATAAGTGTTAAATCGGCCTTGCAATCCCGAGATAAAGCCCATTTAGTCATGCTGCATATTCCTTTTTATATGTGGTTGGATTTGGTTTGCCAGTATTTTGTTGAAGGAACTTGTATGTATATTCATAAAAAATATTTATGTGCAGTTTTCTTGGGATGTTTTTGGCTTTCATAACAGAGGATAATGGCTCCAAGGAGTAAGTTGGAAAGTGTTTTTCCTGTTTGTTTGGAGAGGGGAGGCATGTGGGAAGAGTTTCTGAATTATTGGTGTTATTGCCCTTGAAGTTTTTTTTAGTAGAATTCATTAGTGAAGTCATGTACGTGGGTCTGAGCTTTTCTTTATGAGAAGTAAATTTGTGTGTATGGATATGTGTGTGTATGTGTGCTTGTACATAAGCATATCTCTGTGGGAACACACATGTTTGAGTGTTGCATGTATCTGCGTTTATGTTTGTGTGTGTGTTTGTGCATAAATGTGTGTTATGAGTACATGTGACTGTGTACTTCTGTGTACATGACTGAGCATATGTGTGAGTGTGTGTATACATGGGTATGTATGAATATATGTGTGTGCATATATGGGGGTATGTGTTCATGTGACTGTATACACCTTTTTATGTGCGTATGAGTGTGTGCATGTGCATATGGGTTATTAATCCAACCTCTACTTGTTATAAATTATTCTCATCATCTGGGAGCAGTTTATATCTTTTCAGGAGTTCTTCTGTTTCATGCTGATTATTTGACCTGTTTACATGCAGTTGTTCATTCTATGTGTTTTGATTTTTATGAAGACAAGATTGTTACACGTTTTTAAATACTGTGAGGCCTCTGCAGGACATCGCCCAGCAGTTCTTGTTGAAGCCCATGAAGACCATCTCTCTTAAATGGAGGGCTAGCCAAGTGTTTGATGTGTGTGGTTTTTATCCCAGCAGCCTGTTTAGTTCGATTGCTGTGCTGTTTCAGAAACAGGCGGATAGCAGTCACAGAGCTGGAGTGTGATGGGAGTAGGTACAGCTCTCAGATGGCCTGGCTGCTTCATTGCTAGGATGCTCTCAGTGCCATCCTGTCTAGGCGTAATTGTGGGAAAGAAGGGAAGGAATCTCAAGGTTGCCTCTGCATTTCCTAAAAGACAGGAGACCCTGAAGGCAGGCTGCTAAGTGAGAAATGTCTGAACCCTGTAGCTTCAGCACAACTGAAGCTGCAGCCACATGAGTGGCTGGTATTTTAGGAGCTTAATCAAGAGCGCCATGCCAAACATCTTGCCGCCTGAGTTGTGCAGGAGCCCCTAAGGTAAGAGGACAGTTTGCATACTTCTTTGAAAGCATCCTGGAGGACCAGAGCTTTCTAGGACGACAGTGTTGTATTGAATACTCAAATTACTTAGATTAATTCTTCCAGGTCTAGAAACACCCCCAACCTGTTGAAATGGCTCTCACTTCTGTGTTGAGAAGATTCAAGAGGCTAGGAGCAGAGAGCCCGAATTCAAGTCATAGCTCTGCCTTTTACGGGTAATAGTGTGACTTCAACCATATGACTCTCCCTTTCTGAATGTCAGGCTTGTCATCTGCAAAATAATAAGAAAAATACAGCCATCCCATAAATCATTCTAAGAACCAAATTAAATTAATGTATGGAAAATGGCTTTGTAAACTGTTAAACTCTGTTAAGGTCCACTAATGGCTGTTTCTTTCCCATATGGAAAAGCCACAGGATGAATAATCCTTCTTGTGAGTGTCCATTTATGTCACCCTACTGAGGTCATTCCATGTGTCTTTGAAGTATAGAAGGTGTGACTGTCAGGCTTTCAAAAGGAAGCAGAGAGCTGACTTTCCCTGGCCTTGGCAGTGGAGCAAGCACAGGTGCAAGGTGGTGACTTCATAGGACCTGTGGCCCCTTGCTGGGACAGAAACAGCCCAACAGGGACAGCCAAGAAGCCAAACCCACGCACACTGTAGAAATGAACAAAAACAACCCTAATGGGTAAAATAGCACCTTCTTTGAAAAAAAAAAAGGTGTCATTAACATAAGTAGGGTCTTATGTTTTGCTTGTGGTCTTTCTAGTAAATTCCATCTAATTGTCACTCTTGTCTTGTACACATGAAGGTATAGTAGATTGTAAGTTTGGTACGGGCAGTGTAGCCCAAGAGCGTGTTTGTTGCCACAAGGAAATTGACCCTGATTAGCCTGTTGGTGGAGCATTTCAATAAGAATGAACAGAAAACCATGTTTGGGGTGAGGAGGAGCCGGAGGCTTCTAGACTCTGTAGATGTTCCTTTTCTTCCTGAGTCCCTCTTTCAAACTGGGTTCTTGGGGAAGTTGTTTCCCTCCTCTTCTCTCTTCTGTATATTGCGAACACCCTTCAGAGGGTTGTGGTGATGGCTAAGTAACCAGAAGTAAATCTTAGATGCCCTCCTTTCTGTCTTTCAGCTTTGGGTTTTCATGCTGCAAGCCAGCTTTGCTGCACAGAGTATTTCCCATCATGCCCCTTCCCATATGTAAATATGCTTGCTTGGCCTGGCTCTCCTCTGTCTGTGAGCCCTGGGATGAGACAGCCACTAGAACAGCTGTCAAAGCCCATCTGGACAGTCTTTCAGTTCCTCCACGGGACCCTGGATACCTCCTCACTTCCAGGAGCAGGCTGTGAAAATCTACGCCATTGTCTGGAAGATTTAGTACCACACTGATTCCAAGCATTAGAGTATGAGGAATATTTCTGAGATAGAGACAACCAGATTTGTCAGTCAGTCTCTTCACCTTGGAAAGGATTGTGAGAGAAAAATGCCCTGAATGAACTTGGTCCAGAGTTGTGATGAGACAGAACAGGGCTGGCCCTTGGTCGAGATTCATTTCAACCCCGGGGGGCTGCAACAGGAGGAGGCTATGGGAAGAGTCAGCCAGGGTAGGTGGTAATTGTGAGAAGGGAGTTATTTGCTGTGTATGGCGGCGTAGCCAGGGCTACCCAAGTGCCAGCAGGCAGTGCAGAGCCTTTTTAGTCCACCAAACAAAGAAGTACAGGGATGGCGGTGGATAGAGAGTGAACTTGGAGGAGGAGAGGAGCAGAGAGCACATTTGGAATGGTCTCTGATTACCCAGGAGAACTCGCTTCTTGGTGGACTGTCCTTAGGCTCAGCTATGGCATTGCACATACTTCTCTCGACCCCTGGAGCTTCAGAGTAAACCCTGCCTTCCACACACACAGCCGTTTCCTCCAGTCTTGTTTTCTCCCCCAACCCCTTTGAACAGCTACAGTGGAGAAGGTATGATGGCATACAGTTCACAGACCCTGTTGGCAGTGTTAATTCTGCTATAGGCAGAAGGAGAAGGCGCTTGCAGGGGTGGGGGAGTCACATCACAGCTCCCTACCCCATTTGTTGGAATCTCCCACATGGCTAACTTCTTGGGGCTAAATGTAAATATTCCCTGGAACCGAAACCTCAGAAAAGCATCACCATCATAATGTCCTTACTGAGCAGGGTCGCTTTGGGAAAGGGTAGGTTCACAAGAGAATATCCTAAGGGAAGTCCCAGAAGGAGCCTGAAGATGTTGGAGTGTTGGGGGCTGCCTGCAGCATCTAATCTCTGCCATGTTGAAGGCTGTGTTTCTTGAAGATGGTCCCAGGGTAGGAATGAACCTACTACTAAAAGTCAGAGATGGGTGTGAGTCCCCGTGTACCTAAAGTAAGAAGCTGTAAAGGACCAGTGTGGTGGTGCCTTCCTGTAATCTCAGCATTGGAGAGGTGGAGGTGGGAGGATTCTGGATTTGGGTTGCATAGTGAGCTCCAGGTCAGCTTGAGTTTGATGGATAATCGTGATTATCACCATCATGGAATCACCTGTGACACATCTTTCAGGGTGTGTCTTTGTGGATGTGCTCAGAGAGGTTTACCTGAAGAGGAAGGACCCAGCCTGAATGTGGGCTGAGATCAGGAAGTGCAGCAGAGGAAGAAGACAGTAAGCGGAACACCTGTCTCTATCTGCTCCCACACTGTGGGCATTGTGATCGTCTACCTCATGCGCCTGTTACTGTACCATTTTCACCAAGACAGACTGTGCCCTTGAACCAGGAGCCAGAATCTGCCCTGTCTGGTTTTCTGAGGTGTTTGTCACAGTGTTTAGGAAATTAGCTGATACACTGGGATGGAGGCAAGACTGTTACCTCAAAAATCCAACCCAAACCAAACTATACCAGTGAGAGCGGATGATGAGTAGCGAGGGGTCTTAGTAGGATCTTGATGGAAGGCTAAGGGAGTATGAGGGCCGGCAGTGCAGCAGCGCCTACCCTCTAGGAGCTCCTGAGTGGTAGAGCTTGCTACCGAAACAAAGATGAGGCCCAAGAGCTACTGCAGACTTGCATGAGCTCAAGCATTGGGCTCTTTGATGGGACAGAGTCTACCGGTCTCAGGATGCCTCCAAAGATTCAGGAAGGTCTGGAAGCTGGTGCTGCTGAGCAATCAGAGATGCTTCTGTTGGCGAGACCCCTGCCACTGGAGATCTCTTGGCTACACACGGAGTAGAAATTTTTGTGAAGTTGTCAGTGAACTCAAGCATTAGCTGTGGGGTTGAGCAAGATAACCCTGGACGTCTCATTTAAGCAAGATAATAGCAAGCTTTAGTTGGACCTGGGTCTTGAAAGCCCAGGATTTTGCAAACCTGAGATAAGGCAGATCTACCAGACCAAGGATGCCAGGCAGTGTGAGTGGGGTAGACACCAGAAAAGAACAGAAGATGCTAGCTTATTCCACTCTCTGAAGGCCTGAGCACGCTCTCCTCTATTTTCTCATAGTCTCTAAAAACTTGACTTTGTTTTCCACATAGACCATAGCTACCAGTTCATCACCGCCTCCCTTCGCACCCACAGGGCAGGGTCGATGGTTGTTGAGTCAACTCCTTGACGGCTAGTCTCTCACTCAGGCCTCATGGGCCATCTATGCAGTGATTGTTATTTTCTCTTTCCTAATGCAGACTAGAGAACAGAACTTCAGAGAAGTTAATTAGTGTCCAAACACATTCAGGTCTTAACAGCAAGGAGCAGAGAACTTGGGCAGAGGTCAGTTCTGAATCACTCCAAAGTCCTTGTCTTTGGCTGTCATCCACTTCTTGAAAATGATGACCTTCATTCCAGGAGACATGACCTTAACAAAAGTGTGCTTGATAACCAAATGGAGCACCGTGGGCCCTGTGTGTGTCTGCTGTGGAGTGTGGTTGTACAGACTCACAGACAGAAGCTCAGACAGTCATAGAATCCTTCCAGGCCCTGGAGAAATAATGGAGAAGCAGAATGATGGCAGAGAAAATGCACACTGAAGAAATGAGCCCAGGTGATTACAAGTTTGCTACACGGTCTTGAAATTGCAGCTTGTGTTGAACTATATGCGAACAAATCCAAAGATTAGAACCTTCGCTTTTTTGTCCACAGAAATATAACAAGTTCATACATGAGTAAAAGTTAATGTTCACCAGCAAACGATACCGACGTGCCGTGTTCTTCCTGCTGGTGATTTTTGTCCCCAGAAAATAAACCACATCTCCATGATTAGGGGGCCATGTGCTTCTCAGAAGTTTTAGATTCCAATTGCAAAGCAGCAATAAGAACTGACAGTTACACGGTGCTTACCACGTGTCGGACACTGTTTGAAATTGTCTACAGATGTTGACTTCTCTAATCTCCGCATCCTAATCATCCTCATGAGGTAGGTACTAGTCTTATAGGATGTAAGGAAGTAGGCACAGAGAGGTTCAACAAGTTCCCCAAAGCCACACAGCTGGCTATTGAGAGTCAAGATCTGCAGACAATATGGCTGAGCTATGGTTTACAGAAGACCAGTGATCAAGTTCCTCGCAGCTCCACTACAACCCCTGTGACCAAGAATGGCTTGGCGCGTTTCACAGTTGCGAAAACTAGAATTGAAAGGGATTAAGACATTTGTTCAGTGACCGGCTGTGAAGGACAGAGCCGGCCCTCTGGACTCTAAGAGGTCCTTCACCATCGGTGCACAGAGAAGTGAGGTTCCCTCTCCCAGTTACTAAGCCATGCTTCAAAATGGCAGTGCGGTCAATCGGATGTTGTATCTACAGTGGTGGCTAAAAGGAACGGCCTCCATGGCATCCTCAATCCCCTGTGTATTTCTTCCTCTCCATCCCTCACCCGAGGACGGGCAGCATCCTCACCTTTCAGGAAGTCTGGGTAGGCTATGTGCCTGGTTCATGAACAGTGTAAGAGGCTGTTCCCATGGTGAAATGTGACCAGGTCACAGCTCCAGAGTGAGGAGGTACTGTGACCCTCACAGTTCACCTGAGGACATAGATCAGCTGTCCCCTTTCAGCCCGGTGTCTCTTCCTAGAATCACTTTTTTCTGAAGACTTTGCTCCTGTTTCCACCCTTGCTCCGGTACACACATGACCTCGGCTTTCCTTCAGTTCCCCAACCACACCAAGCTCTCTGCTTCAGCAGCTCTGCCCAGGATGAGCTTCAGCTTCTTCTAAAGTTTCTTTTGCATACAGCAAATCTCACTCAGGCACAGTCCTCGGAGAGGCGAGCCCCACCTGCTTCAGAAAGCGTCCCCTCACTGTCACCTGTGTTACTTGTGTGTGCACTTCTGTGACCGACCAGAGCACCTGACGGAAGCAAACGGGGACAGATTGGCTTTGGTTGGCCATTTCAGGAGCCTTCAGAGAGTGTGGCCGGGAATAAGGGGGCTGTCCCTGGGTGGGAAGGTGAGGAGTGACTGTTCCCACAGCAGTGGGCCGGGAAGCAGGGAGCAGACCAAAACCAGGGGCTGACCTCTGACCTTAAGAGGTTCACCTCTAGAGACCCACCTCCTAAAGATTTCTTGCTTCTCAAAACAGCTGGACCAGAACATGCGTCCACGGGGAAAACGCTTCAGATGCAAACTGCGAATATCACCTTTCTTCCTATCCCACAAGCCTCGATCCCTCTCCTGGCTTTCATCATGAGCCCTCTAGATATTTTTCTGTGCTGTTTCTCTGACTGGGGGGCTTTTGTTTTTGCGTATGTTTGTGCACTATTTTCTTTCCCATGAGTCTTGTCAGAGCAGAGACATCCCTCCCTATTGTCTCCGTCTAACATGTGCTGGCCTCAAAGGGCCTCAGGGGAGTTTTGCTGTGAGATTGCTACATCCCCAGGAGGAGAAGAGGAAAAATGAGGGGAGATAGTTGCTCTTCCAGCACCCTTTAAAATAAATCCCTGGGGTTTGGCTATTTGGTTCTGTGGCAGAGAGCATGCCTTATAAGTGCCATGTCCTGGTTTTGGTCCTTGACTCTGAAAAAATGAAAATGAAAACGGAACCAAGCCCTATACTGTGCTCAGGGGAGCAGGATTTGCAGTCTGAAGGCATTACCCAGCAGCTAGGCTGCAGGGAAGGCTGCTGCCCCAAGTCTGGAAAGGATGGGTGCCCATCTATATTTCCTGGGAGTATCTCATTATCACTTGGGGGGGGGAGTATGGTCCTGGCTTTTGGTTGGGGAGCCTCCTCTGCCTTTTGATGGTTTCTAAAAAGCACCTTGGGTGTATCTCTAAGTGGCTCTCTTGCACTGTTGACTTTGGCTCCTACCAGTCACCATTTCAAGGGGCTATCAGGATCCTGAATGCCATGTTTGGTTTGCTTTCTCTTCTCTGTCTTAGCCCTGTGGTTCACCAGCTTCAGAGGACAGACGCCAAGACTGAACAGAGCAGAGCCTCTTGTTACGAGCAGTCGGCCAGGTGTGAGTGGCCTAAGGACAAGGCTCAGTGGAAAGTGGATGCTCTCTGGCTCTCCTTTATCTAGAGGGTGTTCTAGATACATAAGAGGCGACTTGCAGAAAAGGCTGGTTTGTGTGGGAACTCTTGTGCACAAGCCCACTTGGGCTTTGGGTGCGTGCTTGGGGACCTGGCCTCGGTTTCCTTGGGCAGTTTCTGGTAACTGTTGGTTTCAAATGAGACACAGGAGTCTTAATCGTACCATGTGTGGGATGTGCCCCATGGGGCTGTGTTTTGTAGGCAGTGAAGTTAAGGCTTGCCCAGAAAAATAACATGTTTTCCTTGCCTGGTCCTTGAGCTGTTTGCCTGGTGACTGGCTGATTGGTGGTTTGGGAAGAATGGAGACATTGGTTAACTTGGGTGTCCAGAGAATTTTTTTTTTGGTGTGTTTGTGTGAGAGCTTGTTTCTGTTTCTCTGGAAACAGTAGAGAGCAGAGGAGGAAATGCTGCTGCTGCTATTGCTACAGCTTGTGTTCAAGGTCCTTGAAGAGTCTTACTAACATGAACTGGAAACATTACTTAAACTACACTGAAGTAATCTAGTGTTTTCAGAGTTCCAGAAAGCCCTAATGTCTTCACTGCAAAGGTAAACAGGATAGCAGGGGGCTTTGGAAACAATGAACAATATTGCCCTCTTAGCCCCTATTGGAACCGTGTTCCTCTGCGGTTCTCTTTACAGAGAGGTACAGGGTGGAAGAGATAAATCAAAGCTACTGCCGACAAAGACTTTCTTTAATCCTTGATGGAAAATACTTTTCTTAGATTAGAAATACCTGACACATAAGACGTGGTGGCAAAAGAGAGACTTGTTTTCACTAAATTAAAAAAAAAAGACCACTCCTGAGCATTAAAGCATATAGTATCAGTATATTTTCCTCACAGGGTTGTCTGCATTGAGGTGACTTGTCCTTAGGTCTGTGGTTATTCATCATTAGCATCCCGGCACCCTGGGTTAGAACATCTTGCTGTCAGAGATCCATCTCTCCCCATACTCTCTCAAGAGGCTATAGTGAAAAGCACATTGGTTAAGCTATGGCTTCTGTTTTGTATAGTTAGCATACACTTCAGGCATTATTAGTGAACTTTTGCTTATAGTTATTGCACGGGATAGTTAAGAATAAAAAGGAGAGAGGAAAAAGAATATAGAACAAGAACTGGCGATAGTCAAAGATGATGCTGTTTACTTGAGGAAATGGAATGATAAAACAAAGCCTGGCTTTCTGCTTTGGTAGCCCAGGTGGTGGTGGGTAGATGTGAGAGGAGAGGCTTGGTCTCGATTAGTTCTCTTTCTTGTGCCTGAGTACAAGCCAAAGCCCTTGGCAATAGACGGAGTGTGACTCTTGGCTTACCCATTGTTGGCAGACCCTACCAGTGTCCTTGATGCCTGGGACCAGGACTGAATGGGCACAGCAGGCAGGCAGAGAGGAGGGCATGTGTTGTAATAGGAGCGGCGGGGCTGCGTCCCCGGCACCCGGCCGCCCACATGGCTAGCTTATGCCCTGAAATAATTACACGGAAACTGTATTCTTTTAAACACTGCCTGGCCCATTAGTTCCAGCCTCTTATTGGCTAGCTCTTACATATTGATCTAACCCATTTCTAATATCCCTGTAATACCACGAGGTGTCTTACCAGGGAAGATCTTAACCTGCGTCTGCATCCGGTGGGAGAATCATGGCGACTCCTGACTCTGCTTCTTTCTCCCAGCATTCTGTTCTGTTTACTCCGCCTACCTAATTTTATGTCCTATTAAAGGTCCAAGGCAGTCTCTTTATTTAACCAATAAAATTAACACAAAACAGAAGACTCTCCCCCATCAGGCATAGATGGATTTGATTTCTCTCTCCCTATGAGGCTGTTGTCTGGTCCAGCCTTGTTCTACACACGAATATGTGGCTCCAGCCCCTCAGGACCCTCTGCTGATGCACCCTAGATTCCTTAGCTTGCTCAGTCAGAAAGAACCAAGGTGGATCCTTGGTTCAAGTAACTCGTTAAACCCATATGTTTCATCATCGTACCAAGAGTGAGTCTCAGAAAAGAACCATGTGCAATGAACAAAGCAAGCACCTAGACAAGCTGAGAGATTAGCAGTGTGTCTGTTCCAGAGTCAGGATGTGACACAGTGTGTTTGTCCCAGAGTCAGGCTTTGACACCGTGTGTCTGTCTAATCTTGAAATATTTCTCAGTGTTATTTGTGTCAGTTAGAAAATTTGGTAATTATTCTTGATTGTCCTTGAAGTGGTTTAGAATCAACATGGAAACATATGTTTGGGTAGGTCTCTAAGGGTTTTTTCCAGAAAGATTTAACTGAAGAGGGAAGACCCACACTGAGTGTGAGTGGCATCATCGCATGGGAGAACATGAGCTGAATGCCCTCCTTCGTCTCTCTGTGCTTCCTGACTGTGAACGTAGCCCCTGGTCCTGCTGGTGTGACTTCCCTGTCAGGATGGGCTTTATCCCCTCGAAATGTGAGGGAAAGCAAACTCTCCCTTCCCTAAGTCGCTCCTGTCAGGTATCCATGAAATGCAGATCTCTGTTGAAGCCATGAAAAAAGGAAGTAATCCTGAAAATTTGTGCCAACAGTGGAGCTGTTGCTATTAAAAAAGCTGACAATATCATCCACAGGCTTTGGAACAGGTCTATGGGAGAAGTATGGTAGAGTTTGGAACTGGAGAATAGAGAAGCCCTATGTTAGAAGTCGAACTTTACAGGCTGTTCTGGGGAAGTTTGGAAAAATAAACTCTCGGGGGAAATGTAGGGAGTCGGGGCCCTGATCCGGGAGTTTCGAAGGGAACCAGTTCAATCAGGAGCTGGACCAGAGACCATTTGAGTTACATTCTGACACGGAATCTGGCTGACTTCTGCCGCTGTTCTGGGAATCTGAGTGAGGTGGAATTCAAGAGTGATGTGATAATTTGCTGCTGGAGGGAATTTCATGAAAGGACAGCACTGGTGTGAGATTCACGGAGAGCTGGGGCGGGGTCACTGCTCACCGACCTCATGCTGGTCTAGAGTGAGATTCACGGAGAGCTGTGGGGTGGTCACTGCTCACTGTTCTGCTGGTCCAGCGTGAGATTCACGGAGAGCTGTGGGGTGGTCACTGTTCACCGACCTCATGCTGGTCCAGCGTGAGATTCACGGAGAGCTGGGGCGGGGTCACTTCACACTGTTCTCCTGCTGGTCTAGCATGAGAGAGGGTGACAAGTGTCACAGAAAAAGATGAGAAATGCACAGAAAGGGGTGACTTTAAAGTGACGGACAAGGCAGGTGTGAAACAGCTGCTGAAGTCACAGGGGGTAGGCACTCTGAGAATAAGCCCAGTGAATTAGAAGAATATAATTGTCTTTCCGTCATATAGAGGCTCACAGTTTAGAGATTTAGGATTTTTGAACAGTGTTAGGGTTGTTAAAAGCATGGGGAATTTAAAAGTTGGAATGAATACACTTTTGCATTGGGAGATAGCCATGCGCCCCTGAGAGCCAGGGCCAGAACGTGCTGCAAATAGGAAATGCTAAGCTTAGGCTGAAGAATTTGTAGCACTTGATCCTGAGCCTGGGGTGGGCCTTGAGATGGGGCCTGGTTGGAGCAAATGGGTCTCTGTGGGAAGACCTTGGTATTTCTTATCCCGTTTCTACTTCCTGATAGTGGGTGAATCTGGCTAACTGTGCCCTGTTCCTGCTGCTGTGCCTCCACCACAATTGACTGCATCCCTGGACCCATAAGCCAAAACAAACCTTTTCTCCCTTAAGCTGCTTCCTCTCAGGTGCTTGGTTATAGCAACAAGAGCAGTCATTGGTGAAGAAGGCAAAGGAACCAAGGCTGGTGCGCTTCAAGTAAAACTCTCATTGATAGGGATTTTCTTGATGATTGCTGAGTTATCAGAAAAATCTGAGGATTGCCCAGCAGGATTTCCTGTGTAGACATGGCTCTTCATGTCATCCCTTGGCAACCCTGATTGCACGCACTGTGTAAGAGTAAGGGACATGGTAGCATTGTACAGTTCGTGAAGTATGTTCCCGTCACCATTCTCCAGTCTCCCAACACCCTGCCAGACACTGCCAATATTGTCTATAGTCTCTCTCTCTCTCTCTCTTTCTCTCTCTCTCTC
>NC_022029.1:43360289-43377916 GCF_000317375.1 Microtus ochrogaster
GTGAGGAAATGGAATGTTCAGATAGGTTAAGTGACTTGCCCAAAATCACACAGCTATCAAATGAGGGAGCTGGTATTTAATTGTTGATTTTCTAATAAAAACTTTGACCTCCCTGACCACAA
Organism: Microtus ochrogaster; assembly: GCF_000317375.1. NCBI lineage: Eukaryota > Metazoa > Chordata > Mammalia > Rodentia > Cricetidae > Microtus > Microtus ochrogaster. Next base: position 43,360,412 of record NC_022029.1, read on the forward strand.
TATTAAGCTAGCTACCCACGAATAAATGCAGTCTTATTTTCTTGCAAATAAAATAAAAATCAAGCCGTAGTTTTGAAACAAAGCTAAGAAATACACAAACTCTTACTTCTCAAACAATGAGGAGAGCTCACATGTGTGTGCTAGTGTGCGGGTGAGAAGCGTGAGTGTGTGGGTGTGGGGGGAGTGTGTATGTGTGTGTGTATGTGTGTGTGTATATGTGTGTGTATGTGTGTGTATGTGTGTGTATGTGTGTGAATGTGTGTATGTGTGTATATGTGTGTATGTGTGTGTATGTGTGTGTGTATGTGTGTGTATGTGTGTGTATGTGTGTGTGTATGTGTGTGTGTGTGTGTGTGACTGTGTGCGCTAGTGGGGTGCCGACACCTTGTTAGAAGTGTTCAGCTATACGAGGGGACTGAAGTTGATACAGTTAGAGAAGTGGTCTTGTTTCCTCATAACCTGTGACTGCTCACACAGCTTTGTAAAATCTACATACAGCCTTTAGTCGTCTGCCTTCCATCCCAGAGACCAGGCACACCTTCCCTCTGGGCTGGATACTAAGGTTCACACACAGCTGTTTTGACTGATACTTCACGCTCCCAGCCTGAGGTCTTGTGCTTGGTAGGTGGCTGTGAGGGAAAAGATAAATGAGCCCCATGTCCTGTGTTTCCTATCCCCCCATGCATAGATGCACATAGGAACAAGTTCAGTGTGGCAGGTGATCAGTCACTGTCCAGTCCCTGAAGGAGCCTGGGAACCATGCCACAGTGAGCAACAGTCTTCCAGTCCCTACAGAGCAAAGTTGAGATTTGTCCCTGGTTTGGGAGCTGGCCTGCCTCTTCTCTCCTTTTATTTAGCTACCTAGTGGCATGTATGACCCCATCTCTGTCCTTCCTGCCATGTCCCATCCACCCCTCCTGCTATGCCCAGCCAACAGCTGCAGAAAAGTCTCTACCATCCTGGAAGAGTTCACAAAGAGACCACATTATTCATCCTTAGTGGGAATACACACACACACACACACACACACACGCGCGCGCGCGCGCGCGCGCCTCTTTCCTGTCACTGAATATTGTGGTCTCCAACTGGGTGCTGTTGCTTCTCTGTGCTCTGGGCGCTGAAGGATGAAGTTCCTTGTTCATGGTCTAGGCCTTTGGTGAATGGGTCTGGTGCGCTGTTCAACTCTCATGGATTCAATTTTGTTTTTTTTTTTAAAGCCCTTTCTTTCTTTCCCTATATTTCCTTCAGGTTTTGAGAGTTCCTTGGGTTTTGAGAGGGACTCTTGTTTAGTTGGAAGTTGAGGAAGCCATGAGCCTTGGGAATGATGTGGCTTTCAAAAACACAACCGAGGGCCTCCCCACATGGAGCAGCCTGTAAATTAAGATCTAACTTTGGTTCCTTTAATTCATGTTTTGTTTGCTTGTTTTGTTGTTGTTTTTGTTGTTTTTGTTTATTTGTTTGTCTTAAAAGCTAGGTATGGTGGTGTCCGCTTTTAGTTCTAGGGAGATAGAGGACAGGCAGATCTCTGGAACTCACTGACTAGCCAGTTCAGCCTACTTGGAGAGTTCCAGGCCAGTAAGAAACTGTCAAAAAAAAAAAAAGGTTTCTTCTTGCACATATACAAGTGTACATGTATGCATGCACTCACACAGTCTGAACACACACATGCAGCATATTTCTGCACTTTTAAAATGGATGTAGCCCCTTTGTGAAATGGGCTTGAATTTCTTATTCTGTTCCTGTGACTCAGTATGCCCCTCAAGTTCCATTAGGCATTGGCTTGGGCTGTAAGTCCTGAATTAGTTAATGGGGAGTGAAGTGATTGGGGTTCGAATAGGTATTTTGCATATCATATATACATGTGTTTTATATTCTGTATACAAAATTAACTTCTCAATAAAGCCAAACAAACCAAAAAATACATAAATATGTGCCTATGTATTTTCTTCTTCTTTTTTTGCTTATTGAGGCTTCTTCCCGAGTAGTTAGTTCGGACACATTTTCCCTATATGTCTTGTCTTAACAGATAGCCAACAGCGACAGCAACATAAAAAGAACTCAGAGCTTGTTGTGGTACCCTTTAAAGTCAGAAAAAAAGGGGGCTGCTATGAGACTATAGCTCAAAGATATAACACAACTTAGTATATAAGATCTAAGGCCCTGGCTTCAACTCATGGCACCCCTGAACTCCCACAAACAAAACAGTGAGAAAACATGCTCCATCTGATAAATTTTACTCTCCGTCTGCCAATTAGTTTGTGTCAAATTGTCACAAACTGGAGTCCCTTGGGCAAAGGGAGCTTCAGCTGAAGAGGAACTGCTTCCATTCGATGGGCCTGTGAGCCTGTCTCTGGGGTATGTTTTTGATTCATGACTGATGTGGGAGGGCCCAGCACGGTGTGGGTGGTACCACCCCTGGGCTGTTCTGGGTTGTGTGAGAAAGCAAGCCAGGGGGAGTACCCCAGTTAGCAGCTTTTTCCATGATCCCTGCCTCTGCCTCTGCTTGAGTTCCTGCTCTGACTTCCCTCAATGATTGTCTGTGATCAAGACATGGAAGTCAAATAAACCGTTTTTTCCTAAATGTTTTAATTAACACTGTAGCAGGGAGCAAACCAGAGTGCCCAGTGATGAGCAGGGAGGCATCTATCACTAGCAAAAAGACGTAAAGTGAGCATCGTGATTACACTGAGGCCAGGGTTCTGTTTGGGCTTTGCTGTGCCCACACTGCTCACAGCAATGTGGTAATTTACCTGGACACTGGAGTTAGTTTTTTTAACTGCTAATTTATTCCTGATCCAAGCCATTTTTCTCTTCTATAGGTTGGACATGGATAAATATATAAATATAGATATCCATATTCATATAATATATCCATATATATATTCTATTTTCACTAAACCCTTTCTCACATTTGACTTTTTGTTTTTTACTTAGCATGGTCTTTATATGATCTACCAGTATTTCCAAGTGTTTACATGCTTGCTATTTGAAACACTGTACACTGGGAATCTGAATCAAGCCTTTGGGTATGTCCTACCTGGTATTTGGCTGATAATGGGATATGGTGGCCTCTGAACAGAACTTTAGGCTTTTTAAAATACCTTCTAGGAATGGCCCGATTTCTGCTGGGCTCAAGGACAACAGGCATTCATTTTCATAGGATTATGTAACTGCCATCGATCATGTTTGCTGTATTCTCTCATGACAATCATTCAGATTCTGGAGATGCTGAACTACAGTTTTAGCCCACTTTTGCAGGAATCAAACATACACTGCTCTTGTAGATGTAACAACTTATTTAGCAGAACTATCTAGCATTTGTACAAGTGTGCAGAAAACCAAGTTTGAAACATGCTGATTTCTCAAAATATAAAATAATCACTTTCTTTGAAAATAGTTCAGAGGGACTGGAGAGGTGGCTTAGAGATGAAGAGAACCAGGGTTCAATTTGCAGCACCCACACCGTGTCTCACAACAACCTATAACTCCATTTCCAGGGGATCCAGCACCCTCTTCCAACTCCTGTGGGCACCAGGCATGCCTATGGTGCACAGACATTTGTGCAGACAAAATGCTCATGCACAAATAGATATACATCTCAACAGCAACAACAACAAAACCTTTAGAAATCAGCATATCCCCAAACAGTGACTGTCTGGCAACAGAGCGTCCCCTTTGAGAACGCGCTGTTGTACATGTACAAAAGAGAAGTACACTGTAGTGAAGGCCAGGACAGGGAAACTGGCTTCGTGACAAGCCACCTTAGACCTGTGGAGAACACACCACGCTTGCATTTCATTTCTTTGCTGTTGCAGGTTTTCCTTCCAAAGATTCCAAAGGCCAGTTCTTTTAAAAGGCAACAGTGGACTTACTGGGAAAGTGAAGAGGCCTCCCTAAGCCCTGATCACCTCTATCCAGGCCTAAGCCCTGATCACCTCTCTCCAGGATGGTTTTATATCAACTTGAGCCCAGGGTCAAGAATCATCTGAGAGGAGGGAACTTCAAATAAGGAAATGCCTCCTCCATAAGATCGGGCTGGAGGCAAGCCTATATAGCTTTTCTTAAATTAATGATTGTGCGTGGGGCCACCCCGTGCTGGTGGTCCTGGGAAGCTATAGGGAAACAAGCTGTGTTTCCTTCTGAGGTTGTATTCAGTCCCATTAGAAACAAGCCAAGTGATTTAGTTACATTCAATACTTCCTTAAAAACCAGAGAATCACCACCCTAGTGTTTTGTTAACCACATACATGTCAAACATAGTTTTCTTGGAGATGGGAGATGTTCTGCAAAAATATGCTGTCCTGGACAGAAGCAAGAAGAGCAAAGACCTGCGTGCACACACTCAGGCGGACACACGCTAGGGCTCTTCTGTGTTGCAAAGCTAATGCCGACTGCTTGAGCTCAGTGAGTATGTGCTGAACTTTCGAACCCGTAGATAGGAAAGTTAGAAGAAAGGATTAGGGAGAACAAAAGGTCCAATTAGCCCATGACTTTAAAAAAAAAACCTAAAGAAACATATGGAACTTTTAAAAAGAGAGAGGGGGCTCTAACATACGAAAAAGCAATCCCACTGGAATTCTTTCCAATATATGGTTATAAACGCCACATATATAAAACCACAAGCCCCTGCAGAAGGCTGGGAGAGGCTGGGAGCCCCCAGCACTCACTCCCTCTAGGGCCTCCTTTGGGGAGTAAGATCAGGGTCAATTTCCAGAGATGAAAGCTGTTTGGAAATCCTTCCTTCTGGGAAAAGCGGCCTTGTGGGAAGGGAACTTTTGACAGTCTCTAGACTGATGGAGTAACTGACAGAGTCCTAGAGAGGTCTCCGGTTCAGCCTGTAGCAGCCCGAGCTTTGGAGGACATGAAGGGAAGGCGAGCATTTCTAAAAGCAGGGAGTTTTGTTTGGTTTGAATGCAATAGTCCTTTTTTTTTTTTTGTTCTAGGCAAACATGCACAATTCTTCACTCTGGCAAGGAGTGCCAGCTGGGCGCCGTGCAGGGCCACACCCGTTCATGCTACCTTCTGCCACAACTTGCCCTTGTGAGGGACAGTCTCACTCCAGGCTGAGCCCTTTGCTGGTTGGAAAACTTTGCAGCATGCAGGCCTTTCAAGCTGGAGGGCTGAGATGTCACTTTAAAAAGCAGGGTTAAAGAGGTCACACAGCTGCAAACAATACTAGCCCAATGAAATTCAGATTCTGACTGCAGTGCACTTCAAGAATAACACAGAGACAGGAAACGAGCTGACCCCATCCCTCCACCAGCCACGCCAAGCCAGGAGAGAGAGGGAGTGGGGGGAGCAGGGAAACACATGGAGGACAAAGCTGGACAGAGAAGTAGGCATGGACAGTCCGTTTTACATGAAGAAGACACATTGCAAGATAAGGACAGGGCCTCTGGGCGAGACACAAAGACCTATTCATAAAACCAGTGATTTTCTTGGGCTGGAATTCAAGGGCACTTATTTTTTATATTTGAAGTTATAATATTCAGGTTTGACAAATCAAGATAGATTGGAAGTTCCAGAAGTTTTGGCTATTTTTTCTTTTCCTTCCTTCCTTCCTTCCTTCCTTCCTTCCTTCCTTCCTTCCTTCCTTCCTTCCTTTTTTCCTTCCTTCCTTTCTTTAAAAATCTGCTTCTCCTTTTTCTCTTTCCCAGCAGCTCCTCTATGGAGGGTTCTGGTTTCAAATGGGTTAGCTACTATGACCCCATTTCACAGATGAGGAAATACGATGAGTTAGAGTGCCGGCCTCAAGGAAAGCCTTAGCCCCCAACTGAAAATACAGTATTTTTCTGACAGCTAGACTGGAGTGGTTGAGATCCAGCCTGCATCTTTGCTGGGAGACTGAGATGGGCATTTTAGAATAAAATGAGCGTAGAGTGTTTGTGGTGGGTGTGTTGGTTTCTTGCTGTGTGCTGCTGGTGCCTTATAGTCTGAATAAAAGCAAATTGGCTTTGGCCATAATAAATTTCGTTAATTAAATCATCTTTGTTCTTAGAGAAACAGTATTGAGTAGGAGCCTCACTCAATGGGACTTTCTCCCACAAGAACTCACCTTAGGGAATTTGGAGGGGCAACTTGCTGGTTTAAAGTTTATTCAAGGATCTGGGAGGCTCAGCAAGGCAGGGATTTGTTTCAGGTGAGCTCTGACATAAAGACCCCATCTAACCACCTCTTGGTAAGGCAATATATGCCAGCCAAAGTTTAAAATAAAAGATTTATACTGTACCCATAATGAGATAAATGACACCAGAGTTGGGGACATGCCAGTAGGTCAGTGTTCACTGACATTCAGTTTGTGTCTGAGACATCCTTGTCATTGTTGGTGCTAGGCTTTCAGATACAAGCAATGCTTTTAGTGTTCTACCATTTCAAATCTCCTACCATTGTGTGACTCAGCTGGGACAGTTCTGGGCCATTCCACTAAGATTAGAACTCAACGTTAACAAAGGATTGGCTATGTTGCCTCGGAGCTGGATGGTTAGACATCCCCTAGGGTCAATCGTTGTGAACGATGTATTTAGTTCGGTATATATTTAGAGTATATTGTGTAGACTCTCTGCATTTTTACCAGCATTTTCTTCTTGCAGTGTTTACCTTTCGGGAAACAGTCTTTCCGAGCATATCCTTAATGGCCAGCAAAGCTTTGGAATGGATGGGTGGCCTCAGTCATTACGAACTAACTTCCCATTTTAGACTAGGAATTTGTGGGGTCAAACTCTGAACAAAGAAAGAGATTCTAGCTCACTTAGCAGCCAGAGGAATGCAGTGGCAGCAGAGGGTCCGAACTGTAAATCAGGCCTGTCATCTCCTTGTCAACCGAGAAAGCCTCTACTCACTCGGTGTGAGTCTAAACTGTGTGATTAGGTTTTTTAATTGTTTTCCAAGAGGTTGAAGGAAATTAGACTCATGAAGCATTCATTTTAGCTGAACAGGGAGTGTGACTTTAGGAAAAGGGCAATTAAGATGGTACTATTTACAAACTATTAAGTGATGCGAACATCTGCCACAGTGGGACAGCTTCTCACCAGGGCAGCCAAACTCAGGATTTCTTCAAGGGTGTTTTATGAGGGCCATGCACAGCCCAGGATCTGTGGGGAGTGCGCATGTACATCCCAGGGTCGGGGGTGAGCTGCCTACACAGCCCAGGAACTCAGGTTTGTTCCGTTGCGATGTGTATGATTAAATAAATGGACAGAAACAAGCTTTCTCCCATTTCTCCCCCGCCCCACCACCACCACCACCAAAAAACAGCTCTGGATTTTTCCCGATAAAGTCTGGGGATTTTTTTTTTAAACGACTATACCCAGAGGCAAGAGGAGTCAGTGGCCAGCACGATCTTTTCACCTCTCTGAAAACTTGATCCAGAGCAAAACAGTTGCCTCTAAAGTTGAGAGCAGAAGGTTGTTTGGGACAATTTATTGCGATGATTCAAGATTCTTTATCCATTCCACAAAATATTTATTAAGTGCATACTGTGCCTACTGTGGATGCTTTAGGCAGTGACACCCAGGCAATGGTGATTTCCAAACCAAACTTGAGATATATATATATTCATATTCATTCATTCCCAGGCAGCAAAACAGCTAAATGGGAAATGAGAGGCTGAGGCCTTACTTCTGAGTACCATGGAACAACCTGGCTCCAGCCCATCTGAATCAGTCGCTGGGGAGAAAAGAACCTGCCCAGAGCTGCAGTAGGGGTCTGAGAGCATAGTTATCACACTCTGCATTAGAAAAGAGCCTTAACAATGGACTGTAAAACTCAACCATGCTTCTTGACTAATGCATCAAACCAGATCATACTAGTTAATAAAAGTGACTAGGCCTCCAAGGCAGAGCGATTCCATTTAGAAAATCTATTGCAAGCACCTACACAGGAAGGATTTAGCAAGCCAGTGTTGTTTGCGAAGACAGCGTGTGGGAACTGTAGACGGTCAAAATTGAGTGGTTGAGGTTTATACAGTGTATGCACACCCACGCACAGGAGTCCTCACTGATCCCTTGGAACCTGCTTTATGGCAGCAACGTCTGTGTCCCTCCAGACCTAATCCAATGTTCAGTTACCAAACAGATTTGCGCACACTTATTGCATACCATGCGATAAATTGCCACAGGCTCGTCTGTGTCGGAAAGTTAAAAGAACGACAGTAGTAACTCAGTAGAAAGGATTGAGGACGATGTTGTTTGAGAAGAGACCTTGTATTTCTCATGTGATGTCTGTTGAAGTATAAATTCTTTTTACTGATACATGTCAGTAGTGACTGAGTGATGTTAATCATATTCCTCTAAACATGACAGCCACACAATATAGGCTCAGTTCCACAGAGTCAGGCTGTGGGACTGGACCCCATATATATACAAATATGAGCATCAGAACTGTATTACATTTGAAGAGGGAAATTGGGACTGATGATTAAGGAGGCCAGGACTGTTGCCAACTGTGTTAGTCCAATGAGTCTGACTTTATGGGGAAAGCCAGCATGTTGCTGGGTCAAGGGTTGGGATGGAGCAGCGACTACAGTGGAAAGGTAACTTCTTCTTAGACTTAGCCCCTGACTTTGGCCAAGTCTCTCCCCACGTAGGCTTGTTAAACTCTTTAGAGACTTAGCAATAGCTGTTGCTGGGACATTTACTTAATTATCATTATTACTACCTTCTGATTTCAGTCATAAACGTGCATATATAGAACTCTCTCGTTTAACTATCATGCAATCTTGCTTTTGATTGTAAACACACCGTTCCTCATAACATTAGCAAACAAAGTTCCCAAGTGGCACCCAAGAAAAAGCCACACGGGCGAACAAAGGAATAAATTGGAATTTGTCATTTTACACACAGGGACTGATTCATCTTGGAATGAGTTTCCAGTAACACCCACAAGCTTCTCCCACCTCCAATGTATTCTCCTCTTCTCCATGATTTCAATGTCTCTCAAACTCCAAACCAAGTTATCAGATACAGGAACGGTGGGGCTGAAGATGAATATTGCCACCCCTATTGTAAAGAAGAGGACGCTGAGATGAGAGGCCATTGTCACACTGACCAGACTCACGGGTGCAGAGGCATTTCCAGGAAAGCTTTGAAAAGTTTCTGCTGTTGTTATTTTTCTAGAAAAATATGGCAGATTTAATTAATGGCTAAGCTTGTTTATTCTGTTTATTCTACTTCCCCAATAAAAATTATTCCTCTTCGCTTCTTGTCGCAGGAAGGAAGGATGCTCTGTGATCCACAAGGCAAAATTAAATAAGTAAAAAAAAATAGAAGTTATTTTTGTTGCTCATAACTTTCTTCAAACAAAAGCAGGCAGAAAGATTCCAAATACATTTATGTTTTATTTTTTCTTATAAATAGAATACAGTAGGGTGACCATGGTTTAGAGGAATCTTTTACATACATTATGTCGAAGAAAGAAGTTTGAAGGGTCCAAGCACAAAGACACTGTGTTTAAAAGGAGTCAGGCTAATTACCCCAGTTTGAACATTAGAGGTTGCATAAGATTTGCTTAATTTTTACCTTATACTTCACAAATATGTGCCAATTGCAAAATAAAAATTAAAAATATCATCTCATAAAAATATAAACACAAAAAGGAGTTCACATAATAATGTTTAATCTAGAAAAGCATTAAAATTATACTAACCACTGTAGCATATCTATATATTTATATATGTAGATACATATGTAGATACATACATATATACATGTATATGGACAGCCAGTGAAAGTCCTCTAGCAGTGGTTCTCAAACTTCCTAATGCTACAGGCCTTTAAAACAGTTGCTCATGTTGTGGTGACCCCAACCATAAAATCATTTTGTAGCTACTTCATAACTATCAGTTTTCTACTGTTTGAATTGCAATGTAAATAACTGATTTGCAGGAGATCTGATATGTGACCCCGGTGAAAGGGTCAGTTGACCCCCAAAGGGGTCACAATCCATAGGCTGAGGACCACTATTCTATAGGAATGAGTGGGGCGTTACTTAGTTGAAAACGCATGCCATGTCTTCGCGTCTTCTCTGGTTTATGTTATGTTTTTAGTCTCGTTGTGTGTCTAGTGTCTGACTGGCAATGCTACCGAAGGTAAACATCCTCACTCTGTGTTTTAGGATAGTGAGAGGGAGCATTTATTTCCCTAAAGAATAAGTGTGTGGGGAAGAAGGTGTAACCTGTATAAGATGGGTGGATGTGTTCCCCTCAGCACAGTGGGACTCCTCCATGATGCCAAGCCGCCACTGTCTTCCTTTCGGAACCACCCATAGGCAGCATTGCAAAGAAACAGGTTCCTTCCTTGTGCTCAGGGTAAAGGCAGTGGGTTTTAAAACTCAGCCATAGAACAGGTACCTTTAAAAGTGCCTGTAATACAAATACACAAATCTAAAATCAGCTTAAAAGTATTTAGAAAATCATCTAAGTAATGTGACTGAAGTGTCCACGGTCCTTCCCGTCATTGAAAAGAAACTGCCAACAGCCACAGGTGTGCTAATGAGACAATCATGTAGACCACATCTTTTATTGGCATCCGGGGTCATTTGTAAAGGTGATTTTGACCATGTTCAATTTTTGCCTGGTGAACACAGAACTGAAGTTTTCCCTCTTGCTATCCCAACCAGCCAGTTTCAAAGTTCTCAGTAGGAATGAGGGGGTATGGGGGAGGTGTACTTTGCCTTGGAATCTTGCTGGGAAGTTTAGGTCTTACCTGGCAATAGCACCCACCAGCCAACTTTCCATAGTGAGGCTTAGGCTCTAGCATTGATAGGACCTTTTTCTTTAACAGGCACTCAAGAGACCGCACTAGGAACTCAAGTAGGGAGAACCAATAAACTGGGAAACAGGGCCCGTGTTCATGTGTTTATGGTGATAGAAGGCTCCCCGGGATTGTCTTTCTTGTGCATCTGAAGCAGAAGAGGGAGATACTCATGGGTTTCTGTTTTCCTTTAATCCTTCAGATTTATGAGGAATCCAAGATGAACTTGGAGCAGGAGAGGCCGTTTGTCTGCAGTGCCCCGGGCTGCTCCCAGGTGAGTGTGCGGATCCTCTGTACTCTGGCTTGTAGGAAATGCTTCTGCCTTGCCCTGGGATGGCATCTCTCACGGAGCCACCATGTCCAATGGGCTTTCTTTGTTTCCTGAAATAATTTTTAAAGTGTCCCTAATCATCAACATCATGGTTCTCATCTTCACTACTGTTAGATTACACTTTATAGTTTGAAATACTTCCCTTTCATCCTGAAACACAGCAGTGTTGGCATGGCCATGAGTAACTTCCTCCGGAAGCAAGTCAGACACATCCTGCCCACCATTTCCGCTGGGCAGTCATTCAGAAAGGGGAAGGTGGTGTGTACTTCACAGCCGCCAACTGCATACATACTGGGCATTTTTGATGGGATGCGTCATAGTTGTGGGTTGAATTCTGGATCCCTTTTGAGGAAAAGAATACCCCTATGACTGTTCTCAAACTAGTTCTTGGGCATAGAAGTTTTAAGAGGAGTGGCTATCTTGGCAAGCAGGATTGAGTTTGAGGGTCTCTGATAATTCTCTTCAATTGAAAAGTATGGAATTAGATGAGAAATACTGCCTCCATGGTGTTTAATATAGAGCATGGACATAGTAAGTGTTCAGTTAATGCCCACTGTTTGTTACCATAGTGCTGCTGTGGCGGCGGCTAAATCCGTTATACTAGACCCCATGACTATTGTGTGAAATTAGAGCTTTGTGTTTCCCTTTTAAAAACTGAGGGTGACTTTTTCTGCTCTAGCCTCAAGAGTCCATCTTTGGGTAGTATCAAGTTCTAGGGATTTTGATATGTAGAAATGGTAATTTTCATACCAAGATCTTTATTTTATGGGATATAGGGCATAGTTCAGAGACTGAGCATAAGTATTTTGCAAATGTAGGAAATGGCACTCACTCCCTAATTTTCCTACACCTTCAAGGGAGCTAAGGCTCATGCCCACTGGCTCATGGGATAGAGCTGGCAGTCCTGCATGAGGCAGTGACAAAGGTCAGGTGGGAATCAGATGAGTGCCCTCCTTATAGTCTCCCAAAGTTCGTGGAGGATTCTGGGAGCATCAAAGGAGGCATTTTGGAGGGACAAAGTCACAGAAACACAGAACTGGTATCATCAGCTGCCGAGCAAACAGTTTGGAGTTTTCAGCAGAGGCTTTTGTGGCAGTGTTTCTGTCTAACTTGCGATCAAGAAAACAAGTAGCCAAAGAAACATTTTGGGGCAAACTGGTTTCGAAAGTCATTCTAAAATAGGAAATACTAAGGAATGTGGGTAGGTCACTATGTAACTGGGAAAATCCTGGTAGACAAGGACTTTCCATGGTAAGCGTAGAATACCTCTTTACGAAGTTAAAACCTGGTCCTAACTAAAACAAAACTACCCTTTGGTTTCTTCCAGGGGAAGCTTCCTTGGCTAAAAGAACGCAGATAATTGGAGAGGTTTGCTTGCTTAGCCATGACGAAAGTAAACAACATTAAGTGTTGACCACAAGCCACCTAGACGCTCCCTGGGTACCTGCCTGTGTGTGTCTAGGTATTCTAGCTGCCCCTTGAAAACTGCACTTGCTCCAAATACAAGAATCTGTTCTCACAGACCTTCTGGGCTGGGCATCAGATCTGGAATCAAATGATAGAGTCATCGATTAACTAGTTGGTCACCATTTTTCATAAAGAAGCAACAGACCAAACCATGAAACGGACTATACTTGAGGTGGGGAGGTAAATGGAAGTCTTCTCTATGGACCGGGAACCTTCTGAGATCCAGCAAAGTATAAGGAGAGGTCAGGTTACGTTGGGATTCTCGGATATGTCCAGGGTTGGAATGCCAGTAAAGAAGAGCTTCTAGTAATATGTGGGATTCAGTAAGTCAGACAGGAGAGAAATATCTACACATAATTATTGACCTGTATGGCCCACACTGTCCCAAACTTGGCACTATTAACATCTAAGGCCAAGTAAGTCTTCGATGTGGGCACTGTTTTATGTTTTGTAGAGAGTTTGGCAGCACCCCTGTCTCAACCCACAAGACCCCGTAGCACTCCACAGCTGTAATGACCAAGACATCTTCAGAGGTTGCCAGATGTCCTCTAGGGTCACACTTCCTCCTGGTTGGCAATGCCAGCAGTTCCATTTGGGTTTTCGTTTTGCTCTTTTGTACCCCTTCTGTTCTGGATCCCCAACTTCTAACCGACACTCTCCCACGCTATTTCACACAGTGCTCTAAGCCACCTTACCCTCACTGGAGTCAGGCAGGGTATAAATAAATCAATGCCATCAACATGTAGTCACTGGTGCCCTGCACCATTGGAGCTGGGATCCTTGGACAACAGAGCAAAGGCTGTTGGATTTGGCAATTAGTTGCTTTCAGGAGATGTGGGATAAAGCAGAGGGTGGAGGCCTGATTGGAAGGGATTAATGAGTGAGTGGGTGGCAAGGGAGCCCAAGTGATGGCATAGAGGAGCCTTTCAGGTCCAGGAGGCAGTGCCGAAACACAGTGATCTAATGGTGGCCTGTGAGGGAGGCAGCTTTGCTAAGGCTAAAGGGCAGCCAGGGTGAGTGTAGTCAAGAGTGAGGAGCCAACCAGAGGGCAGGAGCGATGCCAAGGAGACAGAGAGTGCAGAGCATCCCATGGGGGCAGTGGGCATCCTCAGTGAGTATGAGCCAAGAGGGGACAGAGGGAGAGTCTGCCAAGTCACATGCCAAGTTTGATGGCACTGAGTGTGATTGACATTTGGGGTTAAGTTTATTGTGTGTGTGGCACTGGGAATTTGAACCCAGGACCTCACATATCCTAGGCAAGTACTTTATCACAGCCTCGTGCCCTGAGTTCTTGAACAGGCCCTGTTTGAATGCCCTTGAATGTCTTGTTGAGGAGGGAGCCATGGTGTTTCTTTAACAAGGCTAAGTGGACCGTGGGATATGTTGGCTAAATGTGAGAAATTAGGATTTATGTAGGATCTTGATTTTTAAGGCGACAGTTTCCAGCTTCCTCCACAGCTTTGGATGTGATGATGTACCTGTGTGAGTCTGTGTCGCCTTTGTATGGCAGTGTTTCTCCTATCTTGACAAGCTGTTGTAATACTACGCCCATCTTTTAGCTGAATGAAAATGCCGCCATTAGCCAGTAGTTCCGAGCATCCTCGTCGGTGGAATATTAGTAACTCATAGACAAATCAACTGCTGTGATCACGATACTTGCCCTCATGCAGTCCCATAATCTAGGAACCTGCAGAGAAAAGATTAGGGTCCTGCAAGATGGGTAAACAGAATTGTTAGTGTTGTCTTGGGGGAGGCGGTGGAAGGCTCCTCTGCTCCCCTTTCTCTTCTTCAAGAGAAACTTTACTTGGTTGGGGATGGCCTCTGATTCCTAGAAGATCTTTTAACAGGTAATCTGAAAACATGATCTTTCTCTCAGAAGGAATAAGGACCAGCTTCCTATGCTCTTTCTATTCTCTTGGAGCCCAGTGTCCCCACTCTCTTTTTATGCTCTATATTGATTGTTGTTCAACTCTCATGTCCATTTTACCATGTATCTCATTACTTTATCCTTAGCTGTAACTTGTCTCATTCAGAAGGAAACGTTAGTCCATATGCAGTGTTATAGCCGTGAACCTGTAATCCCAGCACTCAGGAGGCTAAGCAGGAGGTTTTTGGTTCCTGGCCAGCCTGGGCTAGATAGTGAGTCCTTCTCTAAAAAAAGGAATATATGGTTAACTATTTCATTCTGGTTGTTGTGTGGCACTTACTTTAGCATTTAATAGTTTACAGAGTCAAAAAAATGACTTTTTATAGACTGGAGAGCTTCTTCAGTGGTCAGGAGCAGGCAATGATGTCACAGAGGACCCAAACTTTGTTCCTAGTGCCCACTTCAGTCCTCACACAGCCACTTAAAATTACAAGAGCATCTGATGCCCTCTTCTGGCATCTGTGTGTGCCCATACTCATCTCTCTGTACCCCTGCCACATCCATACTCTACATACATGCAAAACATTATTAAAAACCAACTTACTAAATCTGGAAAGATGGATTGGTAGTCAAGAGCACTAGCTGGTGCTCAGAGGTCTGGGTCAGTTCCTAACAACCATATTGTGGCTCAAATCATCTGTAACTCCATTCTACAGAATACAATACCCTTTTCTGACCTCTGTGGATTTTAGGTTCATCTATGGCACACAGACATACATGCAGGCAAAACAATCAAGCACATAGAATAAAATAATAAGTTTTTAAAACGTCTTACTAACATGAAAGATATTACCATATTGTTTATATTACGTTAATTTCTCTCTCTCATTTTTACCAATGTTTGATATTCGGTGTTAAGAAAATCATGAGAATAAACAATACAGAAGCAGAAATACCTGAAGTTATATAAAGTGTATCTCTGTGTAACCGGAAGTTGGGTGCAAGTGCCACTCTTTGCAAACTTCAGAATATGATGCAAGCATCAAGTATATAAGTGATGCTCACACAAAAATCACTTTCAGAACCGTTCATAGGATTCAGCCTAGTGAACGCCCTTGGTCAAACACAAATCCATTCTCCTTGTAGAAAAACCTTCAGCCATGGTGTACAAAAGTAATGAAGATTCATATTGACCATCTTGAGTTCTGCAAGTTTCCTTTTAAGTTATCAAAGATTCAGGAATGTTCATCAGAATGTATTATTTTCCTGTATTTGTATTTGACTTTAACAAATCAAACTTTACTGCATAAAAACTTTATTCAGTTAGTTCAATCATTGCGAACATACCCATCTGAGCCAGGCGAGGTTAGAGCCTGCTCAGTAAAGAATTACAGCCAAACCACAAAGCTCATTCCTGTTACTGTTGGCTACATTTTTATGGTAGAATGTTTAGGAAACACTTTTTTCTCCTTTAGGACGCAACATAATGCTTGAGAGATTTAGAGTTATTGAGGGGCCACTATATCTGGTGTGAGTCACCTTGCTATCCCGTGAGTAGGGCAAGGGAGATAACAAGGGGGTCGTACACCAGAGACCAGACACTTGCTCCTGGAAGATAGGCCATTTCCATTCATGATGCAGAGGACAGAGTCATTCATACGGCTCTCCTCAACACAGGAGAGCCAGAAATGGCCCCAAATAATTGGAAGCAACATTTTTGGCAACCCTAACACCATTCCCTGAAAATTTCAAATAAATACAGGCTGACTACAGTATTCCGAGTATAGACCACCCCAAATAATTTGTCATGTTGCTATAAGATCATATGTATAATGAAAAGAATTAGATAATATGTAGACTAGGCCTTCATAAACAGAAACATACTGTAAAGATGTCACGGTGTGCAGTAGTAGATAGATTTTAAAAATTAAGCATAACATGGACTTCTTTCCCAAAGTCTGACATAAATCAAAATTCTTTCTATGTCATGCGTTTCTCTTATTTTTGCTTAATCTGTAGATAATGTCTAGCATGCTTATCATGCCTTAGACTTAATTTTACACTATTATATAAAGCAGTAACTATTACAGAAAAGTTCCACATGGTTTTGCATAGTCCCAGTGCTACCAAGATCTCCATCCATTTTCTCATTTTGGATGTTATGCTCTCTGCTGCCATTAGGTACATAGCTGGACTGCAAGAAGCGTTCTTTTCGACACAGTAGTTTTTACTTAAGCGACTTCCTAAGAGAGCCAGGCTCTAGGACGCAGTGTGTCTTTCGGGTGTGTTGCTCCAGTACCTTCAGCGGGGCTCTTCTGCACCTTCTGTTTTACTATTTAGCAAAGGATAGGACAAAGTTCAAAGGCTTTGAACTTGAGAAGTTTTCTTCCCCCACATGGAAACCTCTAGCTGTCAAGAAACACAGGGTTTCTGCAGTTCCCTGATAAGCCAGCCGGGCTTAACAAACAAGTAAAGGACTTTGGGAAAATTCTGGGGAACTGGAGAGTGACTAGAAGCAGAGCCCGCTTATCAGCACCCCCTGCAACATAGGCAAGCCTTTGGGTAAACAAATGGACATGATAACGCATATGTTTGCATATGGCTGGGAGGACCCGCCCCTGCCCCAATACCAGCATATGTGTGTAAATCAGTGTGGAACTGTGAGCTGGATTTGCTTGTGTGATAACACTTTTTTTTCAGAACTGATTTTTTTTTTTTTGTCTTGCCTGTCTTGTTTCCGATGCTGAGTGTCTTTTTCACTGGGTTGTCAACTATGTGTTGCAAACTAAATGTCTCCTGTTCCTCTCTCTATTTCCCCAACAGCGTTTCCCGACAGAGGACCATCTCATGATTCATCGGCACAAGCATGAGATGACTTTGAAGTTTCCTTCAATAAAAACAGACAATATGCTCTCAGGTAAGAAAGCATCGGGCAAGGAAGATTTGCAGGGTCAGATTAGCTTCACATAAAACCATAAGACACTCATGTTTTGGTAGCTTGCTGTCCAGTGGCAAATCTGTATTTTGAAAGTATATACGTCTAATCTATAGCAAAAATATGATCAGCTAGAACCAATGATATCCAAATAAAT
>NC_022029.1:43378016-43378530 GCF_000317375.1 Microtus ochrogaster
GTCTTAGGTAGCCCAGGCTGTCATCAAACTTAATATGTAGCAAGGATGCCCTTGAACTCTTAATCTCTCTGCCTCCATCTTCTTAATGCTAAGGTTATAGGTATGGGTTATAGGTATGCAGCTTCTCATTTTTCTATGTGGCACTGAAACTTGGCTCCATGTTACTTTAAAATTACCTTAGCTGCACAGGTAACAAATGTAAACTGAGCCACTGCCATGTACTGTTCTGAAGATATGTAAATAGATCCATTTCCTGCCCCATGGCTATCAGAGGAGGCCTGCCTGTGAACACTTGGTTAAAATCAAGGCTCATCAGTAATAGACATCACATGAATGCTTTAGGGGCCAGTGCTGTGTGACTGCAGTAGAAGGAGCACAGGAGATGTTCCAAGAAGTTTAGTTTCCTTAAGAAATCACACTTGCACCGGGCGGTGGTGGTGCACGCCTTTAATCCCAGCACTCAGGAGGCAGAGGCAGGCGGATCTCTGTGAGTTCGAGACCAGCCTGGTCTACA
>NC_022029.1:43378630-43385106 GCF_000317375.1 Microtus ochrogaster
GACTACGTGGCTGCAATGGCAACCAGCAGCATGGGTGGTGTCTTTCGGGCAGGCTAGCCTGTTCTCATCTGAACAGCTGTAAAACATCAGTCTAAAATATGTGAACGCATGAATGATGGGGTGAGGCCCTTTGTCTATACTGCCTCAAAAGGGTTTCTGATTAATCTCCTGCCGTCTGCCCATTGTTTGTCTTGGGCCTTTGTTGGCTTGAGGCTCTTCCTGCCAATCATCAGTAGGCCAGGTGAAAAAGAGTTGAGAGCCTAGAAACCTAATTTTTACTATTGTGAAATTTGTCATGGAGAAAGGGAGAAAGAGGTGAACACAAAGGAAACAGCATGAGTAAGGCAGTGGCACGCTGTCTTTGATCCCCCTCTTTGTGTTGAAGTCAGTATGGAATGATTTCATACTCCAGCGAAGTGCTCCCTTCAAAACATGTTTCTCACTTCGTGTGCTCATGGTTTCTTGGAGCTTTCTAATATAGAGAGCTGTCCAGTTTGTGCAGAGAGTTAATGCTGGCTGTGTGTTACATTCTAGGCCTGTCTACACTGAACTGAAATAGCCTTTCTGTTACAAATTTGGACTTTACTGCTTTTGTTCCCGAAAGTGACTAAGTTGTATATTTATCAAAAAAAAAAATCTAAATTTATATAATTAAGGGTTTAGAATATTTATATATATTTCTTTATAAATTTGACTGAACTCTTACAGTCTATAGCTTGACTTGTTTCAATTCATTTAAAACTTCCCTTGTTACTACTAAAATTTGTTAGTTAAAATATTATTTGCCTTAAGTCTGAAGATGATAATATAAATCAAATAGTAAATGAACATCTGAACATCAAGCAAAACTCTCCAAATTCTTCTTGATCCATTTTCAAACAGTATTTAATTGAGCAAAATTGCATTTCCAATGAAATGGGACTTGCCATATTGTATGAAGAGAAAATGTGCTAGGTGTCCATTTGTATGGCTAGTGTTCGGATGTCTGGTTAGTCTCTATTTTGGAGCATTGCTATACCCGTCACTGTTTGCAGCTATTATAGTAAAGAAGGTGGTACAGCATCACAGATGCACACTTCAAGAATAAGCTTCCAGAGATGGGTAGATAGCGTGGAGCTAGAATGCTTGCCTGGGATGTATAAAGCCCTGGCTAGGTTTGCTCCTCCAGTTTCTATCGAAGAATATTATCCAGATCGGAAATACTTTGTTTTTCTGTAAGCTGTATTTTATATAGGTTGAGTAGGGTATATTTGAACGGGATATTCAGAATCGATTGTCACTGATCCTTGCCGTGCGCTGGAGAATGAGTGCAGGTGATAGGTATTTAAATGAATCTGCTCTTCTGAATAGATTAGAAGCATAGACTCTCACTCTAAGTGTGTAAATAGGGACAAGAGAGGGGTGGGGGTTCTGGATTGGATGTACAAAAGGATCCCTACAGCCTTTCCAGCTGAGGTCTCTCATTCTCACCTGCTCTCTATGGTAACTCTCCCGAGTTCACTAATGATGGTCATCACAAGTCTTGGCTTTGATTTGTCCTTGTTCAAATGAAATATAGCTTCATGATGAGGGAAATTGTAATACAGGTGTTTTTTTTTTAAAGGTTTACTTTATATGTGTGAGTGTTCTTCTTGCATGTGTGTATTCCTAGTGTCCACAGAGGTCAGAAGAGGACACTGGATCTGGAGTGACAGGTGGTTATGAGCCACCATGTGGGTGCCTGGAACTGAACCCTGGTCTCTTGCAGCAGCAATAAGTGCTCTTACCTGTGGAGGCACCTCTCCAGTCTTGAGAAACAGAAGCTCTTAAGTGGACTTTGAGGAGAGAATCTGTAGAGCACAATTTTATTTCATATGCAGATAAAAAAAAATTATTGGCCGTTCCA
Organism: Microtus ochrogaster; assembly: GCF_000317375.1. Lineage (NCBI taxonomy): Eukaryota > Metazoa > Chordata > Mammalia > Rodentia > Cricetidae > Microtus > Microtus ochrogaster. Next base: position 43,380,516 of record NC_022029.1, read on the forward strand.
TACACAGACCCATTCAACTGGGAAATCCCAGTGTGATTTCAACACAGATGATGAGGATGGACCATGGGGTTATTTAATTGGGCTATCATTGGGCACTCGGGGATTCTTGTCCTGCTTGCCGAGCAGATCCAGCACACTGTTGTTTTTACAGGGTCCCAAGGTTCTACATATGAAAAATCAAACAGAAACCAGAAAGGGAATCAAAGCACCATGGTGCAATGTTATTTATAGCCTAAAAAATCAGATAATATTTCAAATGAGAGTTCAATTGGGGGAAGAACAAAAAGGATCTTTTGGAGGGGACTCCCCCACCGTCTTCCTGTCATAAATCTCAGAGCCTGTATGTTCGGTCTTTCCTGTGGAGACGGGGAGGGGGGACAGGACTGTCCTCCAAGTCAGGCCTTCATAAGCACACATATGTGTATGATGATAGATTTTGCTCTGTGAAAGAGAAGATAAAATAAGAGAGTGTGATAGGTCTTTCCCAAAAGCTTAACACTACACCCTGGGTGGGAGGCCTGAGAGGGATCCATACGATGTGGTGATTTGAATGTAACTGGCTCTCATTGGCTCATTGGGAGCGGCACTATTAGGAGGTGTGGCCTTGATGGAGGAAGTGTGTCACTATGGGGCAGGGCTTTGAGTTTCTCATGTTCAAAAGACTCCCAGTGTCTCAGTTCACTTCCTGATGCCTGTAAATCAAGATGGAGAACTCTTAGTCCCTTCTCCAGTACCATGTCTGCCTGCATACCACCATGCTTCCTGGCATGATGATAATGGACTACACCTCTGAAATTGTAAATCAATCCCAATTAAATGCTTTTCTTTGTAAGAGTTGTTGTGGTCATGGTGTCTCTTTACAGCAATAGAAACCCTAACTAAGATACAAGGGAACAGGCTTTCAAGTGCCTAACACCCCACAACCAAACACTGTGGCTCAGTTAATGAAGTTAGGACAGACGCAGACAAGGTGTGAGAAGACTTCAACTGGCTAACCACCACCATTTCTTCAACTATTCAACAGCTACTAAGTGCCTATCAAGATCTTGCAATGCCCATGGCGGACATAGGATGCATGGTATTTACTATATTCAAGTAGTCTGTGGAGGACAGTAGGTGATATTCAACTACTTAACAATCTACGTAAGTAAGTAAGGAAAGATAGCTTAGTGCCAGGTGCCATGACGCTTGGCAATGTGTCAGCAACTATCCAGCAGGCCAGCTGAGCATGTGTCTAGAATGTCGGTCTTTGTGCCGAGACCTGGTGACTATTAACATGAGCTCAGAAGTCCTTTCTCTTGCCTTCAGAATATGGTGGCAATGTGTGGGTGTAATCCCAGTGCTGAGGACACAATGTCACAGGACAGATGTGCCATAACCAGCTGTCACTGGAGTGGAGACACAGAAGGGAGCCAAACACTTCCTCCTCCCATCTTCCTCCCCAGATTCTCAGCACTCCTCTTCTGGTGTAAATGATGAGATAGTTACTGGGGTGGTGTGGGAGAATTGTCTGTAATCTATCAATCATATTTTAAATAAACGCTGATTGGCCAGGCAGAAGGTATAGGTGGGAAAACCAGACAGGAAGTAGAAATGATATAATGAGAACAGGAGAATTCTGGGAAGGAGGAAGTTGATTCTTCCTACTTTTGCCCAGATCAGTGAAGCAGCAGGATGTGATCTGCCTCACTGAAAAAGGTGCTGAGACACATGGCTAACATAGATCAGAAAAATGGGTTAATCAAGATGTGAGAGTTAGCCAGTAAGAGGCTAGAGCTAATGGGCCAATTAGCTTATAATTTATGGAGACCTATGTGTGATTTTCTTTGGGGCTAAACAGTTGTGGGGTACCAGGCAGGACAAAAACCTCAACAACAAGCAGACCCCCGTTCATGTTACACTGGGAGCTCAACCACATCTCCAGATAGTCTAGAATCAGCCTGTTATTTACAGTAGGCTAACTTCTCATCATGAAGAAAGAAAAAAAAAACATGATTTAATGAAACAGAACATTTGTCTACGAAGAGTTGATCATGATTATCCAAAAAGTCCCAAATCATTGCTCATGGCTCTTTGAAGAATACTCTACTAAATAATTCATGGGCATTTAAAGGAGTCTTCCAAAGAGAAGATGTCATATCACTCCAAATCATCGTGAAAATAAGTTAAAACTTAAAAAAAAAAACTGATGGAGGAAATACATGTGTAAAACACACACACACACACACACACACACACACACACGAAGGGCAATAAATCAAATGCCTGCAAGTACAAAATAGTAATTTCTCACTATGTGAATGGACGAAGCTTTATGGCACACAAGGTGAGAAGGACAGCCTGTGCCTGAAGACAGAACATTAGGAGCAATAGTTAGCAATCTGTGCCCTGTCCACTGTCTTCTTTAATCCTCATGCCCTTTCTTTCCTGTAATAAAATGTCCCTTTCCACATTCTTTGTCATTTTCTTGGTGCATCTAGACTGTGAGTGACATGCTGAGTTTTGGTTCTACTCTACGCTAAATTTGGTTGTTCATCTAGGGACTACCTTTTCTTCTGTGGGCGCCAGAGCACTCAGCCTTCAAGTGGCATGAATAGGGAAAGCGTAGGAGGAGATTCTAACACATGAGTGATTCAAGGACCACAGAGACGTGTTTGGAAGTCACACTGTCTCATTCACTGCGGTCAGAAGAAAACTGGTGGCTCTTGGCATTTATGGGGGCTGTCAGTTTCTCATCCATGTTTCTAGCTGGCCAAGAAATACAGACTTTTGAATCAGTCACAGGAATGAATCGAGGCCTTGTTCTGCAAAATTCTTTTTATATGAAAAATTTGCTCACACTCTATTTCACCTGGAAGCCGGCTCCTTTGAAGAAAGCATATAGGAGAACTCATACAATTAAGGGCAAGTGGAAATGTAAAGATTTAGATTCCTCCGTTCAGGACACGTTATGGCAATAAAATCACCTCCTATCTCTTGTTCCCTCGGCTGGCAGAGTCGTGATGTAAAGGTGTAAATAACCCTTGTGCCAGCTCCATGCCTCAAAGGCAAAGTGGACTCATGGCCCAATTGCTTTGGAACGCTTGAGGTTCATTGCTGGTGGTGAATCTGTCTGGAAGATAAACTTGTTTAGTTAAGTCAACTTTGAAGCCTTATAGAGCTAAGGAGCACTGGCTGCAGGAGAAGGCCACACCAATACATTTTCCTCTCAATTTACAGACACTGGCAAGGCCATCTGGTCCACCAGTTCTTCACGCTGTCAATGAATGAATCAAGAGCATGACAATGTCCAATCTCTGCACAGGGTCACCGTAGCCAGAATTAATTCTATGTATGCATGACCATTGTCTAAAACCAGGTTCACCCTGCCTTGCCTTGTGATGGCACTGTCCCTGGGGAAGGAGGCAGAAGACAGCAATGCCAGGATTGCTGACAGGTCCTCCTGCTCCTGTGGAGTCATGCTCAGAGGCACATTGGTTGCCAGAAAGAAGCCTTGCTGAACTCCATACAGTTTTGCCAGATGCTCTTGGCCATTGCTTTTATAAAGTCTGAAAGTTCATATAATATTAACTTTCCTAAGCAGATCTTTATTAAAAGGCAGACAGGAGCTAAGCTAGAATATTTTAATAAAAATATTGATAGAACTTCAAGAGAGAAATGTAGTTGAAAAAATGCACAATTTACCTTCTCTTTTAACTTTAATTCTTGTTAAAAGAGGTATACTAATTTTAATACTTTTTGCTACTGATTTGGGCCAGATTTTCTTTTAAAAATTTGTTTGTTTTTTATGTGTATGGGTGCTTTGCTTGTATTCATATCTGTGCAGCATATATGGGTCTGGTATGTCTGGAGGCCTGCAGAGGGCCTCAGATCCCTGGAACTGGAGTTGTGGATGGTTGTGATCCACCATGTGGGTCCTGGGTATTGAACCTAGACTTCTGGAAGAACAACCAGTGCTTTTAACTCTGACCCATCTCTTCAGCCCCCTAAGCTACTTTCCTGAGGAATTCCATCAAGTCTCATTGTATTGTGCATAATTGTGTGTGTGTATGTTTGTGTGTGTGTGTATGTATGTGTATAAAATTTCTGACTGGAATAGTCATGAGTTAAAAATAGCTACCGAAATCTTAAACTTTTATATGTATCTGTATTTAAATCCCATGTGGGCAATGAGGGCTTTGTATTATTGACTTATTGACGATCACTAATAGTTTGGTACTAAATGCCGCAAAATTCCTTGATATCACCCTAGTCCTTTAGCTAGCTCATAGGTGATAATATCGGACTGTGTGGGTACCTGAGTCAAGAAGAAAGTGTTTCTCAGAGCCAGCATTCTTCTTTCAATAGGTTATCTCTCCTGTCCTCTGCACATCATTTTTTAAATGTTTCATCTTGCTTATGATGGTTGAGGAAATGAAGCAGATGGATATGTGACTTAGACACAACTCTAGAACCAGATGGGGTAACAATTTCTATAAGGCTTGCAAATTTCGCTTTGGGTGTGCTGTCTAGCTCCATCTTGTACTGATCATACTTGCTGGGGATAATGCACTTAGTGACTATAAACTGATGGGAACTGAGAGAGAGAGAG
>NC_022029.1:43385206-43406579 GCF_000317375.1 Microtus ochrogaster
AGAGAGAGAGAGAGAGAGAGAGAGAGAGAGAGAGAGAGAGAGAGAGAGAAATACATTGTGTGGTGTGTTCATGTGCATGCGAAGGACAGAGGATATCCCAGGTGTCATTCTTCAAGCACTACCCACCTTTTTTTTCTGTTGTTTCTTTTTTGGTCTGGAACTTACCAAGAAAAGCTAGGCTAGCTGGAGGTCACCAAGCCTCAAGCATCCACTATATATATTGCATTCCCATTGCTGGGATTCCAAGCTTATACCACCATGCCTGGCTTTTTTTTTTTTTTTTTTTTTTTTAACATACTACGGACTGGGTTTAGGTCCTCATGTTTACAAGGGAAGCACTTGAAAGGCAGATCTGTCTTTCCAGCTTCTTATGGGAACTTGTGAACTCCTTTTAAAAATAGTGTTAGGTAGGTACTTATTGTCTGCCCTACTGATAACGTCCACAGAATTTCCTCTGTGTTACTGGTGGCTAAATTTCTAGTCAAGTTTGTAGAACTCTTTCTTGTAAGGCAGACAACAGAGTCTTAACATTGCAAAGCGCCTTGACTCTCTGCCACAGGGATGGAGAGTCAGCGAGGACATACCCCTTTCTCAAGAAACATCCAGTAAAAGATCAAGATACTGAAATGTGATAAACTACAAGGAAATTATTTTTATACCCTTTTGTTGCTAATATATAGAAAATTAATTGAAAACATTTCATAGATACATACAAACTATACATATTCATAGGGTACTATATGATACTTCAATGCATGTACCTGGTGTGTATTGATCAGTCTAGGATAGTTGATCTACCCATTACATTGAATGTTTATGCTTTCTTTGTGTAGAAAATATCTAAATCATTTACCAACTTTCATGTAGTATTCAGTTCTTGCCAGGCACAAACATTCTACTGTACTGTAGATTAGACATTATCATTTCTGCCCAACCACACCCCATACCCTTTTCCCCATCTCTGTCCTGCCCCCCTCAGCCTCTGGTAGCCAGTATTCTATTCTCTACTTGTATAACATTAACTTTTGAAACCCCCACAAATGCATGCAAATGTGTATTTTTTTTTATTGTAGGGTAACTGGTTTGTTGAGCTCAACTCTTTCCATATCTGTCCACATTACATGCATTGTGGTTTCATTTTCATTGAAGGCAAGTTCAGCAATACGAAAAGTGATCAAAATTTCCTTCTTGCCTTTGCCTCAGATGCTTGAGGCTTTTCAGCAACCTGTGTTTTGTTTGTAAATCTCTGCCAGAGGGGAACCTGCATATGTTTATGCAGCATCCACCCAGGTATATGAGGGTGATAACCTCAGAGGGGAACCTGCAGGTGTTTATACAGCATCCATCCAGGTGTCTAAGGTTGATAACCACAGATGGGAACCTGCAGGTGTTTCTGTAGCATCCATCCAGGTGTATGAGGGTGATAACCTCAGAGGGGAACCTGGAGGTGTTTATACAGCATCCATCCAGGTGTATGAGGGTGATAGCCACAGAGGGGAACCTGCAGATGTTTCTGTAGCATCCATCCAGGTGTATGAGGGTGATAACCTCAGAGGGGAACCTGCAGATGTTTCTGTAGCATCCATCCAGATGTATGAGGATGATATCCACGGAAAACTTTGAGACTGGGTGAAGTACAAGTTCAAAAGGCTGGAGGTTCTCCTGTCTCTTATTCGGGTGCTCCTTGCTGAAGTGCCTAATGAAAGGGAAGCCTAAAGTCTTAAGTGCAGCTCAGCATTCCTAAGAAAACGAGTTCCTGTGCATGCTAAGTGGGCTGCTTGCTCCTACTGATTGAATGCACCTTGGTATTCACCAGAAAAGCACAGCCACTCTTATTCAGGATACAGACATCACTGGAGTTATAGCTGACTAATGTTCTTGGATCTAAATAAGGAAGGGATTACAGGCATTTTAATTTACAGCCTTGGGTTTTACCCACTAAGTTCAAGGGATTTCAAGAGAAACAATTACTTGACAGAGGCATTCAATGGCAGTAAAAATTTCTGCCTCTCTGACTTAAGCAACTGAAAAGCTGGGCTGTTCCTCCTTTGAGCATTTGCACACTTCCTGGCTTATTTGGAGCTGTTAGGATAAGGGATCAAAGATGACTAGAGATCCTGTACTGAGTCCGATGAAAGATGAAAGTTGGGTGCCATTTATTGGTTTCTTTTGTAACTGGAAAGAATATGTCATTCACCAAGTTGAATCAAAACTTAGGAACAGTGTCTCTTGTATATTTTGGATGAGAATATAGGTATTTGGCTATCATGCAGCAAAGAGAATCATACTTGGTAACAGCTCAAAGGTCTCCCTCTGGGCCATCTGGGCTCTAGGATTGGGGAAGCCACTGTCTTTGCTTCAATGGGGTCCTATTTGTTCCATGGTTTTGGATTTATTGGTAGAGAAGCCAAGATGCTGGACACTGTCATACCCATCCCCACCTCCTTTGTGTGTAGGTGTGTGCTAATACCTGAGGATCTTTTGCTTTAGCATAGAGGAAAAATAAAATTTTCTTAGCTTTGCTTGGTGTCTGTCCTCTGTCGTGTCACTTGTGATTAATGCCATGGGCCAGCATGAGGCCAACACCTCAAGGATACTGCTGATGTGACGTTAAACACTTACTTCAGTTTGATTTTCTATTGAAACCAGTTTCTGTAAGTTCAAGGTGCGTCCTCATCACTAGCGAAGGCTGCATCTAAGCTGTTACTTTGAGAAGAGCTCTGCCCGCTCTTATTCAGGGTGTTTCTGCTGCTGGCCCTGACGCTTGGTTCTCAACTATGACTCTCAATACTTAGTCTCCTGTAAAGAAGCATGAAGGAATAAGAGGAAAAGCAAAAGCTTGGTAAAATAAACTCCTGTGATAACAAGTGGCCAACCATTCTTCTGTTGCTTGGTGTTTCCTCAGAAACACTTTTGGGACACAGCAAAGAAAAGAGGCTTCCAATGCGGGGAGGTCTATGGAGAACAGGCAGGATTCCAAGAATGGCTCCCTTTCCAAAAAGCAGGAATTGGTAAATGACTCAATTTGCATATCATGCCTGGAACAAGACTTGATTTCTTCATAAATAGGACAGGAGAAATAGCTTTTACCTAGCCTGTTCTATGTAAATATTACTGAGATGGAAGGGAAATGCTCAGCTTTGTGTCCAGTAAGAGACTCCGAGTGGCAGAATCAGTGCACCGCAGACAAGACACATCTGTCTATTCTTACACTTGTTTTCCCTATTTACACCTCCTACTCAGAGACCCACTATCTGTAGGTCTGGGTCTTATTTCTGTCCTGACTACTAATTCCTGGTGGTTCCCTTTGATGGTCCCCCCAGTAGTTGTATATTGCTTGAGCTTATGGACAGTCAGTGGCTTTTGAAGTTAATCTGAGTTAGAATTCATAGAATCCTTAACCTTTAGAACTTTATTTGAAAGATAAGGGAGAGGAAGTCTAGGGAAAGTATTTAATGTTCTCTAAGTCATGCTATTTTCCAAATATGGATTTCTGGATTGTCAAGATTGTTTTACACACATATACACACAATTGTTTTATACACAAAGGGTTTAGGGTTTATGAGTCCTTTGAGCCTAGAAGGGCAAACCTTGGGATGTGGACTGAAATGAGATCCTTTCTGAAGGGGAGAGAAGATTTTTAATGAGATGGTTAAAAGTTGTGTGGTCTTGTTCAGGAAGACCAGTTCTCTATTTCCAGAATAGAATCTAGCCTGCTTATAAACAAATGTGAGGCAGCCTGGGTAAAAATCCTTGTGGACCACAAACATCTGCAGAAATATGTTGTTTTCTATAATCACACAACAGTTATATGAATATCTGTGTGTGCATCGTAGTAACTAGTGTGCTAAAAATGTCATTTGCACAAAGCTGAACCTTCTTGTAAGTATTTTAGATAAGGTTTGATTTATAGCCATCAGGAGTAGAGAGTCTCAGAATCTTGTATCTTGAGGTTAAGAATGGGGAAAGAACACCCCCAGGACTCTGCTGTCCCGGAGTCCCTGCCAACCCCTCGGGTACTGAAAGCCCCTTTCTCCTAGGGAGTCAGGACACATTGTCTTTGAAGGGCTGATTCTACAGAGAAGGGTAGGTCACAAACCACCTGCTTTCTGAGTCTTGGTGGATATTTACTGGATTGCTGGGATTACCTACTCTATATATGTAAAGTGATATAGCCATATGTAGCATACAGGCCCGGCACTGAGTGTCAGCGAAAGGGAGGTCTTTGGATGACACAGGTGGCAGTGGCTTCCAGAACTGTGCAGAAAGTGAAACAGAGGCAGTATATAGATCAGGCTGAGCAAAAGCCACAGTCAGTCTCCTGTTTGCTGAGGGCTTAGGTGGGGATAACACAAACACACAGTCGAAGAGGCTAGGGCCCTTGCTTGTAACCCTGCTGCCACCACCACCTACCAGGAGACCTGAAGAAGAATCTCACTGGTTCTCCATTTTTCTCATTTCATGTGCACATGAGCGTGTGTGGTGTGTGTGTGTGTGTGTGTGTGTGTGTGTGTGTGATAGCTATAGCCCCGCCCTTCTGTTTATTGTATCTTCTGCCGTGAAGAAAAGTATTTTATTCTGTCCTATTCATGTCAACCGTGCCTAATCTGAAGGAAGATAGCCAGGCTTAAGTATAAGTCTTAAGGACACTTCCTAGGGTCTTTTGAGATGAGAATCCAGAGAGTACGTGGGTATGAGAGAGTACGTGGGTATAAAAGTACTACATAGACGGCAGCAGATCATGGCTTCATCTCCTCCAGTTTTCTAAGGAGTAGGCTCCGTAGAAAGTCCAGACTATGAAAGAAATGCCTTTCCTTTTACAGAGAATTCACAGAACACTCTTTTGGCCACAGCAAAGGAAAATAAAATCAATAATGCTATATTTTATAAAAGATGGAAGCTGTGCGTGTTTGACTTGGAACCTTTTATCATCTTTCTCTGGTTCTCAGGGGGAGATAAAATTACTGAGCTGCTTTTTGCATTAAGAAGGAGGAATTAGCGGGCCTGTTTGTTTCTTTTTGTTTTCTATAAAAATATACACTCTTTTTCTTTCTAAACTCCCGAAGTCAACTTTGAGAGTGGCATAGAAAACCTTCTGGGCTGAGTTAGCTAAATCATTTTATTGCAGATTAAAGTCAAAGGCTCGTTCCCCCTACGGTGCTGTGTATTCAGATGATACTGACTCCGGATGTTTATTGCTGTCTAGGGGTGAAGGTGGGGGAGGAGGGTCAGGAGGGCTGGGATGTCCTTACGTGTAGTTTTTCTCTTCGACATGGCCATTATAGTTGAAGGGCTGGGAGAGTGTAGGTAGCTGTTGGGCATGGGAGGGTAAGAAGGAATTTGCTTCCATTTACCAAGCATTGCAGGAAAATCCCTGTTACTGATCTTTGGCCTCTGCTTTTCAGATCAGACTCCAACACCCACGAGATTCCTGAAGAACTGTGAGGAGGTGGGTCTCTTCAGTGAGCTGGACTGCTCCTTTGAGCACGAGTTCAGGAAGGCTCAAGAAGAAGAGAACAGCAAGCGGGTAGGTGGGCCTGGGTGGACCCTAGAGGTGTGGGTCCCCAGCGTCATGTGGAACATGTCTGGCACTGCAATCTGTATCGAGGTGTTCTTAATGTACAATGCCCTGACTCAGTCTCCCCGTGAGGCCTGTTTGTGATAGTGTTTTAATGTATTTGTGCCTGCCTTGTCAACCTTTTTCTTTTAAAGTGATCTATCTCTGATGGTGATAGCCCACAGAGCTGAGGTTCAAGTATCTGAAACATGGAATTCAAGCTTTAGAAAAATATGACCTATTTATTCTTAAAGCCGTGTCAGATAAACCACCTGCAAACAGATATTTTTTTTTCTTTGCTAAGTATTTAACAGCCGATCTTATATAGGCAGTGTGTTCAAAAAAAACCAGGCCAAAAGGTCAAGAACAGGTGATTCATCAAATGGCAGGAAACAGGATTTTCATCTGATTTGGACCCTGCTGACAACTCTCTGTTTTCCATGATCATTCGTTGTTTTCTACCAGATGCGAAATCACTTTCTGGTCACTTTCCCTGGTCAGGCCACTGAGCATAGGTTGTTGGTGAGTGAGGCACACAGGGTGGCTACAACTGTGGGTCGCTTCACAAAATCCTTCAGAGGTTTCTTTTTTTTTTTGTCCATATTATTGTGGTAGAATTTTATTTATTTATTTATTTATTTATTTGGTTTTTCGAGACAGGGTTTCTCTGTGGTTTTGGAGCCTGTCCTGGAACTAGCTCTTGTAGACCAGGCTGGTCTCGAACTCACAGAGATCTGCCTGCCTCTGCCTCCCGAGTGCTGGGATTAAAGGCGTGCACCACCACCGCCCGGCTCTGTGGTAGAATTTTAAAACCTACTAACAAGATAAGCAAAGGAGGTAGGGTCATGGGTAAATTTGACAAGTGTGCTTTTCATGAATTCTTTGTTACTGTCACAGGATGTCACCGAGGGCACAGTGTACTGAACATGCTAGACACAGTCCCTGGACAGAAATGCAAAATGTAGAAGATAGTTTAAAGGGTCAAACAGCTAGGTGGCAAGGAAACCGTGAAAGGAACTTTTAAAAGGCTCTGATATTTTTCTACCTGCTTCCAAGCCTCTGGCTCTTCCTCTGTGGGAAAGGACAGTAATCCCTCTCCGTCCAGATTTTTGTGTCACATGCATATGTTGGGCTAGCTCAGGGCAGGCTCATGGTGACCAGGCTGTGTTGCTTTAGCAACATGCATGACATTTATAGGAGGAGCACAACATCACAGTCATCCCGCTTTATGTATAACTATAACTTTATTTATAGTAGTCCTTCCCTCTCCTGCCCCCACTTTTCCAGACATCTTCATATCTGTTGTTCTTTGCTGGGCAAATCACTTTCAGAAACACATCACAAAGTCTAGAAGACACAACTAGATGTCATCGGGGTACTTACAAACTTTAATACCCCACGAGAATAACAAAAGAGAATCCGGGATTCCCATTCAGTAAATTCCCTCTGCTTGAGTAATGAGCTTAGTTCTTTTGATCGATTTGCATTTGTAGAAGACTGTTTGAGGAATCAGAGTCATTCATTTCCCCAAGATGATCGAAGTGGGTTTCTTTGATTATGATAAAGACGTGGGTGTGGTCAATGCTATCTTCATATTCCTTGCGGTAGAATGGTGGTAAGCCCAAGCCCTTGATTTTCCTAAAGATCTTTTCCCCCTGATAGGTTCTGTACAGCCTCGGCTGGGGGTGTGGCTGTAGGCGTGCTCCTGGTGAGTTATTCATGACTCTCCATGTGACGCCGGCCGCCTCCTGCTAGCAGTTCTTGCAGATCTGAATTCCAGGAAATGGTTTGCTTCCCCTGAGGAACTTGGGCATTTTTCTGCTGTGGCTAGGAGAAGCGTTTACCGCTTGTGTTTCTCTTTTTGCTCTGCCTGCTGGATTATCACAAAGCCAAGGGTACTGCTTAACTTGGAGAGCGCTTTAGACCACTATAGTGAGTAACATTTTACTTCCTCCGTCTACCAGACTTTCAGTTCCAGTTTATATTTCCTCTGGTCCTCATTTCCAATTAAACAAAAATATTTTCACGCGATACATATTTGGTGAATTGCCTTCAATTTCTCGTAGGCTGAGAAGACATGAACTCATTAGAACTTAAAAATTACATAATGAAATAAGCAACACCAAGCAAGAGCGCTGTGGTAAATGGCGTGGTCATGTTTTTCTCGTGTTCATGCGTTGCTCATTGCCGTGGGATTGCTCATGAAGGGTGTGAGGGAATGACCGCAGACAGGCCCTCCAGGACACCACCGCAAACACTGGGAACCAGGCAGCCTTCAGCTTGCGGAGGCTGGAGGCTCCCTCTTGTTCTGTTTGGTTCAAACCAGAGGGACCAAACAGCCTTGGGTGGCCATCACCACAGGAGGGGACTTCTCCCCAGTGACTAATGCACTGTGACTCACTCCCAGCAAAGTGGCTGTGTTGGTGATGGCTTACCCGCTGGCATGGTTTAGCAGCACTGGGCGGGGAAGGCACAGAAGCATCAATGTTCCCGATCTGAAGGTGTGCTTTCGCCTCCCTCCAAGATGGCTGTTCTCCAGCTACTAGCATCCCTGTAGCTCCAACTTCACTTATTCTTTTGCTGCTTAGAAAAAGTAGAGACAAAGTCCACACTTGCCAAGTTCTGTGTTTTCCGATGATCCTCTCCTTCTGCCCTTTTGCTACCCATTCAGGTGCTGATGCATTTTCAGGAAGGTTTTTCTTCCCAGGGTTCAGGGGAGGCCTAGGTCTTCATGTATGACAGATAAACATTCTGTCATGGGGTAGATCCCTAACTCCAGTTATTTCCCTTTCATTCTAAACCTCAACTTTTTATGATTTCTTTACCGGAGACTCCTTTCCCTCCTTTTTTTCCCTCCCTCCTTTCCCCCTATGTAGTACACATGTGGTCATGTGGGTAAGCATGCCATGCTTGGCTTTCATGTGGGTACGGGGCATCTGAACTCAGGTCTGCATGCTTGCATGGCATCTCCTCAGCCCATTCTTGACCTAAGTCCTCAAATACAAAAGTACTTGCATTGCTTCATCAGTAGAATTGGATGAAATGGAAGATGTTTTCACTAGGTTAGAGAACTTGATTTAAATGGTCCTGGGCTTCACCTGTGGATTCCTAGCTTTAGGGTTGGAAAATTCAGATTAGAGACAAATAGAGAATGGATTCTTACTAGATTAGATTTAGATTCCCATTGAAACAATTCTGGTTTTTTGTTTGTTTGTTTGTTTGTTTTAACTCTGAATTTGATTCTGACATCCTTTTCCAAAATAATCTTAGCATGTATAAGGAATGAAAGGTTACGTCAAGTCATGGCCGGGCAGCAGATAACAGACTCCAACATTACCTCTATTTCTGATACTAAGAATTACTCATTGCCTCGTAACTCTTCCGAGGGAAATCCCAGATTGAGAGAGGGTTATAGCTCTCTAGTAAACATCGCAAAGCTCGGCTTGCCCATGGCTTAGAACTCAGAAGCCTGTACTCCAAAATGCATAACTTTTTCATCAGCCTCCATTCATAAAATGTTTTAGGGTCATCACAATATATCAAGTACTGTCCAAGTCACCAATGAAGACGCCAACGAATATAAACGATTAGAAAAACAAGCAAGCATTAAAACACTTCAGTCTTCAGATACCCAACTTTTTATGGACCAGACAGATAACACACCAGTGAAAAATGCCCTTGGTAGGCAGGTGCTATGGAGTTATAGTCCACGGTGGGCAGGTGCTGTGGACTTATCCCCACAGTGGGCAGGTGCTATGGAGTTATCCCCACGGTGGGCAGGTGCTATAGAGTTATCCCCACGGTGGGCAGGTGCTGTGGACTTATCCCCACGGTGGGCAGCTGCTGTGGAGTTATTCCCATGGTGGGCAGGTGCTATAGAGTTATGCCCCATGGTGGGCAGGTGCTATGGACTTATCCCCACGGTGGGCAGGTGCTGTGGAGTTAGTCCCATGGTGGGCAGGTGCTGTAGAGTTATACCCCACGGTGGGCAGGTGCTGTGGAGTTAATGCAGCTGTGAGGGAGTTCCGAACAGGCTGGGTGTGGGCAGAGAGGGCATCCCAATCCTGTGAGCCCAGAGACTCAGTAGAAGCCTGAGAAGACAGCCTGAGCGAACAGAGAAAGGATGTGTAAAGGCCTGAGGCCAGGTGGTGGGATGCATGTTGGAAAAGTTCTGAAGAGAAAGAAGTACAGCCGCGGAAGCGTGTGCGAGAGAGCTCGGTGTGGGGAGGCAGGCCCAGGAGGGCGCTGCAGGCCATGTGAAGGGTTCGGTTTTGACAATGACTCAAAACGAGATGGGGAACCATAGGGCAGTTCTGAGCAGAGAACTGACAGAACCTGATGCAGTGCTTTAGAAAAGTCATTTGACTGTTGAGCGGAAAGCCGGTGGTTGGAGGCAGAAAAAGAAAATACTTAAGGAAGAAATGAAAGACATCTAGGCGGATGTTGGTAGTATATTTGCCTAAAACAGAGATGGAGGACGTGGCTGGGATCTAAGTATATCTTAAGGACAAAGGTGATAGATAGTTTTGCTGGTAGAATGTATTGGCAGCAACAGGAAGGGGAGACTCAAAAAGCTCCTGGGTTTTCCACTTGTGCTACTGGAGGGATGGAAGAACAGGGTTAGAGAAGGTTGGTGTTTGACTTCACGAGACTGAAGGGACTCACTTCTGACAGGAATGTGTGTGAAGGTGAGGTCTAAACATGGAGCTGGCAGAGTTGTCCAGCTCTTTCCAATTCAGACTTCATTCAACCCTGCTCAGAGGAAACTGAGGCAGGAAGAACAAGATGGAGGCCCAGCTCTTTCAGAGATTCTGAGGAGGAAATTGGGGTACAGATTTTGCGGTCCAAGTCAGAAGAAGATTTTTGTTGTTGTTGTTGTTTTTTAAAGAAAAAGAATGAGCTGGGTGGTGGTGGTGCACTCCTTTAATCCCAGCACTCGGGAGGCAGAGGCAGGCGGATCTCTGTGAGTTCGAGGCTAGCCTAGTCTAAAAGACCTGGTTCCAGGACAGGCTCCAAAGCTACAGAGAAACCTTGTCTTGAAAAAAAGAAAAAGAATGAATTATGAATAGTCTTTCACATTTAATTCATTTTTAGAAAAGACCGAATAACACGCAGCAGGCATGTATTCCATTGATATAACAGCAGCTTTGCACATGGGTGCACACATAGTTTTTGCATGGATGTGAGCACATGGCTTTTGCACATGTTTGCTGTCTCTCCTACCCCTCCCATTCTCTTTCTCTCTCTCAATCACAGGGGCTAGAAATGAAATCCTTTGTCTTACTGAGAGAAATATAACATTACAGCCTAACATGGCTAAAGACCCCACAGATAAGAAACACAGTGCTGGTTACACATTGGGATATTCCCATAGGACCTAAATATGGCTCAATTATGCTGATGCAGAAATAGCAAATTAGGACATCTAGAATTCTTTCTCAAATGATGAAAAGTGCCGTCTGTCTCTAGAGGGAATTGACTCTTTAACACTTGGGGAAAAGGGACAAACTCTGGTCTTAAGATCCTACATCTCAGCTCAGTCGGGGGTACAGGGGCAGCCCCAGCTCTGATAGGTCAGGCTGTTTACTCTCATTAAATTCTGCACCGAGCTATGATACCAGATGCCATGGGTTGCTTGCAGAGAGAAGAGGCAGAGAATAGGCCAACGGAGAAGGTTTCTCCCTACTGTCTTGCTCTTCCCAACTACTAAGCAGGCAAGGCTGCCTTCTGGGGAGGGTCTGGACGGAGTGGTGCTGGATGGAAAGTAAGATACCATGCTGAGCAAACTCGCAACAGCTGCCTGTTTCCGGGTAGGATAATCTGTTGCTGCTGAGATATTTGTGTAAAGCACTCATACCCTCCCCCAGAAGTCCCGAGGAAAAGAATGTTTTGAAACCCAAACTTGGTCTTATCCAGGTTTTAAAGTCTCCCTGTTTGCTTAATCCTCTCGGATGAGACTGTTTTTCATCTTTTCCATTTTTTTTCTCAGCCTGCCTGAAAGGAAACACCCTTTGACGGTGATAATGGAGATGACAATCTCTTCCTCTCTCCATTCCCCCCTCCCCCCTCCACCCCGCAGGGACTGGGAAACCCAAGGCTTGGAAGGACTCCCTTTGTTCTCCCATTTCTGCCCAGGACAAATGGAGGGCACTTTCGCCTTCCTCCCTGCAGGTTACGGTCCTCACTGCAGCTGGACTTTGGTGAGAGGAAGGGAATTTGGCTTGGTTCTTGCATCCCGCTCAGGGGAGTAACTGAAGCAGTGGATAAACTGAATGCTATGTCATGTGTTGGAGGTCCCTAGACTGTAAGAATGATGAGTCCTGCCCTGATGGGATTAGTGAGAGCTGGTGTCTCCTGCTGGATGTGCGAGTGGATTAGGATGTGACCCAAGGCCTTGCTCAGTTTACCACACAATGGACAGCACAACATCCAGAAGATTGTGTTCGATTTTTGTGGAGAGCCTGGTTGCCTTCAGAGCAGGAAAATGCCCGGAGCTTTGTTAGTAAAAGAGAGTGGACACAATGTCAAATAGGTTTGATGTGGTTGGTGAGGGAAGTCCATGGCTTACAGGGGTGGGGCTAAGACAGGCATTAGGTATTTCTTTATTGTCACCCTTAGGGACTTCCTTAAAACCCTATCTGTCAGAGCAGAGGGAGCAAAAGTTGAGACTGGTAAGTTACCTTTGATTCTTAAATCATTTGGCCGTCAGAAATTCTGTGTTCAGCCGGTGTTAGCAGAGAGATCAGAGGGTCACAAGCAGCAGGAACCGCAGAGCAGCACCTCCCAGCTCCGAGTATTAACTATTTCAACTACTTGCCATGGGTTTTATTTCCCTTTTCTGTCACCTGATGCTTGTCAGGGTGAGTTAGAGGTAGGGCTCTTCTACCTGGCTTCTCTTTGATCCTAAGTGTCCAGAGGCTGGAGTCGCAGCTAGACAGGCTGTGCGTTCCTGCTGTGCCAATGACAGACATTGTCCTCTGCAGCTGCAAAGGAGAGGAGCCTGGGAGAGGGATGAACGGGATGACGTTAATACTCAGTGTTGCTTGCCATAGGGGAACTCATTCACTTAAAAATCTTTAGTTGGACATTTGAGAAAGAAATGGTATTTTTTTCTGCATCAATATTTCCTGGTCACTAGTGACTGGATGTGGTAGTGATCAGAGTAGTCCCATGTTTGCAAAGGCCTTTCAGGCCCGTGTTGTTAATGATAGTTCAATCCTCACTCCCTTTCTCCCAATGAAATGCAAGAAAATAACTTGTGTAGACAAAAAAGAAAGTAGACTGCTAGTCTCTGTGGCTCTTTCCTGTCTCTGCAGCAATCCCTTTGAATGTGTTCACCCTCAGGAAGTCCTAGCTACTCTATCTCTTCAGAAAACTGCAGGTCTTGTAGCTGCTAACATCCAGCCCTCGGCAGAACGTAAAGATTACACTTTCATGTGCAGTGGCTTGAGCTACTGATGTCTCTCTTTGGAGATGCCTCTGTGGTCCCACTTAGCTTACTCACGGCTCTTCCCGGATGACAGACCCACTGCCATTTCTGACTCCCTTGGTTCTGTTAAGCAAACTCTACCCTCACTGGAAGACTCAATTTTGCTCTACTCGGTTGGTCCAAGTAGGAACATTCTGAGGCAAAGAAGTCCCTTAGAAACCAAGGCAAAGAGACCATGGGTCTTCTGCTGTGTTCTGTCTCTATCACCTCAGGCTAGAGCCCCCTGCCAGGAAGTTGCCTAAAATCCCCAAAAGGTAATTTGGTCTTAACACAACTTTAAGTATAGTCGTGAAACTGAGTGCTTCAGAAAGGAAACCAGCTAAAATGTATAAAACCAGAAACCAATTGTTCTTAAATCTTTTTTTCCTCTTGCTAATAGTTAGAATATAAAACCAGTATCCAGAAGTAGCTTGAGATCTCAGGAGGGCAAACAGGAATTGATTTGGAAGTTATTAACCACAGCGTTTTCCATATGCTGCGTCAATATGGGCTCAGCCAGGTCCGGGTACTGTAAAACCTATGCTTGAAATATATGAGAAAAGGACCAATAAGGGAGGTAAGGACCATTAAAACAGTTTTCAAATGAAAAAGAAATGACCAAGTCCTGGGGAATGTGTTTCATCTGCCCTGAGCTGCCTTCCCATCATGCAGTGAGAAAGTGAATGACAAACCAGCTTCTGGGTTTGGGAGGATCCTCCCTAAAACCATCATGAGGAAAACAACTTTCTTAGCAGGAGACTTTTCCTCAGGCTGATCTCCCTATTCTGATGGGCTGGATTCTCAGTTTGTCTAAATCCCATTTTACATATCCTGAGGCAGGCTGGCCACAAGGAGGTTTCAATGTATTAACACAGTGGGAATCACAGTGCCAAATGGGTGCTTTCCTCGGAAGGAACAGCTTGCAGCTGTGAAAAATACAGGGTTTCCAAGGCAAAAGACAGAGCCCCGAAGCGGGCTGGGCAGTAAGTCTTTGCTTATGCTGTTCTTCAGACCTCATTGCACTGACGCTCTCAAAGGCAGGCAGGGAAATCCATCCATTCTGGGCCAGATTCAAACAAAATGGCTACGAAATGAAGCTTCCGTTCCAGGCAGAAAAACAGCATTCACATTTGGAAAACTGACGAAATGTCAGACCCCCGTGAGCATCTGTCGTGAGATCGCTTACCTGGGCCCCTCACAGAGATGTGAGAAGAAACCGACATTATAAAAAGTGGAAAGGAAAAGAAAATAATCGTTGCAAGAACCTGCCTCCCCCTCCATCGTGCTGTAAAGCCGGACGGATGTCTGTCCAGGAGCAGGTATGGGAGTGATTTGCCAGGGGAACGGCTCAGCATTTGCCGGTGGTGATTTCCATACTGATAAGTTGGGGGGCAGGAACTGGGATTCCGAGCATTCCTCCCGTTCATATTCCTATCATGGTGGTTGTCAAATCACACCTGTGGGTTAGCGTTAGCTGGCGCATCAGAGTCACGCAGGGACGTTATCCTTGTTCTCGATGCAAGGATGCCCGCAGTCCCCAGACTTGGGAAAGTTCAGGAATTTTGCCCTGCACTCGATAGTCCTCATTTTGTGGAGAGAGCTCTTGGCAAACTGAAGGGGTTCACAAGCCACCTAACCTGGAGGTGAGGTCCCTTGAAGTGACTCTCTTGAACAGCCACCCACTGTCACCTGCCTGCCCTGCTGCTCCTTGACAGAGGGGCCCCTGGTGGCTTTTCTGAACTTACTGTGATTCCTTTATTTTTTGTTTTCTGAAACCTAACCAGCTGGCTGTTTTCTTCCATTTGAGGCTGTGGCTTTGTGACTTGGGGCACATTTAATTCTCTCCTCAAGTGGTTCTCAAGTGGCATTGTCTAAGGACTGTGCTCTCAGCATCACCTGAGCATGCCATTTCTGACAAAACCCCATCACGCATGGCAGGATGAGACCAGCATGCAAGATCACACAATCATTCTGGAGCTGCAAGGTTGATGACCCCCTTATGAGCAAGCCTGTACCCCCAGTCCTGCCTTTGAAGGGAAGACATCACATTTAGGTTTAGCATGGCTTCAGCCGCATGAGTTACATGAAGAAGTCAGCCCACACTCCACATCATATCTCCATGGCCCATGCCCAGGCTCATGTAGGCAATATAGGGTGAGTTAGGAGGCTGTTTTCATGTGAATCAGCCTCATTTAAAAAGAACTCTTGGTACATTCCACTGTAAAAAGGCATCGGCAGAACTCTGGACTGATGTGGGAACTGAGTTACATGTGGAAAATCCCATCTGCTGTATGAAAACTTTAAAAGTCAGTCAGAGGGCTGACCAAATCCTATCTGAGCTGGTGCCATGCACAGCCTTTTCTGTGGATGTATGATGAGGAGAGAAGTCATTAAAACACTTCTTCCTAAAGAAGAGAGGTGGTTGCTTGGTGCAACTGTGGCTAGAATATCTCCAGATCACGTGGTACTGCAGAGTGTTCCGGACCCGAGGATGTCAGGACGCCATCTGCTCCTTTCTTCCCCCCAGGATGATTTGTAATACCCAGAACTTAGGAATGTTCTGGAAGATTTATGAACACAAGGGATTGCCAGACTACTGGTCCTGTTGGTCCCATCCACCACTTTTTTGTGAGGGCAACAAGAGCTCAAGGCCTGGAATCCTCGGTGCTCTGGATTTTAAAGTACTCCGGTCTCTCTACTTTTGTAACCCTTTAAGCTGGTCTTCTAAATGCTGGAGGGGAACAAGATGGTCCAGTGTAGCCGGAGGCATTTCCGTGTCCTGCCTGGTCCTGCACCCGCTTATATAATAATCATTCAGAGGCTTAATATTAACTACAAACTGTCAGGCTTATTACTGGCTATCTCTTAAATTCAAATTAACCCATTTCTGTTAGTCTATATTTTACCATGAGGCTAGTGGCTTGTTACCTCAAATCTTGCTTCCCTGACAGCTGCTGGCATCTCTCTTGGCTCCACCCCTTTATTCAGTTTGGCTTTCTCACCTAGCTATATTCTACCCTGCTATAGGTCAAAGCAGCTTTATTCATCAACCAATAAAAGCAACACATATTCGCAGGATATAGGACATCCCACATCAGTCCAGAGTTCTGCCGATGCCTTTTTACAGTGGAATGTACCAAGAGTTCTTTTTAAACGAGGCTGATTCACATGAAAACAGCCTCCTAACTCACCCTATATTGCCTACATGAGCCTGGGCATGGGCCATGGAGATATGATGTGGAGTGTGGGCTGACTTCTTCATGAAAAATCTAAACTTTTCCATCATTCTTTAAAAGTCACATGTGTCTTCATTTCCCATGTACAAACAGGCTTTTGAAAAGCCTGCTATCTGCATATGTAGATTGAATATATTGAGATCTGAAGGCAGAAATCATATATGCTATTATAGCCCTTCACCTAGAATTTTCCTTCTGATGTTGACCCAAAGGAGGTCCTGGAACAGGCCCTCAGGATCCACATGAGCAGAGATTGTAACACGGCGCACCGTTGCTGTTGGGAAAGACATCTTTCTCCTGCATATCAAGAGTCAGCAGATGCCTCCTTACCCCCGGCTTCTGCTAGAGAGCTCTCTTCCCTTTCTGTAGCTCAAGAATGCGCACAGCTGTGTGTAATTTTAGGCAACATGAACAACCTAGGTTTGGGGAATGAGGCCTCACCCATTTCTTGGAGGTTCTGACAGTCAGTGGTTATAGCCCAGAATCTCCTGCGGTGTTCAGTTCAACATCAGCGTCAGCAGGCATTAGCTATCAAACCAGCTGATGCCCTCCAGGAAGATGGCACCACTGTTCTCCCCATTATCTGAATACGCTGGCATAGATTTACCGTGAGCAGTAATGTGTCTGTACAGATCCAAACACATATGTCCTCGCTCGGACCCCCTTGCGATAAGAGGCACATATTGTAAGACAGCTGGCCCGGGCCAGGAGTGCAGCCTGTGATCCCGGGAGAGAGGTGGCACTTTGACCCCATAAGTGCAGCTCCACTAATTGAATGCAATCGTCACGGACTGCAGCCACCACAGTTGCATGCCTGAGTCAGCACACTGCTGCATTTTTTCAGGAAGTAAAAATGTGCATTAGGAACAGTGATGGAAGATTCCAATTCACTTTGCAACCCTAAATTCTGTCTTTTGGCAAAATCTCACAGTACCACCTCAGACCCAGATTGTCTAACAGGTTTGTTGTTAAAAGATGAAAAAGCATGGAGATGCATTCATACGGATGCTTTAAAGCATCCGAAGAGCCAGGCGCTACTGTAGCTCGGGATGGCTTCAAAGGGATCCCTCTCCATGGAAGCACACAATATGTTCTAAGCCAAAAAGTTGCTCTGTGGGATGGAGGCCTGTTATCCTCTGGTGAATACTGTGTCCCTCGGGGAAATGGGTGGCTTGGGCCTTTTCAGACATTGGCTTGTGACTTAATGAACCCACTCCTGTTCCCTTGGCTCCTCCATAATCTCCAGCTCATAGCACCACAGCCTCAGCCTCAGGCCTCGGGTTTCCTGAGGCCCCTTCGTGTCAAGGTTCCCCCAGAGACTGTTTGACATCTCAGCCTGCGGGAGAATGAAGTCCAAACAAGAACTGCTAATATTTGCATTCCTCTCTCCTTTCATGGACGAGAAGAAAGAGATTGATTCTTAAAAAGTGATCCCCACTTCCTACAAGCCCCTGGCAGAGGTACCTCTCGCCTGGTGCCAAATCCCTTCCCCAGCAGCTGTTTGGTGATTCCGTGTCACCGGGCTGACGGCAAAATCCGCCATAGCCTTTTAATTACCTGTTCATATTTCTGAAGTGCAGGGCTCCGTGGCACAGGGAGGGGATAAGCCCTCATTGTAATGGACTTTCAGTAAGACTATCTCTGAGATAAGAGTACTAAATCTTGGCAGTCTTTCGGGAGCGCACACTTTGTGATTACACACAAATTCTTGGCTCCCCAGAGCCATGTTGTAAATGGAGAGTACGATGCCGGGCTGGGTAATAAGATACTGCAGAAATGTCTGAGGGTAAGGTGCACTCTTGCTTTATTTATGAAGATAGACATGCCGGTTGAGGGCTTAATCACAGCTGATAAATCATTTTAAGAAAGCCTATTAGAACCATATGCTGATTTTTTTGCATTAATATGGTGTGTCTGTTTCTAGTCTAAGAAGACAGGGTTTTTCCCTCTTGTGCTCTGTGTCTCTACAGTGTGGACTGTTTATCTGTTTAAGTGATATCCCTTGTGTGGGAGCATTTATCTCTTTAAGAGGCGCCATTAATAAAAGAAGGTGAAAGGAAATGGGGACGGAAGAAGGAATGAGGACGCCTGTTGCCTAGAGCCTCTGTATGTGTGCATGTATGTGTGCGTATGTGTCCGTATGTGTGCGTATGTGTGCATGTGCATATGTGTCTCTGTGTTCATTCATGTTTGCTTGTGAATGCTCACTGTGCGTGTGTGTGTGTGCTCGCGCGTGCATGTGCACGCAGGTATGTGTGTTTATAGTATCCCAAAAGAAAGACTCTAAGACCTCAGAGCAGGAAACATCTCAATTCGTTTCGGAAGGCCGTGGACCGCTCCTCACTAGGCATAAGGTAGTCATTTCAGCCCAGGTGGCTATAATACTGTAGTAAAAGATTATCTGAAGTTGGGGGTGGTGTACTGACATTTTGGTTACCTCACTTCTCCCCAAGCTAGTGGAGCTTGGCCCCAGGAACAGGTCCCAAGGCTCTTTAATGAGAGCCATATTGGGGCTCCAGATTGGAGCCAAACTCTGTTTATCACTAATTGCAGGGGTTCCTTGCAGAACTTTGCTATTATTTCCTGATTATATCTCTGCTCTTTTTTGTTATCTTGCCAAAATTCAAACAGTAATAATTGCATGATTTATTGTTTATTTGTAACCCTTCTACTGCTTCAATCCCGTTATGCAGTAGATTTTAAAACAGCAATTGCTTCTTCTAAATGCGTAATTTCTTTGGCCTTCCCCAGGGAAGTCTGCATGTGTGACCCTCACTTGGAAGTCTTCAAATCCCTTCCATCTCTAGGATGTTATCTTGGACTGTGTATATAAGGGCTGATGCTGGTGTAAAAGGCTTGTGTGCCAGGAGTATGAATTTTATCCCTAGAATTTTAGCTAGGTTGTTTTATATAGCAGCGAAGTTTCTTTCCAGTTTACAGTTTCAAAGACAGAAACAGACTAAAAACCTACATTACATTCATTTAGACATGGTGAAGAAACATACCCCCATGCTGTTAGACACCATGACCATAAACTAGTAAGGACAAAATTCACTGTCGTTACTCCGCCATCTTCTTGTCAGATACTGTGTTTGAGATTTCAAGCCCCCCACTCCCATGCTCGTCACCACTATCTTGCAAGATAGGTGTTTTACACCAGAAACTAGACCCAAGAGGTTTGAAGAGTCTGTTGGGATCCACAAAGCTTGGACATTTTAAATCCATTGTTGTCTGTAGAGGCCTCTGTTAGAAACTACATGGTCCCTACTTCTTTGCATTTTGTCTTCCTTTGCTTTCCCGTGGAGCGCCTGTATTTTAACATAACTCACCTTGCCCACCAATGTCCAGGGGAAGCTTCGCAGACCACCACGGCATGCTTGCTCTCCACAAATACATGAAAAGGTCTTGCTAGCCCCCGCTCTGCCCCCACCATCGAGGCTTTGGCAGCCCCTCCCAGCTGAGCTTCACAGTCTTCCATGTTCCGCAGATGTGGCTACGGACAAGGATGGTTGACTCTGGAAGCTCAGCATGAGAGACAGCTTGCTTGTCTTGTGTGTGGATTTTTTTCAAAGCCGGGAAAGGTAGTTTTCTCCGCTCACATGAGTTCCCGATCAGGCCTGGGACAGCCTCTAGCATTCTGAGGGCGATCTCAAGTTGTTGTGGTACATGTCCTTCGGCACCAAGTCCTAGAGGCGGGCTTTTCTGGAGGAATGTACACTTTTGTGGGGTATAGATACATCCGGAGCTGATGTCTGATACACAAGCACAAATGTGCTTACCAAAGACGGCACACACAGCAGGCTGCTGGTGTGGGGCTTCAAGGAAATGGCTCGGGATCATGGGCATTGCCATGCCACATGTGTAAGTACTGCCTATGACCAACTGTGCCACTGGAACCCCACACACTACTGTTCCAGGGTACCACAGATATTTTGGCAGACCACTGACAGATAGGCTCTGGTAGCTGTTTAAATGCTACATCTTAAAGGAAACGCTGCCACTCACTCCCCCTCCACCTCAAGCTTCAACCTCCGGGAATCTTTCCATGGTGTCCTCCAAGCTCAGTCCAACAAATGTTTATGGAGGCTTTAACGTGTCCCAGGTGCTGTTCAAGGTGGGCCAGGTGCCAGGGCTAGATTCTAGTGGGGGAGCCGCTAGTTGCAGAGGGAAAATTTGGCTTTCTTGATAGGCCTTGCGCTCGATAGGCCTTGCGCTCTTCTGGGATCGTGCTCAGAGTACAAACAGGGATGGGCGTGGCAGCTCACCAGGGCTGCGAGTTCCTCCTGATCTGAACATGGCTTCATTTCCAGTTTTCTTTCTCCTTTGTCCCTCGTGTGTTTTCTGTTCCAATAGAGTAAACCATGCTACCCTAGTCCTGCCCATTGCTTCTCTTCCTGGTTCACCTAGTCATCTTTTCCTGAAAGATCTTCCATTTTCCCCTCATCCTTGACCAAATTCCACTAAGCTAGCAGTGAGACCCCTTGTGACATGCCACCTCTCAGAGGTCCTGCCTGCCCCTAGCCCTGAATTACACACTGCTTTGTTGGCCTTTAGATGACTCTCTTAACTTCCTTGCTTGCGTGCTGATATATGCTGTGTCAACTTAGGGTTATCCCTGCCCCAACTTCCCATCCTCGGCATCGTGTGCCGCACATGGAAGAAGGTCCCTGAAGAATCACCGAAACGCAGGAATGAATGAAAGAATGCTCTTATCCTCTGCTGGGACATGCTTCCAATAATGAGTTAGAAACTGTTTCTCTAAAAACTAGACAAACGAAAAAAGCCAAACCCAACAAAAACCTGATAATTCATGAAGAAGGCAAAGAGGGCATATCCAGGACAATTATTGGTTAATAACCACACTATATGGGAAATTTTGACCTGAAAGCAAGAAGACTTTGGATAAGAAATTTCTCTATTTCTTTAGTAAAGTGTGTACATGTAAGTCATCACCATGCAATATGGTATCAATCAGAGCACAGCCACTTACAAAAAGTGTGACAAATGTTTGTGCCATTTAACAGGGATTTTCTACCTCAGGACAGTGTGTGTGTGTGTGTGTGTGTGTGTGTGTGTGTGTGTGTGTGTGTGTGAAAGAGAGAGAGAGGGGAA
>NC_022029.1:43406679-43427722 GCF_000317375.1 Microtus ochrogaster
GACACACACAGAGAATGGTAGGTATCAGTGTTAGGTACTGGCATATAGCCTAACATTGTGAACTCCAGTCTTCTCATATGCAAAATAGCAATAATAACCACATATCTTCCGGGATGTGGTTGGTGGTGAATGAAACTCATATGTCAAGTACCTATACGCTGTGGTTTTTGATTATTCCTGCACTTACTCTGTTCACTGTAAATATTTCCAAACAAACCAGACTTCTAAGATTCCTGTGCCGAATCTGGCATGGGGAAATTGAGCAAACACTGCATGCTTATAGCTTTTCCTAGCTTTTAGATGGCAGTTGCGACTCAGAAATCCCTTTCATCCCTGCAGTATGCCCAAGGACTAAAACCTTGCAAAGCTTTTGTCAAAGCTTAGATGGGGGCCCAGCATCTGTGACCCTTAGAACAGGGAGGTGATCACTGTGTTGTTACAGGTGATTGTTATATAAATCAAAGGTCCGAGGCCTTCTCCTGAAGTCTTCCCTTCACAACTCAGGTAATACAGGAAACCCGGTATTTATTTTTTAGGAAGGTTTGACAGATGGTAGCGGGGCCGCCTTTCAGAGCAGTAAGATCAGCAAAAAGACCGTTCGAGGATGATTTGTTTAGAACAAAGTGAGAGGCGTGCTCGTGAGACCAGCAGAAATCAGATCTTAGCGTCTTTGGAAGACATTTGCCTCTCCCTCAGTTTATGCATGAAACCATTTATCCTGTGTGTTCTAGCTTGCTCTGCTTGCTTTGACATCTGAGTGACTTCCTGCAAAGACACGCTTCCTGATAGGATCTAGGTGTTTCAGATTAGCAGAATTTTGATGGCTATAGAACATTATTGGAGGGAAAAATTAAATCCTTGGCTTTAAAAATTCACTGTCAAAGTAGAATTCCATGGTGTAGGCCAGTTTGGTCTGACAGGGAGAAAGCAGTCTCCGTGGACCAGCTATGTAGACGGGCCAAGGCCAACTGTGCACAAAGGACGCGTTTCAGTGCTTCTGGGACTGGGGTCCAGGAGAGAGTCCTGGTCAGCACGTAGGCCCCACAGCGGAGAACACAGCTCTGAACCATAGGATTCACTCACCCTTGTTTCTTTTCTCCTGTCACAAAGGCTGCAAACTCAGACTGGCCCTTCATTCCGTCCTGTGGCCATGAACCCATTCACATCCTATTACTTCTGCGGTAGGTTCCTATCGCACACTGTCTGACATGAATGAAATATTCAACACAGCATTTTCGAAACTTGTCGTTTAAGCACAGAAACTTTTTCTTTGTGTGCCACAGCTATGAACACCACCCCAAAGAGTTGGGAACCTGCGGAAGCAGACAGCGTGTCTTGTGTAGCTCAAGACACAGCTATATTGACAGACTCGTTCCACTTTTCGGCTCTCTTGCACCAGACTTCCTCCCCCGCATAAAGATTTCTCAAAACTTTAGCTGCTAACCTCTACTGCCCACGGGTGATCTCGTTGTCCTGAGAGGACTCTAACAGGGTCCCTTGTCAACTGTTCTGTACTCATCAAGAGCAGTATTCTATGATGAAGAGGATGACTGACAGGGTAGAGTTTGCAGGGAAGAGGTTGACTATAGCGCTGGCGTTCAGCTGGTGGCCTACTCAAGTCATGTTGGGCTGCCGAGGATGCTGGGGTGGGAAGGGTCAGGGTGACTCCCCCAAGTGACTCTCTACAGAGGTCCTCCTGACAGGCAAGAAGGGTGGGTCTGTGAATGCAGGGAAGGCGCGAGGCAAGGGAAAAGACATCAAGATGTCCCAAGTTTCCACAGTTTTTATCAAAAATGTTTCCATGACTCATCTTGTGACTTCTCCCCGAATTCAACACAATAAATCTACTGGTCTAAGTATAATTAAACTCTAATTACCCAAAAGCAAATGGTGCTGCGTTTAAATCAGCCCCCTTGACCTTGAACCACGCCATCCCAGGTGAGGACAGAGAGGAGCAGCGGTTGTTTCTCTTTCTGCCCCATTCCCCCGATCGTGGGGTTGGGGTGGAGGGTGCTAAAAAGAAGGCATTCTGGGGAAAGTGGCACAGGAAAGGCCGGAGAACAGAGCTGGTCATCGTTTACTTGTTTTCAGCTCTACCAGGAGATCTAATGGGCTCTAGTACTGTCACTGCCCTCAATGTAGTAGAGTGTTTGGAACACCTGACAGCATTCCCGGCCGTTTACCAGCACAGACCAGGTCCCATAAACCCTCATTTCCTATTTTTATCACTTCACATCCTCGTCATCATTTCCTATACTCTGCATCACTTCCTATTCTAGTCCCTTGCTATTTTCATCATCACTTCCTATCACATCACTTCCTGTCTTATTATCACTTCCTATCCTCATCCCTTCCTATCCTCCCCATCATTTCATATCTCATCACTTCCTATCCTCATGACAGCTCCTTGAGTCAGGTTTTATCACAACCTTCTGCTTCACTGATAAAAAATGAAGTTCCTTGTTTAGCTTTGGAGCCTGTCCTGGCACTTGTCCTGTAGACCAGACTGGCCTCGAACTCACAGAGATCTGCCTGTCTCTGCCTCCAAAGTGCTGGGATTAAAAGCGTGTGCCACCACTGCCCTGAAGTTCCTTATTCTTAGTCACTTATGGCTGTGTGTGTGTGTGTGTGTGTGTGTGTGTGTGTGTGTTTCTCAGTTGCTGCAGTTGCTCTTGACTATTTGAATTAGGCTCTTAGTCTACTTGATCTGGCTTTTTCTTCACCATGTCATAAATGGTCCAGGCCATGCTTGACCTGAAAGTCGTTGAAAGGCCCGCTGCTGTGTACAGTCATCATAGGTTTGCTATGACTGTGACCTGGGATGGTGCCGTGGTCCTGCTGGACCCCAGTCCAGCCACTCAGGGGCGGTGGTTTGGGTTGCCATCCATAATGCATGGAGTTGTAGCCAATGTCAAGGGCTCCTAGTGTCCAAGCAGGAAACTGTGATGGAGAAGCTGAAAAAACATATGATCCCATAAAAAGCTGCCTCTGGGGGAAACAAGCCATTAGTCAGCCTTATTTATTTATTTTTCCTTCTGGCTGCAAAGTTCAATACATAGGAAGGAGCTGTGATTATCATATAAAAGGCTATGCAAAATGGCTCTCCAAGAAAGCCACACAAGGGAACTTTACCCTGGCCCTTGGCCACAGTCAGCTTTGTTTGTGTTCTGATTCAGAGTCCTTTGACCACGGTTGAGATGGCACAAGTGTGTCCCAGAATAAACAAGCAAGGCTTCAACTCTCCAGAGGCCTCTCTCCTTTCCCTCTGCACTCTGTCCTTTAACTGACACAGAGGCCAGGGAAGAGGGGTGCTAGCGGCCCTGGTCAGATGATAGGACCAGGGAAGAGGGGTGCTAGTGGCCCTGGTCAGATAGGGCCAGGGAAGAGGGGTGCTTCTGGGAAGGGGAAAACTAGTTTTCTCCATGGAGTGACACTCTCCAGGCAGGCCTCGTGCCTAGGAGCAGTTGGCCATGGGAGTTGGTTTTCTGTTCTCTTCTGGGGATGCAGGTCTCGTCTCTTCAACCCTAGTGGAGCACTTCACCCAACAGTAGTGGATGAAAGGCTCTCAGACCAACATGCTTGGGCCTCAGGCATAGGAATTCCCAGAAGAAAGCCCAGGGAGCTCTGGTCCCTCCCATTGTGTTTTGTCTGTCTAGTGTGCTAGAAGATTGCCCATGGGCTCTTGGATTCTTCTCAAATTGGAGCGTTGTCTTTCAGAAGTTTCTGGACATGACAAAGACCAGGACATCCTTATGAGGCAGATTGTGAGGTCCAGCCTTCTAGGAAGGGTAGACAGATGCTCTGGCCTGACACATTAACTTAGTTTTCCCTCCTCCCCCAGAGCCATCTCTGGCTTGGCTAGTAAGGGGAGAGGATGACAAAGAAGCAGGCTTTTAGAATCATCATCTCACACAGCCATCCACTCTATAATGACTGTAGAACACCTCGGGGCTACATCACCAAAGCACAAAATAATTTTCTATAGTGTGTACTTGGAATTTTTTCATACTAGTGTGTTCTTTGCATTTACTTTGAGTGCAAGAGTGTCTAAATACCCTCTGAAACAGGCCACTGATGTGTATGTCTTGGAGCTGTACATGGAGCTTGGTGTGGTTGCATATGCCTCTAATCCTAGCACCTGAGATATAAAGTCAGAAGGTCAAAGCCAGCCAGACTACACAGCAAGTTCGAGACTAGCCTGGACTCCATAAGCCTTAGTTTCAAAAACAAAACAAAATCCAGAAAGGAAAAGAAATGGACCCTGGATGGCCAAAGATAGGAGATAGTACAGATACTGGGGTTTCCCCGACATAGTCAAAGTGTGGTTTGGGGTACCCTGACACAGTTAAATGTGGTGTGTTGAGCCAAGTATAAGAGTGACTGAGGCTGGACCTGTTCCAGTCTGTGCAAAGGCAGAGGGGAGATCAACAAGAGAAACACAACATTACCTTTATAAATCTTGAAAAAGTATAGCGCTGACTTTCTGGGGTGAGTGGGTATAGCAGGGAGGGACATAAGGGCAGGAGGGGACCTGGATTCCATTCTGAGCCCCCGTGTCATCTTCAGAGCATGTATATGTTTCTCGTTGTCCCTTCGTTTCACATTGAGTAGTTAGTCTTGGCCATGCCTTGCCTTGATAGAAAGGTAGGTTGAGTAAATCAATGTGACCGAGTTCAAGTAAAATATTTTATAATGCCACTTATATAAACACAAAGGGGGGATCTGTGCATTGCCCTCCCTGGTTTCACTTATTTTAACTCGGCGAAGGGCCTCCATCCTGTGCTGAAATCCCCCACACTGCCATTTCCTCCGCGTATTTGTGGTGGAGCGAACATCATTTGCTCAGCTGTAAATCCTCTACTCCGGGCACTCTCTGAGTGTGCAGAGGGGTATTTTGGTTCTAATGCTCGTATTTTCCTTTTGCTTTAGAGAAGATTTGGGTTTGTAAAGTTTAAAACCAAAGGAAAGTTAGAGGTGGTGATGGACGGAGGAAGTCAGGCTGCCCGCCCAGCTGGTGCGGGTCGTTTGTCATGGTGTGCTAGGTACTGCTATGCGCTTTCTGGTTTTTCTATAGCAAAACAAAACAGGAAACCTGTAAGGCAGATGCTATTCTCTCCCTAGTTTTGCACGTGAGGAAACAGGAAGAGAGGGACTCGGATGTCTGCTTGGTGTCACCCAGGCAGTTGACGGCAGTGCTGGGCATTGACTTCCAGACTAGACGCTGTCCTCACCCACTGTGAGAGAAGTGCAGAGTCTGTATCAGGTTCGTTGAAGAAGTTTGTTTTTCATGAAGGTTACCATACATTTGACTCCTCTAATGTGCAGAGAGGTAGAAAAAAACACTGGATCTGGAATTTGAAGACAGCTCCAGTCTGGGCTCCACCCATCACTGCCTACTAACGTTCTGGCCAGTCAAAGTAAATGCTTATACATGAATTATGGAGGTGCTGACCTCCTTATGGACACCTCATCTGCTGTAGGATGAAGAGAGAGCATTGCTTTGTCATCAAACACTGAAAACATTCCTGCCGTGGAGAGAGGTTGACAATCAATGGTGAAGGCCAGCATTTCATAACTGTGTGACCTTGTAAGTGTTAGATACCACAGCTCTTTTAGACACCCAAGAGAGTGAACTTAACACCGACTGCTTTAGACTGAGGAGGAGACAAAGAAATCACTCGACCTCGACCTTGGGCTCTGGTTTTGTGTCCTCTCAGGAAGAGTCTAAGTTAGCAGACTCTTCTGCAAATGATGGTGAGAAATGACTAGGGTTGCTACCTCTTTGAGACAGCTTATGGATACTTCAAGTGATGATGATCGTGGTAGTGGTGGTGGTGCTGATAATGACAAAGATGATGATGAAATATGTATACAGCTCCTTTGTAAAATAGCATCACAGAACACTGGGGAAAGAATATTTCTTCTTCTTCTTCTTCTTCTTCTTCTTCTTCTTCTTCTTCTTCTTCTTCTTCTTCTTCTTCTTCTTCTTCTTCCTCCTCCTCCTCCTCCTCCTCCTCCTCCTCCTCCTCCTCCTCCTTCTTCTTCTTCTTCTTCTTCCGAGTCAGAGTTTCTCTGACTAGCCTTGGAGAAGAGATTAACATGTTTTTATTTATGAACTGAGATTATCCAGGGATGTGTCCTTTGCACACATCAAATTGCTTTTCAATTTGGTTGGAAGGGATATATTGTCTATGCATTTCTTTCTTCCTCTTTTTAAATGTCTGCTGTATTTTTCATGATTTCGACCTTCTCCAGGTGTAACTTGCCCATCTTTCTGAAGTCATGGATTTTGGTAACTTTCCTTGTCAATGCAAGCATGCACAGCTGTGCCTTTTCTGCTGAGCATGGCTTTAGTGGCATCATACAAATGCAGAGCGCTTTACATTTTAAATGTGTATTTGTGTGTGCGCATGTGCGGGGTGAGTACAGGTAGCCCTGGAGGTCAGAGGTCACAGGGCCCTTAGAACTGGAGGTATAGACACTTGTGAGATGCCAGCCGTAGATTCTGGGAACTCTCTCTGGCCCTCTGCAAGCACATTGTGTGTTCTTAACCACCGAGCCATCTCTCCCAGCCTTATTTTTAATTTCCTCTGTGGTCTCAACTTCAGCACATGGGTTACCTGGGGCCATATTATTTCTGTTCCAAACATTTTAGAATTTTCCAAGCTTTTTCTGTGATTGACCCAAGCTCAGTTCTGCCCTGAGCAGATACCATGGCATGGGCAATTCTTAAAAATTTGCTGAGATTTATCTTATCATTAAAAACCAATGAGAGTCTATCACATCTGACTTTGACAGTTTAAAACTGAAATTTTTAGTGTAATCACTACAGAGGTCATTGTATATGTCATCTGCAAGTTGCTTAAGCGTATGTGCCTCAGTTTCCTTTTGAGGAAAATGAAAAGAATAGAAGTGTTTTCTATAAGATATGTCTTATAGGCATTTATTTGGTAATGAATTGGAATTTTTTTGAATTGTACTTTGCACAGAGTATTGGGTAAATTTTGTTGTTTTAATTGCTAGCTAATTAATGCCGCTGTTGTCTATTCTGTAGGGTTTAATGTACACATTCACAGCCTGTGAATAGTCTATCTTATCTGTCTACCCTACCCCCTGCCCACTACTGGCCTGTGAGGCATGTCTACTAAATATCACCTAAGCCTCTTAGCATCCCAGTCTAGGAACTCAGTACTGTTGTTTCCTGTGAATTCATGGACAAAGTAGGTAAGAAAGCCTAACTGAATGGCTGTTTCTCAAGACGTTTTCACCAGTTTGTTCCACATTCCCAAGAACCTTCCTTATTAATAACACATAATAATCGGCTATTTAAATATTTTGTGGGTGGTGGCTCTGTCAGGTGTTCCCTATGGATCTGTATGCTCTTCAAGTCAGGGGACAGTCTGCCGCACAGTCAGTAGGCTAACCCGGCCACAGTCTAGCAGCTGGCAGTGAAGGCAGAGGCCCCTGGAAGGGAACAGATGTTAAGGCTCTCAGCACTTAACATCTTTCAAAGACAAAATCCACCATGGTCATCTTGTGGGAACTGTGCAAATGGTGGTTGATGAATGGACCGTCATGGTGTCAGCTCTAAAAATAAGCAAAGACATTTTTGGTCACTAGCCACCATCACCCAAGCCATAAAGCAGGCGGAATGGACATTCTTTCTCATTCATTAAGCATAAATTGTTATGGCTATGTCCAAGGATGCATGCTACATGTGTAGCATGTGAGGGGGTCTTTCAGGGAGACCTGCCATCGAGCCCAGAGTCTTGAGAGACTAGTCACTATTCTCAAGAAACACTGAAGACTTCAACAGATTTATAAAAGGCATTGCCATCTCTGAGGATGCTAGCTTTTCAACTTTGCTTGTAGTATGGAGTACCTGGCCTCCTGCTTGCTATGAGTTCAAATGGACCAGCAATTTTTCTGAGTGTTAAGCTATTTAAATACCCTGTGATGCCGCAGTCTGAGCTTCATCCTTCTAGTGTGCCTCATTGCTACTTTGCTTAACAGTCCTAATATATAATACCTTGGGAAATGTCTCTAAGACTCATTAGCTGCCCTCCTGTGGGTGACTGAGTTTATGAGATTTCCTCCTGAGTACATGCTTCGGTTTAGAGGAGGTGAAGGGAGGTAGATGTGATCGCCGTGGGTCCTTGGAGGTGCTGGGTAAAAGAGCCCTGTAGTCTGAGGTTGGGCATGTGATCTCAGAAGAGGCTTCCTTTTTGACCCGAGCCTGCACCTGTCTGTATCTTCTAACCATGTGTCCCGATGGATTCTCCATAGCATTTAATGCGATAACTGTTCTTAGGCCCTCGTAGTAACACCAGCGCTGCACGCCCCCAGCACCCATGCTAAACGTCACCCTTCTGTATGGTCCTTCAACGGGTGCACATCTGTCTTTTTGTTTTAATCTCAGCTTTTACAGTTGGAGCTGGTTTTAAGAGCAAAGAAGAATTAAGAATAAGAAAGTAAAGTGGAGGAATTCTCAGGATACCAGATCAAACTGACAGGGAAAGATGCTCAGGGATGAGAACCAGAAAGGCCTGTGAAGTTTTATGGAAAATCCACAGGTTCTTCTCTAAGGCTGCTTCTCAAAAGCCCTTGAGTTCTTGATCCACTAATAAATGTCTAAAGTTAGAGAAATAACCAGTCTACACCATAGGGGCTTATGCAGAAAACACTGAGAAGCACTCAGCAGACCCACACCTAGTCCGGCGTGTTAGTCCTGTGTCAAGAGATCAGCTATAGTCAAGAGCTCAGAAGAGTTGTGTTAGCAGTACACAACTCTTGATTACAGTCCTCTGTCAAACCAATTCATTTCTCCATCTCCGTGGTTTCTACTGTCATTAACAAGATTACCACCTTCTCCTTTTTGTTGAGTTCAAAGGGTTCTCTTTAGTGTTCATTCCAGTTTCTCCCGTGAATCCTACTTGACCCATGGCTTGCTTACAGCTGTTAATCAAATATACTTACGTGATTACATAGCTGGCCATGGTGGTGACCCTCTGTAATCTTAGCTCTTAGGCGAAGGATCTCAAGTTCAAGGTCAGCAAAAGGAAAGGAAAGGAAAGTCAGGCCTGAGAGACGGCTCCAAAGGTAAAGGCACTAGCCACCAAGCTCTGTGACCTGAGTTTGATCCCTGGGACCTACATGGTGGAAGGAAAGAATCAGCTTCCACAAGTTATGCTCTGATCGCCGTGTGCATGGGTGGCATTCACATAGAACAGATTCGATTAAAGCTTAAAAGGCTAAAGAAGGAAACAATGCTATGGAGGCTGAGAAGGTAACGAACCTTTGAGGAGAGTGACTGCCGCTTTAGACTGAACTGAGCATGGCCCCCATGGTGGTGCCCTCAGTGCTGAGGGGGTATATTCCATTTTCACAGCCATGTTGGAGGTAGTTGAGATCCGGAAAGGGGCAGCAGGCTGACTAAATAACCCAGGTTGCAGTTAGTGGAGGGGTGGATCCCATCCAGACGGAACCCAGACCTGATGTTCCTACTTATTTTTAAATAAACTCCTGCCATTTATTTTTAAGTACCCTCAGTCATTTTCCCTGCTTTTAGTATGTTTGTGCTTCCCAACTAGAGGACAGGGGGAACGGACGGATTACCTGCCAATGTTCCTTTATGTCCAGAAGGTGGCAAAATGCTAGCTGTTTCAGAAACGGTGCCGTCTGTGAGCAAGCCTGCTAAATCTATGAAGGAGGCAAGGTGGAGAATACGGCACCCAGGGCCGACGATGAGAGATCCAAAGAGACTTGAGCAGGAGACAGAGACAGAAAAAGAGACAGAGATAGGAAGATAGAGACAGAGCTGGGGGAGGAGACTTACACACAGAGAAACAGAAAGAGACACAGACAGACAGAGAGACAAAGAGAGAGGGAGATAGAGACAGCCCGAGGGAGACGGAGACAGAGCGGCGTGCGGATATGCATGCTGCTGTCCTCTGTCCCTCCTGCTCACTAATAGGGAACCCATATTTTAGTGCCCTTTTGTGCCACTGTGCTTTTAACTGCTGTTAAGATAAGGAATAATGTCCCCCCAGCTGTGCATAATAGTGCTGTAATTCCATCAAGGGGCTTTGATAACTTCATAAACCCTGACAGCCAAGCCTGAGTGGATTTTCATGTCACTGTAACACCGAGATGGAATTACAGCCTTAATTTACTGGGTGTACATTTTGGGGGTACATTACTGAATGTTAAATCCTGTTAAAAACAAATCAGCTGATGCCATCTGGCTGTTCCCATCCCATGGTGGCCTCCGAGCAGCCACAGGACTCTGGGTCCTGGTTCTTCTTAACCCTGCTTCCTCCGACATTGGTTTCTTCCCCCGTCAGAATCACAGATTCCCCATCATTATCAGTATCTTATAGCCGCCTAACTTAATTTGAACTTCACCAAGGTCTTTTGCACACAATGCTGTTAGCGTCCTGAGGATGTTAGTACTCCCCGCTCACACATCTGAAGTTAGGTTATTTGTGTTCCATGGAGCGAACGCCTGCAGGCTCTTAAGAATCAAAGCAATGTGTGCAGGGGGACCTTTCAGATCCCTCCAGAGGCTGCAGCAGCAGCGGCAGCAGGAGCAGAAGCAGCAGCAACAGCAGCAGCAGCAACAGAAGCAGCAGCCGTTGCCTCCCCTGCCTGTGCCCCTTACACCACTCTCTTCACACAGGCCCACCCTTCACAGTCTCTTTTATACCAATTCAAAATTTTAATTCACACGCCATAACTTAGAGCATTCTTGAAGGCATGTCACACATTGATGTTTGCCTGTCTGTTCCTCTAGCCACCTCTCAGTTTTTCTACATCCCAGTGACATTACTGGCGACATTATTCTTTTTGAAGTACTTAACTGTACGTGAGATGGCATTTTTTTCAGCCCACCGCAAGTAGCTTTCTGTCATTCTTTGGAGCCACCTCAGAAGAGTGTCAACTTTATGAAACCATATAGAAGTCCCTTTTCCAAATATGATTCATGCCCCTTGCTGGAGGGAAGCATACCTCTGTGTGAAAGAGATGGGTTACCGTTGGCCATCCGGGTTTCAACAGAATACATCTCAATCGAATCTAGCAAAGAAAAAGAAAGAATTGTTTTTTGTGGCTTTGTTGTCATTTTGGACACGGTGTCCTGTGTTCTGTGTTTAATATAAATTTAGAGCAGCTCTGAAAATGTCACCACAGGGACTGTACATAGGGCAGTGGGTTGGGGCAGCGGCACCCTGGCCCAGCTGCTTGGTGACCAGTTGCCTAACGTTGATTCATTATTGAGTTGTTTCTCACCCGAGATGCGGAATTGATCTTATCTGTCGCACCCAAGTGCTTGCTGTGATCTCTAAATGCTTCAATCCACTTTGCTGGATAAAGGTTTGGTTTTATGAGCACTATGATGTTGGAAGCCCATAAAGTAACTTCCTTTGGAAGAGACTATCTTGGGAATAGCCTGTTTTCTTGTAGCTTGGTTTTTCCTGTTGGCCCCTGGCTCTCTTGATTCTAATGTAGAGGCTGACTTGGAAGCTGACCTGCAGGAGCTGTTCTCTTTGGTATAGTTCACATATTGACATCATTTCCTTCTCACAGCCTAGCCCATGATCATGCTTCGTAATCTAGGCCATGCCGAGACACATGGACTATGGAGGCTGGCTTACTGAGTCTTTGAGCTAGGAAGTAAGGTCTTCTCTCTCACTTTCCGTGTCCTACGCCACATCTTCAGAGGCCTGCATGCTGACCATTGCACCACGGGGCCTAGCCTGCAATACCCATCTCTACAGGACAGCCTGGTGCAGTCACATGTGACCTTGAAACTTGCCAGTTGCTCTAACAGATTTCCTGTGAGGTAGTTAATATGTGCCCGTTAAACACAAAGGCCTTGGCATCCTGGCAGTAGCCTGGCATACTTGCCTTGCATTTTCCAGTATGTTAAACAAAAAGACAAAAAGGCAGCAATGTATTTTCCCAAGAGAACAAGTGTCTCCAGAGGGCAAGGCTATTGGGACACAGGAAGAGGACAGGGCCCAGGCTCCTCCCTGCACAGTTATGAGTGAGCACTGCTGTCACTTAGAAAGTATGGTGCCCTGAAGAGCTGGAAGCCCAGATGGAGTGTGGGGGTGGGGTGGAAGGCTCCATTAACTTAACTGATGTGCAGAGGCCAGAGGGACACGGGGAATCTGGGAGCTGATCTGCTGAAAATGCCCCGGCAGGAGGGATGAAAAGGAGGCAGGTCTGAGTAATGCTGTTGGCTGGCAGGGTCAGACTTGTTCAGGAGCAGTAGCCATGGGGATAGTAGGAGGACGCAGATAAAGAATGGGGGCCGCATATTTGTCATGTGATCTGGAGGTTACTTGCACTTTGATTCTGCATAGACTGACTTTACAGACCTGGGGACAGCTGTCTTTAAGTTAGTGACATGCCCCTCTTTGAAATTTTCCTTTCTGACCACTGAGACCTAAGACATCTATTTTCCTCCCGCTGCTGGTACCAAGCCCAACCAAACATCATGAGACAAGGGAAGAGAGTAGAGGTTTCCTCTTGTGCCCGCGTCTGCCTACTTTCTCTCTACCTACCCGGATGCTGTCCTTGATGCTCTGGGGCTGAGCATTAGCTCTTGCTAGCGTGTCTTTGGTTGGTTGATTTGCGTGAAGCCCTTCCCTCATCACCTGTTCATCGTGCAGGGAGCATGTTATCTTTTCCCAAGATAGAAGCTAAGATGTGTTTGTCCCCTTTGACCTGAGCATCACGCTGCCGTGTGTATCCTCCCTACCCTTACAAGTGGTGGCATATTTTATTACTCATCTTATTTGCAAAAAAAGCAGACCATCACTAACATCACTAAGGCTGTGTATTTAAGTAGCAATGCTCTTGAGAAGTTTTCTTCTGCTCTATTTTTTATGACCTTTTTTCTCAGCCCTCAAGTACATAGAGTTGAATTAACACTGTTAAGTGACTTCTGGGGTTGGAGCGCATGGTCTTCAATGGTGTGAGAAATGTTCTCTTTTGCTTTCTTTCTTTTCTCTTTATCTTCAATTCCCACTGCTGTTGCTAGGGTACTAAAATGAGAATATTTGAAAATCTGCACACTTCTTATAGAACTCAGGGTTAGTTGTATGGGAAATGTAACCATGTTAGCACCTGAGGAAAAGCCAACAGCCTTTTAAAGGGACAGTAAGCTTTCTGTGGCTGCTGCTATGTTTGAACACCTCTGCTTGTGCACTTCAGGCAGGTGGACCTTCTCAGGATCCCCATTCATAGTTCTTATCCATTTCTTAATGGTTTTGTCCTCTCTTTTGTTGATGTTCGTGGTTAGTATATGCATGTCTATTGAGAGAGGAAAGAAAAAGCTAACAATGTTTAAGTTATTATGAAGCCAAGAAAAAACAATGACTATTAGAAATGACTTGTGTGTGTGTGTGTGTGTGTGTGTGTATGTATATGTGTGTGTATGTGTATGTATGTGTGTGTGTATGTGTGTGTGTATGTGTGTATGTGGGGAGGTGCATGTGATTTCCATCAAGGAGTCAAGGCACCTTCACCTGTCAATTCTGTGTGTTCAGAGTACATCCATTGCCTGTCCATGTTAAAATCACTTTTTAAGTCATATGTGTATGAACTTCACATGGGTATCACTGAGAGCCACCCTTTACTACTCTGTCTCTCTTTATCCCAGGCGCTCTTAGACTAGTGTATGCAAAAGGCAGCTGAATCCAGTTGTGATTGAGCTTAGGGGAAGGCTACTGAAGGCCAGGAGGAAGCATCCAGGGAGACCTGTCACCATATTCATAATAATTCTTATATTTTTCTCATGAGTCTAGCCTTTAATGGCTGAGAAATCTATCTAGTCCGTAATCAACTGAGCAGGGCTCATAGGGACTCACGGGAGATGGAAGCAACAATCAGGGAGCCTGCATGGGTCTGTGTCAGGTCCTTTGCATATGCTGGGTTGTGTAGCTTGGTGTATTTATGAGACTCTTGGCAGTGGAAGTGAGGGTGTCTCTGACTCTTTTGCTTGTTCTTGGGACCCTTTTCCTCCTATTGTGTTACCTTGTCCAACCTTGGTATGAGTATGTGTGCCTAGTCTTTTTTCTACCTTGCTATGCTGTGTTCATTTGGTATCCCTGGGAGAACTACATTTTTCCTGAAAGGAAACGGAGGAGGAATGGATCTGGTGGAGAAGGGAAGTGAGGGGCTGTGGGAGGAGTGGAAGGATAGGAAACTGCAGATGGGATGTATTATGTGAGAGAAGAATACAGAAAAGATTACTGTGGGGGTAATTCTTCAGACATCCCCGGTGCCATACTTGATCAACGTGCTTGTGCCCCCGTTTTGCAAATGGACTCATTTGAGGCTATTCCTCTCTTCTGTCTTACATTTTTCAATAGTTCCAGAGGCCCGTCTTGCTCTGGGTAATGGTGTTTTATCCCTTTCTAGAGAGTGTGGCACCAAGGAAGCCATTCTGATTGAATTTCTGCTTTTCCTTGCTCGCCCATAGCCTAGCCACTGACGCATAAAGCCAACCTTCCTACCTTAGGACTCTGGTTATCTAGGGCACTCTGACCTGTGCAGGTAAGCCAATGGTGCCCACATCCTCACACAGTTCAATTCCAACAGATGGCCTTGGCACATCTTTAAAGACAAGGACAATGTCATAGTTCTTATGGGGGTCCTAAAGGAGTCAGTAGAGGGCCGTGTGTATCACCTAATAAACTATTATCCACAAGTGAATACACAGAGAGAGCAAATATATACATTTAAATACAGAGATATGACTTGGGGGGACAGAGATATGACTCTGCTGTTAAAAGCACTTGTTGCTCTTACAAAGGATCCACTGTCCAGTTCTTAGCACCCACATGGTTTGCTAATGATCTGCAACTCCAATTCCAGAGCATCTGATGCCCTCTTATGACCTCAATGGGCACTGAGTACATGTGGTGAGCATAGGTACGTGGCTATGAAACACATACAAATATATATAATGGGCACATCATTCCTTTTACTTCTCAAATATTATAAAAGATTCTAACAAATTCCCTGGACGATTCTTGATTAGAAATTTAATCGAATTAATTTTGTAGCCAACCAAACATTTCAGTTCCCACCCATGGTGCTGGCTGAAGTTCAGACTCTATGTAACTAACTCTTGAGTTTGGGGCTATTCCCCTGGTCTTTCTCACAGGGTAAACATTTGGCCTTTGGTGAGTGTGTCTGGTTTCATTCCATTGCTGTAAAAAGTACTATGGCTCAAAACAACTTAGAGGAGAAGAGGATCTGTTTTAACTTATAGGGTACATCCCATCGTTGAAGGAAGTCAGAGCAGGTACCCAAGCATGAACTTGAAGTAGAAACCACGGAGAAACACTGCTTGGTAACTCATCCACAGGTTTGTGCCTAGTCAGCATTCTTATACAACCCAGGATTACCTGCCCAGGGGATGGTGCCACCCACAGTAGGCCAGGCCTTTCTACAACAGTTAACAATTAAGACAATCCTTCACAGGATGTCCCCTAACCAATATGGTCTAGCCATTGAGACTCCCCTTGCAGGCGTTTTTACCCTGGGTCAAGTTAATAAAATAGGACAGTGAGAAATTTTGAAGACGCTTTCTGATACGAGCAGCTCCATCTTCTCTGACCCTTTTCAACTTCCTGTTTCTTACACTTTAGAACAGAAGGCAGGATCATATGTTGTGATCCTGGTACCAACTTTGTTAAACTCCAAGAGAGTTTGACTCTGCGGTTCTATTAGCAGACAGTGAGATGTCTCAAGATGTTCTAAACTATTCCATGCTGACCCGGTAAGCAGCCAGTGTCGATGACAGGGACAGATGACCTTCAGATCACCGCCATAAATGTACAGTACAATCATAGTAAGATACTGAAGTGTGAGTGCTTTGGTGGGGGCCAGCGGATGTGGAGAAAGTCAAACATGCAGAAATCTATGGCCCTTGTTCTCGTGTGCATTGGGAACTTTCCAAACTTCAGGGCATAGAAATCACCATTTTCCGTGACATCCCAGACCACTAGGGTCTCTGCTGACCTTTAGAAAGTGCAGCGCATTCTTGCAGCTTCACAGCCAGCTATTCTAAGATCTAACTAACCCACAGGATGCCTTTGGCTAATGATTTTGTTAAATCTCCCCACGAATCATTTCTCTCTCAGTCTTCACTAGGCTAGAGGTCTTTCTCTGTTGCAGACTCCGTGTATGTGGGGGGTGGGGTGGGTGGGTTGGGGGCTGGAGACTTGCCTAAACCGAAAGAAATCACCCACCATTCTGCTTAGCAAGTGCTCAGGTCCAAACACTTCAGTGAGCACATGCGTGTTTGTATCAGTTTGATGGAATTAACAAACAGATAACAGAAGAGCCAGAACAATCATGCACCTTCATCCTTAACCAGAGCTGCTTTCTGCTGCCGTGTGCCATGTCTCGGGAAACCTCAGGTTCAGACCAGACAGAACCACACTCTTCCTCTGTTCATGTTTATTTTTCTATGCCATTGCTTTTCTTCATAACAACCACCAACAATCTGGCCCCCAACACGTGTGATCTAGTCTAAAGACGTGTAGCATGAGGTCATGCTGAAACCCCGGCAACCCAAGCTTGCGTAGTGTCCAACAGATGTCCTGCACTGCTGTGTGTTCCTCGAACTTCACCCCATGCCATCCCTGTGAGATTAGTAAAGCCTCTGGGGCACCTAGACATACAGCTTGGAAACTGTAACCCCAGCATCATATGAGAATTATTAGATCCATTATTAAAATCTATCAAATTTCAGAAGAATGGGAAATTCTGGTTTCAACTTAGCATTGGAGTTTTTTTTTTCCCCATGAGATCCCGTTCAGCATCCCCACATGTGAAACTTCCTCTCCACTCTAAGGGAACCTGGTGTTTAGGCTCAAACAGAGCTCCCCCTACCTTTGAACTACACACAACCTGCCTTTGTTACCGATCACATTAGCCCAAAGGCTGGTGAGCAGCGTCCCTCATTCAATGGCTTTTCAGCTTCAGTTCCATTTGCTTGTGCAGTACCCCGAGTAAGAGAGACCTGCTGCAGGTTGGAGGTATAGGAGATGGCCCTTCAGCACTGGGTCTACTTGCCCCACCCCTTGTCATTTTGGTGGTTTACTTCACCCCTTCACTGTTTGTGAGCCACCGGGTGCATCACATGAACTAAGACCCCAGAATCCATCAACTAC
Source organism: Microtus ochrogaster (assembly GCF_000317375.1). Lineage (NCBI taxonomy): Eukaryota > Metazoa > Chordata > Mammalia > Rodentia > Cricetidae > Microtus > Microtus ochrogaster. Next base: position 43,423,872 of record NC_022029.1, read on the forward strand.
ACGGCTGCAGTCACTGCCCGTCCCCTGTCGCTTCTGTGGCTGGTTAATACCTTGACCTTTGCCTGTTTGCTGATGGGGCCTCATGATGTCACGAAGCTTTGGAAGCAAAGGTATTTTTAGCCTTCTTTCGGTCTCTCCTTTTTCTGATACAGATGGGGTTTCTGCTCTGGCTGCTTCCTCCTCCTTCTCTTCCTCTATTCCCTCCGCCCATTCCTCATCTTTTCTGGCTGCTGGGGCTGCTTTTCTCGCCTTTCTTGGGAATCCCTTCTACTGCTTGCTCTTTGTGGCAATGTTTACACTGTGCTCTGGTTAGTTTGTCAACTTGACACAAGCTAGAGTCACCTGGGAAGAGGGAGCCTCAGTTGAGGGATTGCCTCCATCAGATGGGCTGGTGGGCAAGTCTACGTGGCTTTTTCTTAATTAATGATTGATATGGGAGGGCCCAGCACACTGTCGGGGATGTCATCCCCAGCTGGTGACCCTGGGGTGTATAAGAAAGCAGGCTGAGCATGCTATGGGGAACATTGCCTCCACGGCCTCTGCTTCAGTTCCTGCCTCCAGATTCTTTTGTTGAGTTGATGCCCTGGCCTCCCTCAGTGATGGACTATAAACTCTAAGAACAAATAAACCTCCTCAAGTTTTACCATTGCAATGGAAGACAAACTAGAATACATTGTTTCCATTGCGATCTTCTGTTCTGAAGAGCTGAGCCCTGGACACTAAGCCCACTGGAAAAGGATGATAGCTGCTAGCCAGTGGTGTCCCTGGATCCTAGGCCCCAATCCCTGGCATTTTTCTAACAGGAGGGCATATCGAGACTGAAAACTGACTGCTACATGGTGCAGGCAGTGGAGAGTAAGGCTGAGCTCCATTTGGCCAGCTTTGGCTCTTTCTTTGCTTCCTGCAACAGTAAGTGACTCTGAACGGCTGGTCCTCCCAGACTCAGGACATCTTTCCTTTAGAGTTTTCTCCTCCGCCCATCTGCTCAACCCACTTACTTCCTTGGCTCATACTTTGCCCTCTGCCTTTGACCCCAGCCTGTAAAATGTCCCTGCGGCTGTCACCAGTCAGGTAGATGCCCCATAGCTCCATGATATCAATAACTCCACTAGCGAAGCCAATGAGGTAATAGGCCCTGCAGCTCTAAATATAATTTAACAAGTTAAACACTGTAACATTGTGGTGAATGCGCTATTAAGGGACTGTAAATTGCTTACATAGCGTCAATAAACACAGTGCCCTCAAGCAAGGTGCTGTTAAGAGTTTATAATCTAAAGCAGCAGTTGAAGTATCACCCTGAGGCTCCAACTCCAAGTCAGATAAAAACAAAGGGGCTGAAGACTTTGCACAGTGCCAAGTGCACACAGGAACACCACACGCTTTAGGGGGTAATTACCTCGTGAACGCTTAATGTAGATTTGCCAAGAAACACATCTGTTATCAAATTTGCCAATGATTAATTTGAGTCCTTCCTTTCCCCAGAACGCAGGGGAGTGAAGGTGCCAGTTATACTTGGTATATGTGTCCCTCGCCAACCTCCCTTTCATGTCGCCTCCTTTTCTTAGGACGAGGACAAATATTTCCATGTACTCTCCCACGTTGGCATGCATCCTTTGGGTTTGTGTGCAGCAGAAACCGTTTTGTGTAATTAGTTCTTGCTGGTGTTGCTGAAAAGGATGCAGAGTGTGTGTAAGTTCATCGTATATTTTAGAAGCAAGATAATTCATGTTTCAGATTTGCAAGCCCCCAAGCATTCTTCCCCATCACTGCCTTGTTCTTAGTGCCCCAACCCCTTAGCCAAATCCTTTTACAGAACACACCCCTCTTCAGTCCCCTCCCTAGAGCAGAGCTGCAGCCAACTGGTGACTAACCCTTTCTGTGCTTTCACTGCCCTCCAGAGTATTTGGTCTGGGGCTTTTGCATTTGATCATTAGACTGGGAAGCGCTTAGCATTTTACAAATATTACCTCATTAATCACCGTGACCATCAGCCCTGATAGTGTTTGCTGTGGATTTGAAAGTGATGGAGCAAAGAGCGTTCTGTGGTCAGGAGACTTGGGCAAGACTGTCTGGTAAAGGGGGAAATGGCAGCGGGAGGGAGCCACGAGCTCAGGTCTCAATGTCACAGTCACCACAGGGAACAGGTTAAGAGAGTGATCTCTTGTGCTTTCTGTGCAATTTGTTATTTCTAATGAGCTAGCAGAATTACATCTCAGCTCTAAGTGAGGTAAAAGGTTCATTTCCTATTTTGGTTATAAAGGCCATCCTGGGATCATAGAAACTTAGATTGTGTTGCTCCTGGTCACTATGTATGTGATGCCCATGTCCTAAAGACAGGTGGTGTCATGAGAGAAGGCTATTTTATCAGAACAGCAATCAAAATGTCTTCTTTGACCACTGGCAGACAGTGTCTCTGTTCTCCTGTAATCTGCCCCCCTCCATGAGTGTGCGTGTCTGTGTATGCAGGCTCATGTGTGGGGCACATAAATAATACGTACATGTATGTTTGCATGTGCACACATATGTGCACATGTGTGGAAAGCAGAGACCAACCTAGGGTATCTTCCTTTAGGAACCATTCTCCTTGTTTGTTGAGACAGGGTCTCTTACTGTGACCTGGAGCTTGACAATTGGACTAGACTGGTTGGCTGGACAGCCCTAAAGATGTTCCTGTCTCTGCCTCCCCTGTGCTTGAATTAAAAGCAAGCCTAGCATTTTTAAAACAACAGCCACAGCAACAACAAAACTTTGGGGCCAGAGAGTGCTTGCTCCATAGGCACTCGCTCCGCGACAAGCTAAGCTACATGCTTACCCCTCTCCTGCTGCCTTGCCCCTGCCTCGATTTTCACATTCTTTTGAGGACATGTCAGATGTCTCCGGAGTTTGCCTATGGAAGTGTTTCCAGGCTCCATGCTACCCAGTTTCTCAGGCAGACAAGGTTTGGAAGATGGAAGCAGCGTGGGAGATGTTATGGGATGATCCATCAGGGAAGGCTTTGGTTTGAGGGCCAACTTCACCATTCTTTGTTGTAAAGGATGAGGTAGGCAATTTACAGCGAAGTTTCTTACACATTCGATTACCGAAACCGCTTCCAGCTGGCCGAGGCCTCTCCATTAGGAACTAGGCCGCTCTCCAGGAGATGTTTCCACTGGTGCCCGGCAGCCAAGCCAGCTCTCCCAGGATCTCGGAGTGGGGTGGGCGCCATTTACTTTCTTCCTTTCTTCTCGGGTCTAGATTTCATTCATTAAGGCGATCCTGAAGGTGGGCTTCTTAAGTCTGTTGATACGTTATGAAAATCCTCAGATAAAATAATTTGTCAAGCAAGACTAATTCCATTTGTTTACTTTTTATTTTTTTTGCAACTTTGGTTAATTTTTAGATTCTCTAACACCGCAGAAACCCCCTCCCTACCCCCACCTAATTTATTTCATAAAACACAATCCAAATATATCCTGGGAGATACACCATCGTTTTCCTTTTCTTTCAAGTAATGCATTCTTGTGTAAACATGTTGTTTATGAAAGGGCCTTTCATGGATGCTTTGTGTTGCTTTTGCACAAGAAAATACATTTGAAAGGAATTCTCCCCAGCCTGGCATGTAATGTTTCATTAGCCCACATAACCTTGTTTATTTGCTTTTTACAATTTTATTTGGGAAAGGAAATCAATTTGCACCCCTGACATGCTGCCAGGTTCCTGTTTATAAGCACACAATAGGCAGCTCGGAGGGGGTAAGGATACATAGTTTAGGGTTTCAGCCCTGAGTGTGACACAGTCAGTATATGAAACCGTAGTGGCAGTTGACTTTTCCTGTCCCTGCAGCCGCACTCTGCTATTTAAACTTTTTTTTT
>NC_022029.1:43427947-43452641 GCF_000317375.1 Microtus ochrogaster
GGCCAGCCGAGAAGCATGGACTCTTTGCTCTTTCCTCGCGTTGCTTTATCCTGCTGCCATTCTTTTGTCTTGTTTTCAAGGACACTTTCAGGACCCTTACTTCAACTGACCAGAACTGAAACTCGTTGTCCATTGAAGAGAATCCTTTTCCTTCGCCCACAACCAGGCCAGTAATGGCCGGCATATAGTCCCCAGCTTGACTAACATCTCCCTCCGCTCAGCGCCTCTCAGCTTTTCTTCCCCCACCCTCCAGTCCTGTCTTTGGGTGGATGTGGCCCTCAGGGCTCCATTTTTCTCACTGCTGAGGCCAAAGTCAGTCCCAAGGTTCTCTTGAATACCTTTCCCTCAGAATTTTCATAAAGGAGCCTTTAGCTCTTGCAATGCACTTCTTCCTGTCTTCTCAGTGTGCACACGGGCCCAGTATGAGATTTACCCATCTGAGGTCCTGTCCCCATTTTCTTGGGTAGCTCCATCTTTTGCCCAGCTTCCTGGGTGTCAGCGGTCTGCTTCCTGTGTTTGGAGTTTTCTGGTTCCTTCTCATTTTCCTAAATTCCAACCAAAACTGAGCCCCTAAATCCTGCATATTAGAGGTGTTGAAACGTTGCAGCCCAACACTATTTTGGCCTTCGAACTTTGCCTGGACAAAGGAGAACATCCCTTTCCATGCGCCCTGTAATGCACAGGTCAGCTGTTAGCCATAGCCTCTCCTCTATGAAGGCAACGGGCTTTTTCAGGTTTTTCAGGGACCCTCTATTTAATTGAACACAGTATCAGATCTAGGTATGATCTGTATGTGAATCCAGAATGTTCACAGTAGTCAGGTGAAGGGGCAAGCAGGCTTGTTCAACGCTTGGCTTCGAGGAGATCTTTGGACTTCGTCTGTGCTACAGGACACTCTTAAATAGGTGTAATTAGATCATGTCACAAAAGTTAAGACAGAAGACAATAAGCCTTGTGTACTCTGTGTTCTCATCGAGCCGTCCTCGCTCCTTAGTCCTCCATCCTCCCGGTTCTGATCAAGCACTCAGCACTCCATAGTCTCCCCTGGAGTTGTACGTGACTGGCTTGAAGGCTCCACAGATTGCCTTCCTTCCCGTATGTTTCATGGCTCCCCGAGGCTTCTCTCCTGTGCCTTCATCAACTGCAGAATTGAGAAAGGATTTTGGAGTCAATGACTCCATGTACACGATAAGACATCTGGGTTTAGAACAGGCTCAGCTCCTGGAAGGGCCTCTTCCTAGGCTAGCTAGGGAAGGGAGACTGGGCTTCATCTCTAAATGTTACTGTTCTGTGGGAAAGAGGATGGAGTTGGTGGAAACTTAGCCATCCAGTGATAGCGGCCCCTGGCAACTCTGCAGAGTTCTCACAGGCAAAGCTCCATCCGCAGAGGAAAGATCATCCAGGAACCTCAAGTGCTTTGTGGTTCGTTTCTTTTCTGCAGCACATGTTTTACCTGCAGATATAATCTTCGAAATGAATTCTGGTACTCGAATTTTTTTGGAGGGGGCGGATTTTTTTCAAACCAATGTCAAATTTCAAATTCATTTGCAAGGCCCTGAAAACCATTTCGTAAGGTGACTAGTAAACTGTAGGAATGTCAGATATGTCGGAGAAACCTATTTCTTCATATAAATGCCTACAATTTGTTTATTGTACAGTAACCAGATGGTAAATAATAAACATGCACTACACACATACACACACATGTGCCTGCACACACTCACACACACATGCACACACACGCATGCCTACACACACACTCACTCACGCGCATACACACAACACACATTGATCTGAAAACAAGCAAGAAGATAAGCACACACACATGCACATATATATCAAAGAACAAAGCTACGAGTCCCTTGGTCTAACAATTCACCAAAAGTTTCAGCAACGTCATCACGGCTCTTCTTGAGGTCTTCAACTTTCCTAGCATGGTTATTTTTGATTTGCAAACCTATCCTATTGTTTTTTTTTTTAATGTTTATTGAATAGCTTTGAAACTGTCGTCAGAACATAATGAAATGAGAATGAACTCAGGAGTGACTAGAGTGTCCCGGTTACTGAAGGCCGATAGCCCAGGTATCACACCACGAAAACGTGAGGTTGCTAAGGGGAGGGCACCTAAATAAAAATCTCTCACGGCATTAGCACGTTGCTTAGCAAGTCAACCCATATATCCTGGTTGCCTAGGTAGAAACATGCGGTTCTGGATCCCTCTTCCTCTCCTGCACAGGAATTTTGGCAGAAAAGAGAGTTGTTCTCGGTCTGGCGATGGCTTTATGGTACATAAACACCAGGTGCCAAATTCTTCCTTCTGCGACTCTGGCATATAAAGCCCTTCTTATGCCAAGCCCAATTGTCTTGCCAGCAGGAATGTCGGCAAATAGGAAGCTGTGGCCTTAGAGGGAGACCTTGTTTGAAGGGTGTGTCCCCGAGTTCAGAGGAGTGATGCTTGTCTGGGCTCATCTCTGTGGGGTGGGGCTGGGTTACTTGAGCACACCATGGGACAGTAGCGCATCTTAACTCTGCCTTCTATTGTTTCTTTCTGTCCAATGAGAAGCTCTGAATCATGAGTAAATGAAGTAAGTTTATGTTGTTACTAGGTGACCTTAGACACTAGGCAATAAAGTTGAATATCTTAAGTTTTTCCGTTATGACAGGTGGGCTGGAGCAGAAAGACAATGTATGCCTGTCTCTCAAGCCAATCTTGCTCTTTTGGGGCCCCTTGAACACAATAAGAATATATATATGTTAAACATATATATAAGAATGTATAACATTCTTATATGTTTATATAATATACAGAAATCAGTTTTATTTCTCTATGGAAAAATAAAAATGATGGGACCATTTCTTTCTTTCCCATTCATTTTTTTCTTGTATTGATTTTCTCTAGTGAGACAGTGTATTACAAATAGCTTGTCTGTGAAATAAAAGTAATGCATAGTTTACTAAACATGTAATTGCATTGGACATTTTTGATTGTAGATCCAAGCCTGCTTCCACTCTGTCTTGAAAGTCTCCCCGCAGACTGGGACGATGATGTGATGGTGTCCTGGTGGAGGGGGAGGAGGTTTTAGAGGAGAGCGTGGTAGCAACAGAGGGCAGGGTATTAGATAGGAAAACAAATTTGTGCTTTTAGAAGGTGATTTAAAAACCATGAGGTCTGAGGGAGCAAACTCATCGACGACCTTGGTGGGAAAAATAGAGCACATTGGTATTTTGTGTGGTTTTCTCATCTGAAGTCATTGTTTTCGGCACAGGAATCGGAAGTGTGGTGTGTTCCGCTTGGAAGATGCGATGAGGATGTCATGAATGGGAAAGGATGGGCTGGGGCAATCAGAGAAGCAGAGTTGTGATTGTCTGTGAGATGGTCAGGAATCTCATTAGAAGTAGAGCAAGTGCCTGGGAGAGGAGGGAGCAGAGCAGGTAGAGGCCGCTGGCCCGCAGGGACAGTCGGTGTCTGGTCTCCAGGACATTAGGACAAATGGAATCACAATGGTCATAGGTGACATCTTAGCCACAATGCAAATGGAAGCTACCTCACGGGCTCTCGTCCACTTCTCTGCAGCCCTGAGGATCTGGAAAATCCAAGATACTGCTGGCAGAAGCGTGTAAAATCTGGTCTTAATATTCAGACAGGAGGTCCAGAAGCTTCACTGGGGACTGTTATAGTCAGTCAGTTGTGACTAGTCTTTCCTATGCTGTATGGCAAATGCTGTTTTGCTTGCCATGCTCAAGAGAAACATGTTACTTCACTATATTCTTAGGTTGTCATCAAACATGGTAAACCAGATGTCTCCCTGACTCTGTCTTGCATTACTCAGTTTGATTTTGTTTGGCTTTCAAGACTGAACAAGCCAGCTGGCATGGCGATTGCAAGGCACCTATCCTCCAGGAAAACAGGTGATTGCCAAAATAGAAAAAGGCTGCCGAGTCCAGATGGGTCATTAGACCAGCACCGCAGCAGCTCTGTTCACCAGTACCAAACAATTTACAAAGCCAGGCTATTCACAGAGAGCCACTTGACGGGTTCTACCAGCCCCAGATGAAGTACCAGCAACTCATTCTCTATTGTCTCAGAGGAGGAAGCCTTGCAGCGCGCTTCCTTGCCACGGAGGCAAGCCTGTCTAGTTTGTGGTCAGGCCATCCCATTTCCAAAGGCTCAAAAAGGCAGATGCCTAACCAGAGCTCCAGGCAAGGTGGTCTTCCAGAAATTTCTTAGTAGTAGACCAAAGCTTCCCAGCTTTTTAGGCCAACAAAGAATAGGAGCTGAGAAAGAGGGTCCAGGGGAAGTGGGGAGCAAAGGTGTGACTTCTCTCAAGTCAGCAATATCCCGTGTGGTTTCCAAGAGGGTGTGATGGTTTTGTTTCAAGAGTTTGTGACTCTTGTTGGCAAACTGGAGAGCATCAGCATCCTTGTGGTTGTATGATACATGCTCTTATTTGAGTTGACAAAGTTCTGGTTAGGAAGGAAGGGAGGTTACCTTGGTAATGCCCAGAACTAGCTACCTACATCTTACACCACTGCTAGGTTATTGGCGACTGCTCTCCATTGTCCTGCATGCTTCACTCCCCTTGTGACATGACCCTTTTGTCCTCTAAGCCATGAAGGTATGAGAGCCTGCCAAGGTCAGGGCCACTATCTGCTTATCTTCCCCACACCTTCTCTGGGACTCCAGGTCCTCACTTGCTTCTGATCCCTGCCTTTGGATTTTCCCAGTCTGTGTTCACTTCAGTTGGTGGCTCTGGTTGAAGCTGATTACAGAGGGCCTCGGAGGAGACTGCTGAGCAACGTGTTAGCTGCACGTGCTGAAGTCTTAGGAGGAGGGAAGGCAGTACTTGCCATCTCTTCCTATTAGGATCTCAGCCTTAAAGTGACAGTGTGCGCAACCTGAGCAATAGGAAGTTGGGTCTTTGTACTTCTGTGGCATCATTACCTCAGAAACTAACTCATCAGCTCAAGCAGCAGATGGTTTCTTCTGTGTCGGTCATGGAAATAGGGTAGCAGCAAGAGAAGCAAAGGAGATGAATGTTTTCCTGGGAGTCATAGTAGCAAATGCGCCATGGAAATTGGGCTTCAAAGGACACTGGAAAAGTGATGTCCATGGTAAACCTGGAAAGAGAGAGGTGGGGAGTCATGCTGCGAATAAGGGGTCATCAGAAGAGGGGGCGGAAAGGTTGAATCTAGACACCGTGTCCGTTAGGAAAGCTGATGGAGTAACCCCTCTCCCAAGCACTACTGTTTATGTTGCCTTTATGTTTAAAGGAAGCAAGGGTGAGCATCCTCATTTAGTGTGTGAGAAAATGCTACTGAATAGTTTCCAAACAGTATGTGATGGAGCAGAGAGGGCCTCTGAGCATGCTCAAGACATAGTGTGGAGGCGACAGTCATCATATACAGGTCTCCTGGTAGCTAGAAGAGAGAGGCTTGAGTGGAGGGTTAGAGCCCACAGTGGGAAGAGTGAGCTGAGATATAAAGTCTTGAGGACCAGGCTAAGGAAGGGCTTTTCATAGAAGAGATTCTGAGCTGTAGGCTTTGGAACTGGGAGGAGAACCGAGAGAGTGCAAAGTTATGTTAGTTCATCGCACGGTCTGGGAGGGACCAGAAGAGTTACAAACTGGAATGATAGTTTGAAGCTGAAGGAACAGACAAGGAGACACAGCCCTCCAGAACCAGTACTAAAATATGGCAGGGTGGGTGTTGGAATCATAAAAGCAAAATTGCCAAACTGGAGGCATTAAGTGAGATCATGTGCTTAGCTTAGCGGTGGCTTGTGAGCAGGCCTGTTGACTAGCCTGCTGTCCATCAAAGGGCAGACCATCAGCCGTTGGAGACGCATCTTTGTTTCTGTTGTATGTGTGCCTATGTTAGATCTTCCTCTGGCCAGGTGTTTGTCATCTGCTCCTTCTCTTCGTTGCCTCCCTAACCCCATGAGCTACTGGCAGCAGTGAGAGGCCTGGTTTTATTTTTCTTTTCATTTGCACAGCACTAACTGTAGACTTACTCAGCAAATGTGTTAGATCAATCCCCACCCTTGTCATCGAAGCATTCAAAACAGCAAGGAACAGGATGGCCTTAAAAACACATGAATGCCAGCGTGGTGCAAGAGTTTTGACAGAAGGATGCAGGGACAAAGGCAGAGAGCACCTTAGTGGCCGGGGATGCAGCAGAGCTGCTGTTATCATTGGTAACCATGGTGATAATGGTACTTACAATGGAAACTATAAGGATACTAACTGTAGCCAACAAGCCAACATGGCATTAAGCACTGTACTTACATCACCTAGTTATATCCTTACAAAAAACTTTTTAGGGTAGGGTTTTTCCCATTTCACAAATGAGAAATCTGAAGCACACAGATACTACATCTGTGCTTAAGAACATACGACACTTGCTCACTTACTGACTGTATATGTGGGGTGGCTACAGAGCACACATCATGGAGACAGGCACTGACTGTTCTTAAGAGGATACGGTTCCCCCTCGAAGTGTGAAGAGGGCAGGACAGGAGGGCAGAGCGAGGAGAGGCGAAGCAGATAACAGGAAAGGGGCTGAAGGCTCCACAGAGGAGGAAACAGTCTGAATCTCGAGGAATGGATTGCTTGCAGGGGAACCACTGCCTGCGAAGGTGAAGCTGCATCCAGCTGTTAGGAAGCACTGAGTCCTGTGTGTGAATGGGATGGGGAGGATCTGGGAGGGAGCAGGCTGCTGGATAATAATATCTAGGTTGGTGGAGGCATCTTGGGAACCTTTTGGAGGCAAATGCAGAAGGTACTAGAGAGCCTACGGAAGTCCTTCCAGGCCACAACGGAATGAGCAGCTGTCTGGAAGATTCTGAGAACTGAGGAATCCCATCAGTGAGTGGTGCCATCAGATCACATTTGATGGCTCGAGCCTTTTTTTTTTGTAATTCCCTTATGAGTCCAGGTATAGCAGCCACTGGCAATGGCTCCATTCTAATTCTAGGGTGTGAGTACAGCAGAGAGGAGTTTTTTCTTTTAATCTATGGGGCTTAGTTCAGTTTGTCTTACTAATAATAAGACAACACAACACCACAGAATTGGTAAGTGATATCTTAGGGGAACAGGTACATTTTTGGTTAACGTTCTGGGTGTCCATGGTCAAGCTTGTATCTTCTTGTTGACAGGGTCCTGAGAAGGACCCGTGGCCAGAGACAGCCATGCATGAGACTATACCCTCTGACATATTTTCTTATTAAACCACAAGAATTCAGCTATGAAGCCCCATCCTGCACTTGTGAGTCATCATGAAAGGCTCACCTCTAAATATCAGAGTAGGATTAAATTCTACCTTCTTATTCCCTCCCAATGGGAAGGAAATTCCAGCACATGAGCCCTTGGGGGCACACAAACCATATCCAAGACACAACACCATGCAGATATATGAAGTGGAAACAGTGGAGATAATGAAGAAGTTGAAAACAGACCCACGGATAGTTCTAGGTGGCTGACTCTGTAACGGAAGGGGTGGGGCCTTTGGGAGACACCTGGAAACTTTCTCACAGCCAAGGGTGGCACCTGAGAAGATGTTTATTGTCTGGGGCATTTTACTATGGTATTAAATTAATTATAAACTGTACCCAGGAAGAGCTCGGGTGCTCCACCCCCGGCACTAGGGCAAATCACAGAGATCTGCAGATGCAGGAGAGTGGAACCCTTTGGGTGGGTGTGCATTCTGGATCATACAGGCTCCAGACCGTCAGGGCCCCTGAGGGAACCACGGAGGGTTCCAGAAGCCATGTACAAGCTTTTCTCACTTGCCTACTATAACAGCATCTTCTCCCAGTTCAGAGCAAGCATAAGCCTCAGACGAGGACACTGGTCTTTGGGATAAATTAATGGTGTCACCCCGAGCGTGTCCACATGTGGAGGTGCTGGTGGAGACACGGACCTGTACGACTGTTGCGACACACTGTGATTCTCTGGATGCAGAGCAGCATTATTGACCTCTCTGTGACGCTCGTGTGAGGAGCATTGACACACTGATGGTTTGCCATGACCTTTTCCAAAATGAAATATTCTCACTACAAGGCAATTGCAACATCTCAGCTTCCTGCTGAGAACTCGTTTATAGATCTGAACACCTGGCTCTAAGCTGTTCTCATCAGTCTTTCTGTGCCTCGCTTTTCTCATCTCTAAAATGGGGCTGTTCACATTATCTACCTCCTGGCTGACGGTCAGCTTTCAATGGATTTCCTTTCTTTTTTTTTTTTTTGTTTTTGTTTTTCAAGACAGGGTTTCTCTGTGGCTTTGGAGCCTGTCCTGGAACTCGCTCTGTAGACCAGGCTGGTCTCGAACTCACAGAGATCCGCCTGCCTCTGCCTCCCGAGTGCTGGGATTAAAGGCGTGCGCCACCATCGCCCGGCTTCAATGGATTTTCTTACATATGGTTTTGTTGTATAAGTGCTGGTCATTATTGAAATGATTCCTTTGCTTATTAATCATGGGGTTAGCCATGAGAAGGCGCTTCCCCCCTCTGAGCTTCATGGTAATTTACTACAAGGAAAGCGACACGCATTTGCTATCCCTAACCATGCTGGGATAGTAGCTATGTCTCACGTGCTCTTGGCTGCAAGCCTGTCGTTAGACGGTTATCTCTGTTGTAAATCGAGGATGGTAGGGTTCGGAGAACTAAAATAACACGCCCAAGTGATACAGAGCTGATGTGGACATGACCCGATGTCTAGCCGATCTCAGGCTCAGGCTTCCCCTGTAACCTTGTCCCTCTTCAAATGCTTCATCAGCAAACTCGGACAAAGTAAAGCTTCTTCTACTTGCCGCTCCAGGCTGGAGTTTTCCCAGACCCCTGCACTTCCCTCTTCCTTCTCCTTCCTGAAGAAGTTACAGGGTGTGCTTTCTCAGCCTGTGCATCCTGCTCTATCCCACTACTGTGTGGAGAGCGCAATCTAGAGAGAGCGCTATGGAGAGAAAGGAGTCAGCCTAGGTGGACCTTGGGGCTTTTCCCATTTTGTGTCTCTTCCATTTCTTCATTATACCCCCATCCTCCCAGCAAGACTGCCAAATAGTGACAGAGCTACTGAAAACCCCAAAGAGAAAACCGCGCCCACGATCCTCTTCCCTATACCCCGAGGCCTGGTACCATCTAGAGGGATGAAACTGTTGCTATTCTGTGAATGTCTTAGACATCTTTTGGATGCGGTTCATGGACATTTAGCTCTGGGAGGTTCTGGAAGTCTTCATAACTTCTCCGGGCATCATTAAAATGCAGACAACCCCAAGATTGCACAACTTGGCTTGTAAATGCGCATCAAGGATGACCCTGAATCTTTATGAAGAAACTTGTAAAGCCTCCACACCTGGGCAGTTGGATAGAATGTAGATTTGAAGATAATATTTTAGAGTCATGTGGGAATCTTCCTTGGTTGGACTGTGCATGCTAACCTTTACTTTCAGCTGTGGTCCACTTCCCCTCATCCTTCATTACCACACCCTGAAATTATAGTTATTTTTTTAAGAACATAGATGTGCATTCTTATACACTGTTGTTTTGTTTTTTTTTTGCATTTTGTGCTCCAAGTCCATGCATGTAGAAAGTCAATTACCACTCTACCTCAAGCTCACTGACTATGCAATCAAGACTCATTACCCCCCTGGTTCTCATCCCATTCACACCCTGCATGCCTCAGAAGACCAATGGATGGGAAGCCAAGCCTTTCAGGGCAAGAAGGAGGGAGATGGCAAGGACAAGCTGAGGAGTGTTAGCCAAAGAGGAAGAAAGTTAGGCAAAGACTGTTTTTAGAGTCAGTCTATGGATCCTTGTCTCTGATGACTGGGAGACAGCACGGTCGCTAGATCCTTTCCATCTGCTGCCATCATTGAAAGGTCCACTTCCACAAAAGCTTATGGTTATAGAGAAAAATATCAGGTTGTAATCCAATGAATCACAGCCCCAAATGTCTGTTTTGAATTTTTAGTGACTCATAAGATGTAGCTGCAGAGACTTGTGGAGTGCCAAAGCTGGAGAAATAATAGACCATGTGGTCCTGGCCTGCCTAACTCCTGTCCAATGTTGAGGGTATTGAACGTGAGGTTGCTGAGTGATTGACCTAGGTTACGTGGCAACTAGGCACCAATGGGGAAGATTGGGATGGGGAAGCCTACTGACTCTTAAACCAGTACAATTTCAAAGGTAGTATATGTACCTGATCATCTAAACGATGTCAACCCAAGTATGATCCATGTAAATGAAGGTGCCTTAGCCATAGGAGAGATACGAAGGTCATCCTGTGCTATTTCCCTCCTGATGCAAGAATCCTGTCGTGAACATCCCTGACCATGGATGATGGTCATTCATCCTGGCTTACTCCAGGCCCAGGGAGCTGGGTATTTTATGGAATATTTTATTTTGTTTTTGAATATCTCTACATACTAATAAAATCATTCGGACATAAGGTCAATTTTATAGTTTTGAAGTATTGACTCATAAATTTGAGGGTGTCCAGAGGTCAGTGGCATCATAGGTGATGGTGACTTTTGCTTCTTAAAATGAAAGCAATGATGCTCACCTGGTAGGATCATCATAAGGACTAGCGATGTGGTCTATGAAGTATCGGCCATAGTGCCTGCTTCAACATAGACTCTCAAGTTGTAGTTATAATTGATTTCTGAGCATCGTGATTCCATGTTCTGAAATTATGCCCTCTGGAGTGATGCAGACTGTGTCTAATCCTGCAAATATTTAAAGGCATTTAGTGTGGCCCTCGAGGTCTTCCCTCTCCAGACTAAATATTCCCTGCTTCCTCGGCCATTCTTCCTGCAATGCATTTTGAACGCGTTCACTACTCTCATTTGTCAATTTCTCCCTTCAAATGTGGTGGCCAAATGTGGTCAGGCCCACGTACCCTACTGTGGAAGAATTACTTCCCCTGATCAGGACGTTTCACTTCTAAAACAACCTAGATTTATGTTAGCATTTTTGGAAGCCAGATCACACAGTTGGCTCGAGGAAAACCTGATTCTGCTTTCCAGAACACGAGCTGGGTCTCCAACTTTGTGTCAGCCGCAGATTTGACAAGCACGAGTTTTATATCTTCATCCAAACTGTTGATAAAGATGTCGAACAAGGAAAGGCCAAAGGCCGAACCTCGGTGCACACATCTGATCCTGGTCTGCAGACTGACATCCATCTGGTGTCATCTGTTTGGTGGCGTTGTTTCTCTAGCTTCAAATCTGCCCACTTGCACTATCGACAATAACTTAGTCAGATAATATGCTCCTTGTGTTTTTGAAATTGGATGTTGAGTTTATGTGGAGGTAAAATGCTATTCTTTTATCAATAAAGACAGGTTTGAGATCTATAATTGGGACAATGTGAGCTCAGAAAATAATTTCACATTTGAATTCCTACGTAATGCTTAAAGGAAACAGTCACCTTCTCTAAATGTGAAATGAGAGTGTCTTTGCCAGATTGTTTATTTTCCCAAAATGTTTTAAAATTGCTCTTTGGGTCTAGGGGAAGAAGGCTAGATAGCATGCACACTTTATGTGTGTAAATTGGGAAATGGTGAAAATATAATTCAGGAGTCATCTTACAGAGACCTCAGAGACAAAGAGACTTCTGAAAATTGTTGCCAGGGAAGGATATCAGACTTCTTCCTAGATAGTAATTACTTTCTATTTATTGCTCCTCAGAAAAACCTTTGGCATCTTGGGGCGAAACCTTTTCCTCTGATCTGACATGCCGTGCTCTCACAAAAGCCAACCATGTTCCTTGGGGCGCAGCCTGAGCCTAGTCTTCCTTGGTTTGTGTGTAGACATAAAGATGGTTGTTGGTCATTCGTAGCAAAACATTCGAGGTTCAGATGCTCACCACTCGGGATGCTTTGAGTGTCTTTCCAAGATTTTCCTTTCAAGTTTTCTTCTGGTTTGTGATCTCCTGCCCATGATTGACCAAGTTCCTTAAAATCTGAAACTCAGATGCTGCCAGCATGCTTTCTGGAAGGTGAGCAGATGAGATGCTGGCGCTCTCAAAAGCTGGTTAGTGAATAGAGGTGTGAGGCTCAACAATCTGAGTATCCTGGGAATTCTGTCCAGTAGGTCACTAGGCTGTCACCTGTGATGTGGTGATGGAGTCACAGTGGAGAGTGAAATCAGGTTTAGTTTCTACTCTCGCTGTGTTTGCAAGTGATGGCAGGAAGAGCGAATAATCACAAAATTAAGCACATTTATAACCTTTTTGTAATGATTTATTTATTCATTATGTATAGCGTTTTGCCTGCAGGCCAGAAGAGGGCACCAGATCTCATTATAGATGGTTGTGAGCCACCATGTGGTTGCTTGGACTTGAACTCAGGACCCCTGGAAGAGCAGGCAGTGCTCTTAACCACTGAGCCATCTCTCCAGCTCCAGCACATTTATACTCTTTTAAAAATCCCTCTAAAGGGAGAAGTTCCCATCACTAGGGAAGGGTGGAAGACTTCCCACGGAATGACCAGTCTGAGAGTTGAAGGTGAAGTCCGAACAAAAGCATTGGTGCCCAACAAAACAAAACAGCCAAGCAAAAATCATATTACAAGGTCTGGTACTGACATGAAGTAGTATCAGAATGAGGGCAGGAGAATTCCAGAAATGTGGGAGGAGTCACCAAAACTGGAACAAAGATGGGATTAGATGAACTGCTTAGTAGGAAGGATCCCCCAACAGCTGGGGAGGGAGGTCACAAACAGTGCTATTGGCGTATTTCAAAGCAGAGAGGTCAAGCAGCGGCTTAGGTGGGGATGCATACTGCACTGTGTGTAGTGTGGTAGGTTATACATTTTGAAGAAATCTCAGCATGGTAACATGGGAAGGAGGAGGGAGAAGAGCCAGATAGAGCGAATAAAGACTGAAGTCTCCCACGACAGGGCAGGAGATGACGGTAGGTTTCTGGAAGAAGGCATGGGAATATAGAAAGAGGAGGGATGCTTGGGGTAAACGGGCAGAATTTGGGACTGCATCTGGGCATGGCAGAAAAGAGGAGCCGTGGGTAACTCAAGAGACCTCACACGTTTCACGGTCTCCTCTGTGCGTGTAAAGATGTGGTTCTAGACATCAAGCAGTACAACTTTAGTGATCCAGGGTGGAAACAGCATAATGCCATTATAAAGTCTGAATCAGAACTCTCCCAGACTTTGGACCTATTATTAAAATATAGGTGACTATAAGCAATAGGAGACATTTGAGTATCATTGAGGAGCTAAACAACACAAGAGATTGCTCACACAGTTTCTGGAGCTGGAGATAGAAGGGTGTTAGGGAGCACTTTTGAGGGAGAAGACGAACAAATGATCTTGATTTTCATCATTTTAGTGGCCCTTGATGTCTTTAGATCCTGTAAAGGAAAATACAGCAAATCCCTGCCTATGTGACCATATGACTTCACAACATTCCCTTCCTTTTCCCTTTGCCTGGCCACAGTGTTTCCCCATGCCAGGAAAAACATCAAGTGTGTTGGAGGGGCCTTAGATTGTGTGTGTGTGTGTGTGTGTGTGTGTGTGTGTGTGTGTGTGTATGCCTTTGGGATCCTGTGACAACACAGTCAGCTCTCAATCTGAGCCAGGTGCCCGTTTCCCATCTGGACTCCTTACAAATTGTGTGGTCAGGGCTCAGAAGTCAGAAACCTGGGAAAGGTGCCACATGATGGGTGCAGCCACCCCCAATGCCTTCCATGTTATCACCATCATTTAACACATAGTGCAGGAAATCCTGCTCTTTGCAGACGAAATTCAAAGGGCCACTTCACAACCTCCTGGGTAACATTGATTCTTTTTCCTTGCTAACACTGAAGTGTGGACAGATATATCCCTTTTTCCCTCAAGTGGATTGCAAGGGACACCCCATTGCTCTCCCCCCACCCCACTCCTTCTTCAACCCACTATCCAACTGATCTCTCGAAGTCCCTTACCCTTCTGGACTGAAGGATGGTACCTCCTGCACAGGGGTCTGCCTCGGACCGTTGCCTGTGAGTGGTTGGCCATTCACTTTCTCTTCCTTTGCTAGGCTCTGACTCTGTTTCATCTTAGCCCCAGTGCCCCTATCAACCTTTTCCTCCCTTCATGTGCATTCTATCCTGTGGTCCCACTAGCTTGCTTTTCTACTTAACACAACCATTTAACCCAATTTTATTTCAGCTTACTTCTGAAATTCAAACAACATGACTTCCATGGGAGTCATCAGAAATCAATGCATGACAGTAGTCTGTTGTGTGGCTCAGACAATGTATGTGTTCCTTCTTTAGTTTATCTGGACAGCAGCATTTGTTGAAGGGCCACTCTGATCCATGCACCACCATTCTCTAGTCTGGAGGGCAGGATCACTGGTCTATATTCTCTTATTTCATACGCTGCTCAGAGGGAGATTTGTGGAGACCGAGCCATATGATGCAAGTGTTATCCTTGTCATTTGATTCCCGGTGCTCTAATCTGATCTATTAGAACCATCCCTTCACACCCCATAGCTTGTTCAGCATCCCAGTTATAATCTAGGAAAGTGTTGGTTTCCCGGAAAAAGGGATGTGTGGTTGTAGTATTGCAGTACTGAGAACAAGGAAGCCAACAATTGGGTGCAACGTTGTGCAAAGGAGGTTGGGGAACTCAATCCATCCGATCACGGCATTCTGTGCCCACCCTATTCTAGTGCAGTGTGTGTCATCCAGTCAGACAGGTATACACTAATCCTCCCGCCCTCCACCATCTGAGCCTGCCTTCAGGATGGCTGGTGGCAGATTGCTCAGCAAACATCAGCATATTTCCTCTGGTGCTTTACTCTTTGGTAAGTAATCATTTGTTTTAACCCCCTCAGAACTGTGGTTATAGGCAAGATCAATGAACTCACACCTTGCCGGAAGCCATAACCTTGTGACATGACCAGATTTCCAACTCGGCTATGGAGGGCTGGGGAGTAGGTAAAACTTTGGCTCCTTCTGATCTTTTTCCTCTGTCTTCTCTGGGCAGAATATCTCCATGCATAATACGGTTGGAGGGACCATGACGGGACCTGGAGCTCACCAGCTGGGCAACACCCGGATGCCCAACCACGACACCAGTGTTGTGATTCAACAAGCCATGCCATCACCCCAGTCCAGCTCAGTCATCACGCAGGCTCCCTCTACCAACCGCCAGATCGGGTAAGGAGACTTCCTCGTTGTCCCTGGAGAAGCTCCGGCAATCTTTTGAATATTCTGCTATTTTGGGACTTGGGCCTGTTGTTTTTCCTGTGTGATATGATGCTGCCAAGAGGTCAGAGCGACACTTTTGATGAGAAGAGGGAGGAGTCTCCATTTGCTGGGAGCTCATTTAATCCTGGATGTCAAGGGGAAAGCTATTCATTCTGTGACTTCATTTTTTTAAAATAAGATTTCTGAATGACAGGCAGAAATCGTGGGTGCCGACCACAGAAGAGTGCTCAGGCAAATATTTGGTACCAACAGAGAGAAGTTCTGCCAGCCCAGGCTCCTCCTTCCAGTGTGCTCCCCTCCCCTTCCTGGGAGTTTTGCAACTGCTTGGCTAGGTTCACCTGTAAACTTCATCGCTGCCTTTCCCCCCGTCTTTCTTCCTCGTTCTTGTTATTTTTTTTTTCATCAGACCTCACCCCCAAGCCTCTTCATTGGCCCATAATTACTCCTGTAACAGAAAAAAACAATGTAACCAGGCCCTATTTCTTCTCATCTATGGAGCAAGACAAATTGAGATATTGAGGAAGACTGGCAAAAGTATCTTGACACCCATATCACAGGATGGAAATTGTTCTTGCTTCTTCCTATCATGTGACTAGTCCAGCCCCTTGCCATGCAGAGTGTGGTCCAATTATCTGCAATGTGGTTATTACCCAAGAGCTTCTTGGGAATACAGCATCCCGCACCCCACTTACATCTCTCCAGAATAAGGATGCAGTGTGTTTCCAACCTCTAAAGAGTTAAGATGAGTACAAGATGCGGAAGCATGTGGGCTCTTGGGGAGGAGACACTGACTTCTTAAGTGTACCCTGCTGGGTGCTAACCACTGGCTGCCCTGTGTCCCCAGAACTGTCTGCCGAAACCAGAAGGGGAACTGGTTGTGGTGGGTACATGCATCAGAAGGCAGTCTGACTTTTCACCACTGGCTGTGGTGACCTAAAACAAATTTAGATGCTTCCTTACAGTTTTTCCACGCATCTCCCCTGAGAGCAACAGTGGGCACAGGGAGCAGTCTTATCTTACTCTTTGAGTGCTCTAGAATAGGGATTTGTCTCTCAGGATTCTCAGTTCATAGGAAGGACACTGCCCTGAAACCAGAGCTGTGGGGAACGACTCTTCTCTTTGTCATGGGCATGTTTGGTGGTTCGTTCCAAGCGTGGACAGTGAGGGTGGGTGGTGGGATGCTTCCTGTTGCTTAAAGACGCTGGCATGGCTGTAGCATGTCCCCCTGAAAAAGATGTCCTCTCAAACAACTTGGAATGCAAGTATCGCCACTGTATTTAAACCACAACATTCTGGGAGGGTGATTTGGCTTCATTCATGGCTGTGTCTAAGTCTCAAGGGACTCCTCCTCTCTTGGGCCTTGGCTGTGGGCAGAAAATTCACAGCTGGGCCAGCTAATTATAATTATTTTATTTTTCTTTCAAGGGGGGAAGCATAAAACGTGCTCGAGTTTACTAGCAGTTTTACAGCATGCCTTCCCCCCCTGCAGCGCCCTGCCTGCCCCTTGTACCCTCGCTCACAGCCCTCTCTGAGGCCCTTAGTGGTCCCCATTGTTAATGCAGCCCTGGGTTTTATGGAGCAATCCCTTTAAGACTAGCACTAAATTTTAAGATGGGCATCGACTCTGTCAATAATTTACCCAGCTGGCCCTAGACTGTACATTTTGGGTGACATTCGTAGGCTGTGTCACTCTGCCATCCATCCTGCTTCTTGGAGGCATTGTGAGTCTCTCCTCGCGTGTTCTAGGAGATAATTGTGGCTTTTTGGACTCCATCTTCATCACCCAGCTTGAGGGAGGCTGTTTCTTTTCTCCAGATCCCTCCCTGCCGTGCTTACTCTGTTGATTCAAGACCCCCACATCCTGTCACTTGCTCCACTTCTCCATGTGATGCAGCCAAAGCCCTGCCCAGATGAGCGGGAGGTTCAGCAAGCCCCAGTCCTGCCCTTCTTACCAGCAGATTGAGTATGGAACCCTAGGTGGTAACATTTGGAGATGGCTCTTTTATTTCCCTCAGCAAAGAGGAAATGAGTGCTCATTTTAAAAAGCGAGTTCCCTCGGGAGACGTCTGCAAGTGAGCGTTTGAAATTGGCAGATAGCTTTTTAAAAAGTCTAACGTGTGTGTGTGTGTGTGTGTGTGTGTGTGGTGTGTGATATACATGCCCGTGTATGTGCACATGCACGAGCATACAGAACCATATTGTAGTAATATTCTGATTTTTATCACAACCTCAAATATTTAAGTGTCAAAATCTGGCCAAGCCACCTGCAAATGTTTGTCATGGCTATTGGCCAACAAAAACAGCACACAGCAATGAAAGTCTTCATTCAGGCTCAGTGCTGAAGCTGCATCCAGCCAGAGAGACTGGGACCCACCTGTGCCCACGTATAACACGCTCGTGCTGCGGCCGGTGGGTGTGTTCACAACTGGAACTTTGTAAGAGATGGGATCGGCTGACTCCTCTCCCCGCCGTTCCTTCCCTTTTATTCTGCAGGGCTTTGATTCTGCAGCCATCCCTACATCATATTCTCTCTCTCTCTCTCTCTCTCTCTCTCTCTCTCTCTCTCTCTCTCTCTCTCTCTCCAAGCTGTGAAGCTTACACTTAGAGGCTGGATATAAGGGTCTGAAAAATGGAAGTGGTGCCAGTTGTCAGCGAAGGCTTCCAGGACAAAGGGCACGTGTCTAATTTTTGTACATGGGACGGGCGATACTGAGACAAAGCAGACCAAATGAGTGGAAATACAAAAACACAAGGAAATATTGTTAAGAACGTAGACAAGCAGTAGATCCAGCTCCTATTCTAGTGCGTGGTGACCCCTGTTATGCCCTGTGCTCAATTCTCTAAAAGTAGTGCTATTATCTCAATAGAAACTGGAGGGAAGTATAAGTATCCAAGATTGCACTTGGGTGGTTAGGCAGGCTAGAAAAACACACAGCTCTAGGGAGTGTGGGAGACATCCCCCAAACCAGTGACTGCTTGTGCTCAGTAAAACTGGAGATGCCCTGTCAGGGAGAGTGTCTTTGCCTGATTGATGGGGGCGTTTTAGGAGATAAGTTTCCCAGATGGGCTTAAAAAAAAGTGAGCTACAGGTTGTGGAGAGACAAGACAGAAAACAAGCATGTGTTAACTAGAGATGAAATCGATTTAGCCTTGAACCAACTATGTGGCACATTCCAACTCCAGCCGTTTTTATTAGATATCATATAACACGCTCATTAATTCAGGATCAAGACAGCAAAGCCTGGGAAAACAGGACATGGGCAGGTAATGGAATGGAAATCTCATGCACCTCTTGTTCTCCCCCATCACAAGAGGCGTTTCTGGAGGAGCCCCTGAGTGGATGAGAGGCTAGATGGGTCTTAACCCTAATGGATCCAAGTGTTCTTAGAGCAGTCTGTTCCCCTCTCTGGGGTGGGAGATGACACGTGCTGAGCAGTTCCTGAATAGAGTGATAGAGATAGCATGGACATGGAGTTCTACCACAGTGGTCAACGGTGGGGAGTGCTGACAGGTGATTGGAGGCACCATTGACCTAGGCTATGGCTCTTCTTCTTGCTTTTTAATATTCTCTGTACATTGGGAAAATGCATGCTCAGTGATTGCTTCCTGTGGGAGTTTTACAATTTGATGTCAGAATATATAAGCCTGAAACATTTGGATTGCCAGCACCCCCCCTTCCCCAGATATAACACAGAGACTTAATTGTGAAAGCTTGGCAATTAGCTTAGGCTTGTCCCAGTAGCTCTTATATTTAAATTAGCCTGTTTTTATTCATTGGCTCGGTTACCTCTGCTCTATACCGTATGTACGACCGCTACATTGTCTCTCCTAGATTCTTTCCCCTCTTCCTCTCTTTCCCTGGAAATCCCACCTATCCTCTCCTGCCTAGCTATTGGCCGCTTGTCTCTTTCTTAAACCAATCAGAAGGTGTCTTGGCAAAGACACATCTTCACAGTTTACAAATATTCTGCAACTTGGTTCTTTTAGCAAAATTAGCCCAGCTGCACCAGGGAATCCAGCAATACATTTCAACAGAATGCATATATAAATCTGCTTCTGCAGGAAATATCTCTGATTTTACTCAAATTCTAGTCTGTGGGGTACAAATGTCCACATTGTGCGTAGCAATTGGGGATTAGGTCATAAACTCTGTTCAAATGGAGCTGAAGGTAGGCTGATCTACTTCTTAGCAATAAATTATACAAAGTATTGTGAAAAAAATCTCATTTTCTATAAAAAGGTGTTGTTAGCATGAGTTAGCATGAATTGTATCTGTTCTAGTCCTTGTCTATGCTGCTTTCCCAGGGTTTTTCTGTAAGTCCTAATGCTGTATCGTTAATAACGTCTGGCGATGGCTTGTGGGCATACCAAGGAAAACACACAAAAAAGCTTAGGTGTCAGAGCACAGCTGCTTTTTCCATGGAGGACATCAGGAAGGCTTTGCTGTAGGGATTGCCGTTGTCACTCAAAGTACCATCAGATGGGGATGTTTGGAGGCAAAGGGTCCTGTCACTGTTTCTCTGGGGAGAGGAAGAAATAAGGAGAGGCTGGGAAGTGCTGCATTCACAGATGGGAAGTTTCAAAATCTAAATAATAAGACATCTTCCGGTTAAAGCCGTGCTTGCACATACTGGGTTTGATCCCATCATTAAGGGTTTTCTTAAATGCTTCGACCAATGTGAGCCTCGCTGTGACTGTCACTGTCTACCACAGTCTGTGTTGGGGACGGTCTGGCCACTTCCTTCTTGCTAGAGGCAGTGGGGGTAGATTTCAGGTTGTCCCTGCAACTCCAGCCCCTCAGCCAGGACAACTTGAAGCTCTGTTTGAGTAATTCATACCAGAAGTCATTATTTCCTGCTTTGTGTTTTGCTGAATATCACGGCTATGAACATAGCTTTATTGTTTAAAAATTGCTAGATCTTTCACAGCCCCAAGAACATTTACGAGGGCCCTTCAGGGGGATGCTTTCTGGGAGGGTTGACAGACTTAACCATATGGCTTCCGTTAAATCCCATGCAGAGCCTTGAGAAATTACCTCTGACAAGGGGGCCAGCAGCCTTCCCCTCCTAGGATTTTATGTGTGGAACGAAACATAAAGTACTGATACTTGAGGAAATAGAATGTTTCTGAGCATTCAAAGGTTGTAATACCACATAGCATTACAGCCAGATGAAGGGGTGGAGCCGCAAGAAGTGAGCACATGGCTCAGTGTCCCAAAGAGAAGAAAAGCAGCCGCTCTTGTTTGTAAACCTGGCTATGGCCTCTGATATCTCGGCAGTTTGTGTCTCAACTGCTCAGCTAGAGTACAGAGGCCTGGTCTCCTTGGCAGAGGAAACCGTAACTCCTTCAGAGGCTTCAAGCTCATTGTTAGAAAAATCCTCTGTTGAGACCAGTACCTAAGATAAGGAAGCTGACATTTACCTAATGCTTAGGATGTGGTAGGTCCAAGGTAGCTCTGTGTGATATTTCCTATCCTTCTCCAATCAGTGGTTTGAGAGGCAGGCATTATAAATTTTATCCCTACATGACTGCCCAGGAAGAAAAATAATGTGTCCTAAGTCACCAGCCAGTGATGTGCAGAGTTCGGAACGGAGGTCTCGTTGAACTCCAAATCACATATTGGCTGTGGGCATGTCTGAAAGGCCAGTCCCATCCACAGGCAGGAGTCTCCTAAGGCTTGGCTGGTCACAGTGTAAGAGTGTGTGTTCATCTACCCGCTGGGTGGCTCAGTGCAGAGAGCTGGAGGTTTGTAGCTGACAGCGGGACCCACCAGAAAAAGTCAAGCTCCTCTTCTAGAATGGCAATAGTAACCATTTCCACAACTAGTTTAATTTTAGTGGGAAGATCTTCAGGCATTCAGTGCTATGCGCACGGCTGTGTGGACTTTCCTCTCTAACTTTATTACTTACTCTTATCCTGCTATGACAAAAGCAACCTAAAGAAGGGTGTTGACAAAAATGTTAGGGTTCATTTTGCAGTGGTGACAGTCATGGGTGTGGGAACCTGAGGCATCTGGTCACATTGCATCTGCCCACAGTCAAGAAGATACAGAGAGAGAGAGAGAAATGAGCACCAGTCTCTCTCTTGTCTGGGATCCCAGCCGGTGAAATGGTACAGCCCGGTTATAATATGGGATTCCCTCAATTAGCCTAATCCAGAGGGTTCTCCCGGGTGGTTCTGGGTCCTGTGAAGCTGATAGTCAATATTGATTGCCATACTAACCTCGTCAAGAAAAATTTAAAAACATGTTGAGAATTTCACAGGGGCACAAAGTGTATTTTGATCATATTCTCCCCTCCTTGTTTCATAATTCCTCTCAGATCTCCCCCCTCCAACCGCACCCCTTCCCACCTCCATGCCCTCTTTGTGTTCTGTGTTCTATCTCACGGTCCGATGTGTGCTGTTCACATACTTATCCCCGAGTGTGCGTTGTCTAGACACTGGAGTGTGGTCAGCCTCCCAGAGGCCACACCTTAAAGCAAACTGACTCAACCTTTCTCTCTCAAAAGTCATCAACTGTCAATAGTTCCTCAGTTAGGCAGGTTGGGGATTTGTGAGACCTTTTCCCTCCCTTCAAAATCTGCTTGTCAGATTCCTGGGGGGTAGATAATGGGTTCCTTGGATTTTTCTGGTGAATCCCGCCATTTTCCCAGTAAGGGAAGGGGAAGGATAAAGTAGGTGGCCTAGCTTTACTTCTGCTTCAGGTCATTGTTTGGACAACCTGTGGGAAGTGAGTGGATCTGTAAAGTGATGTGGTGATTCCCATGGAATAGAACTGTGTTCAGAATTAATAGGTGGTGGTGGGGATAGAGAAGTGGCTGTGGCTCCCAGGCAACAGGAGAGTCTGGAGGCAGGTCTCCCTGGCTTCCCAAACAGGGCATCTCTGGCTGTGTGGACCCTTCCATCCCACTTTTTCCCAGGTACCATTCTGTTCACATTCTCTGAGACACATGAACACACCTGGAGTTCAGCTAGTCTATGGCTCTTACCAAACTCATCCTTGGGGCCTGCAGTTTGCATGCTATTCCCTCTCACGCCTCCAGCAGTGCTACTTAACTCGAAGAAGCTAGAGGGCTAAGCAGTGAAGGTAGCTAAGTTGGCTAATCCCGACTGATTCTGTTTCTGTATTATGTGGACCCTGGAGGGTGGAGCCATTAGATGAACTGGTAAGGTCAATGAAGCCAAAGTCTTCTTTTAAAGTTGCTCTGCAGTCTTGTGTTAAGCCAGAGTATATTTTTAGTGACAAAGTTAAACAAAACCACAACATTGTGGGTGCATATTCCAAACCATGCCTCTCTAAAACACTGAAAAAAAATGGCTTTTAAATAATCCAAAATAAACTGCCCAACACTCTTAAGGGTGACTGTGGACTTTTATAGCCCAGGTGCACCCAAATGAAAAGTGTATATATATATACACGTTCCCTAATATTTTGCTTAACTGGAACATAATTTAGGCTCTTTGACGGGTGTGTAGCCTTATTCAAAACAGTTGAAGGCTTTTCCAGGTGTACCCAGTATATTCTGAGCAGCAAGGGTTTTCTCATATCATGAATGCTCTTGTGTAGTTTTCTTCTCACGTGACAATAGTCAAGGTGACAAGTGAACGTCAGATTCCAAGAGGAAAACACGTGGATGGCAGGCAAAGGAAGCAAAGGCACTTGTCACCAAATGATGACCTGACTCAGTCCCCAAGGCCACCTGGGCGGGAGGTTGCCCTCTGATCTCTGTGTATCATGTGTTGTGGCACAGGTTCATCCTCAAAAGGTAAATAAAAGTCATGAAAACTTTAAAGAGAAGAATAACTGCGATGGATTCAGGATCTCCTTGCTTAAACTTTCGACAGCACAGACAATTCCTCGTGGTCTAGAGAGACTGTTTTCATGAGGGCTGCTTTTTATTTCCCTGGCACCCCAGGGTTACTGGCATGTGGGAATAGGTACTTGCGTGCTAAAGCTGACGTCCTAGAGGTGGTGACCAACCTATCTTAGGCTGGGGTGAGTATCAACTTAGGAGTAGATCCCCACTTTTGGTAAGTGGGGGAAATGGGCTGTGGAACTAACCAGACGCTGCTTCACCATGGAAGGCTGGAATGTCAGTGAGGAGATGCAGATGGATACAGGGTGGAGTGTGGAGCTATGGCAGGGCATGCTTCCAGAATCACCAGTTCATCTCCCTCCCTCCTGTTTTCTCATCTCCCCAAGAAAGAAGTTGGAATTAGAAAAGTTGGAGACTTTTACCTCAAATGAAAATAAGGGTCACACAGACATTCAAAGATTACATGCACCCCAGTCTCCTTTTATTGTGTGGATAGCTGCTGTTTATTTATCTCGGCTCTGTAGTTATTCACTTTGCAGAGAAGCAGAGGAGGAAATCTGTCAAGACTTCTTTTTCTTCTTCCTCCTCCTTCTCTTCTTCTTCTTCCTCCTCCTCCTTGTCCTCCTCTTCCTCCTCCTCCTCCTCTTCTTCCTCTTCCTCTCTCTCTCTGTCTTTGTCTCTCTCTCTCTCTGCATGCATGTGCATGTACATGTGTAGCCTCTCTGTCTGTCTGTCTGTCTGTCTGTCTGTCTGTCTGTCTGTCTGTCTGTGTTTGGTTGAGATTTATAAAACCAGTGTGCAAAGCTTTGACTGCCCCACCTCAAGCCACAGGCAACCCATCTAATATCGGGTGCACTGCATTCCATAATTATTATTGCCATTAAGAATAATTATTATTTGCCCCATTGAGCTGGCAGTTTGGAGCCTGCCCGAGACTGAGTCGTCTCACAGAAGCCACGGAACACAAAGGACAGAACAATCACCCACAAGTGCTCCAACACGTTTGCACCACACCCCCCTCCTAGTTCCCGACACTGGGTTTCCTATCCAGTGGCCATTGGATATAAAACTGGTGTGAAAGGGGCCCAACGACGCTTTTGGATTAGCTATGCAAATTCTAGGCTTTTCTTAAACTGAAAGACAAAGTTGGTTGTTTGGGGGCCCCTTTCATGTCTTTATTGAAAAATTCCAAAAAGCAAATAAGAAAACGTGTCTGCACTGAGAGGTTAGGCCAAAGGGGCTTAGCCTATATTGTCAGAAAGACGAAAAGGGTCAGAAAAGGGAAGTAGAGGCAGAGTCTACACAACATTAACTGTTTATTTTCTTGCTTGTTTGTTTATTTGTGCATTCGAAATTCTAAGACAGGGTGTTGCTGTGAAAGCCTCAAATTTGTACCCTGTCTCTGCTTTCCTAAGTCTGGGACTGAAGTGTGTGCCGCCCCCCATCTTCCTACTTCTCCCTTTTCTCAATTAGCCTGCTTGCCCACAAACACCATAGATTACATATTCTGTATTGTTTCTTGTTCCCTTTGCTGTCTTATATGATGTTCCTGAGCCACAGGCACCCCCCCAACCCCATGTCCTTCTGGGAGGATTCGTGAAGGAGTCTTTTAACCATCACAGTGTTCACAGCAAATGCTGCGGCTGAAGAAACGAACCACCAGACACGGGGGGGGG
>NC_022029.1:43452741-43485439 GCF_000317375.1 Microtus ochrogaster
AGGGGGGGGGGGGGGGGGGGGGGGTGGAGGGAAGAGAAGGACCAGGACAAGCCAGTCTTCTAGAAGCAATGTTTTCAAGTCACTTCCTGGGTTCCCTGCCAAAGCCTGTTCCACAGTCACAGGCAGAGGCCTGTGGGTGCTTAAGAGAACAGCGTACACCCCAAGTGCGGTGTCTCTCTCCTCTCCGTAACCTTTGCCCACCCCCACGGTGAGTGGTTGTTAGCTCAAGTTGCTAAAACATAACCTCCAAGAACTCCAGAAAAAAAACCACAGACTCGGAAACAAAACAAGGCAGCAGCCTGCCATTGGCATCTCCGTCCCATAGGGACTGTCAGCTTTGTCTTCACGGACACCCACACGGTCCAGCCATTCTCCAAAATGCCGCTGCCGCTCCTGTGCTCACGAGAGACCGGGATCACCCGGCCAGAGCAAGGGAGCTCCTGTCAGAGTGACACATGCTTCCTAGTCAGTCAAGAGTGAGGTGGCTTGGTTCCTGGGGTGTCACCAATACAGTACAGAGGACAGCCTCCCCTGATATGTACACTGAAAATAGCGCCCCCCCCCATTTCCCTTTGCTAACCAGCTCCCCTTGGTGAATGCCCTGCCCAAATAAGACACAAAAGAAAGGCTGTCGTGCTTTCCAGGGATTTGCGGTCCTGGCTATTATTTATAGAAAAACTGTTTAAGTGGGAAAATATTACAAAGGGCCATTCCCATCTGGGTTTTCATAAAATATGACAGGGAGCGCTGAGAAGCGCCAGAAACCCTGCAGTCACTCCACAGCAGAAAGCCCGGCCTTAGGTACGGTTTCATGGGAGTATAGGGTTGCTGCCTTTTCATTTTTCATTTGTTCTAGGAATTTAAAACAAGGGCTGGCCAAGGGAGAGGGGCCCCCTCAACATGGGGTTTAATAAAACAGAACCTGCCGATGTTGTTTTGCAGTGGTAGCCTTCTCTGGGATCCACCTCGGTGCATCGTAGGGAGTGTGTGTTGTTTAGATCAGGCCTCTGTCCGTTCTTCACACAAAGGTCCCAGGGAATGGAACCCGCTCCAGCCTGGCAGCAAGAAGTACTTGTTTTTAAGAGCTGTGTTAACAAGGAGCTGCTCCTTCATGTTCTCCTGAGAGTTTCCTCGGAAAGCAGGGAATTTTCCAAAGTCTGCCTGCTTCTTAAATTGGTTTTTATGGTGATAAGTCTGATTTTTCTTTTATTAAATTTTTTTCTATTAATTGACTTAATTTTAGGTCCTCTCCTCCACTTGTTCAGGGAAGAGAGGTTCAAAGTATTGTCAATTGTTTTGAAACTAGGTGGATAAATGGATTTTAGCAGACTGAGCAAACCAAAGGGCATGGTCAGGGACTCGAGGCAAGTGGCATGGCAGAGGCAGACATGGAAGGGTCAGGCACAAATACTTCCTGGATGTGAGGGCTCTAGAGTTCTTTCTTTCTCCATTGCACGGATATTTTTCTCCTTCAAATAAAAACTGACTGGAAATAAATACATATTTTAAAAAAAACAAAGTAGACTCCAGGCCATTGTAATGTGATATCTAATCCACAGAATAAAGATTGATGATTGGAATATGGGCACTTTGAGTCCACTCAACTAGATATGATATAGCTCGCTCAGGATCTGTCAAAGATAACGGGTACGGGATTAATGAGGTAGGAAGGACACTTACCTCCCAGGCCCCCCTTTCAACCACAGCAGCTCCTCATTTGATAATTCTGTTGGTTTTCTCTGGAACCAATTCACAGAATAATGGGTTCTGTAGAAAAGACAATAGTTTGTGAGCTACAGAATGTGGACCCTTTCCCTTCTCTTCCCACTACAAACCACAAAAGTGTGAGTTTGCAGGTGAACCGATTCAGACACCATCCCCAAACCCACTTTCCCGGAGAAGTGGTGAGATCTTCACCCGTGGAAAGAGGATGAACTTGGAGGAGAAACCTCAGGTTTCCAAAGTGACTGGAAGGCTGGGTAAGCGTGCAAGAGCGTTTAGCATCTGGACGCAAAGGGTGCTAAGCATTAAGGGGAAGACGCAGTAATCTCACCTGAGCTTGTATATTTTAGTGTCTCTGTAAAAGTTAGAGTCACAGTAGGTAGTGTCATGGCAGCTCACCCTGTGAGTCAGGACACATGGAGAAACATGGGAGACACTGCGTTCTAGGTTGAGTGGAAGGGCAGAAGTTACAGACGGAACATAGTTGGTTCCCTGGCCACAGCCTCCTCTGCAGGCCACCACTCTCTCTGATTTAAGTCTCCAGTATTTCACTGTCATTTCCTCTTTCTCTGTGACTTTACTTCCCCACAGTCCACCCTGTCCCCCAGGCTAGGGGACTATATTAAGGCTATTCCTATAGAATCCTTCTCGCCCTTATCCCAGGACAGCCCTTAAATTGTTCATGGGCTCAGTGAGCGCTCATCCCAGAGGCAAGACCCGGTTATTTGTGATACTTAATTGTCAAAGATGTGTTGCTGCAGGCTGAGCTGTGTTCTTCTGAAAGATGCATACTAGTCCTAACCCTGGCACATATAAGTGACACCTGACTTAAGATGTGATTCAGGCTAAGACAAGGACATGCATGGGCCTAAAATCAACAACCAGTCTCCTTATGTGAAGATGAGGGCACTGAATTGCAGGGGTAGAGTGTCAGGTGATGACAGGCAGTAGCTGAAGCCATACATCCAAAGACCACGGGAAGCAGGGGACTGTGGGCAATATTCAAAACCAGAGGAGAGGCACACACATGCTCTGCCTCAGAACTCTGGAAGAAATAGCTGGGCCATGCTGCATGTCAGACTTCTAGCCTCCTGAATAAAATCCACTTGCTGTCACAAAGCCACCCAGTCTGGTAACTTATGTTAGTGTAGCTTCAGGATCTAATGCGCACATATCCATGGATTATGGACCCGTCCACCTTGGTAAGAGAGCTGTGGGAAAGGATATACCACCCCATTCTCCTTTTATGGAGCTGTAGCAGATGTGGGGATAAAAAATATTAATAGAAAAAATCAAACCAAGGATGAGAGCGAAGGTCCGCTTTGCAGAATGACTGTCCTGCAGCCTGAGCCTCTTGGGGGCAGTCTTCAAGTCCTCACAACTACAGAAGGGACCTTGAGGCCTTATCCAGCCAGAAGGGGCTACTGTTGACATCTCAGTGAAGAACTTAGTTCTCAGGACTGCACCCCCACGTGGTGGAAAACATCCCTCCTGAGGGGAGCAAAGGTGGGTGTTCTTTAGGCTCACATGTTCCATATAGCAGCAACTGTCGGATGCTGGAGCACATGGTTTTTATGGATTCGGCTATCTGTTGTATAATCTGAAAAGAAGGGAAGGGGGGTATCGCAAGTCAGTTTAGCGCTTTTGAGCTGGGCCATTCACATGCTTGCAGTAGCGCGTGTCATTCTCAGAGTCCCGAGTGCCTCGCTGCCTGGTCACAAATGATGAAACCATGAGGGACAATTATGAAGGACAGCCCAGAGTGGACCTCATGTTTTAATCTGTGTGTGCTTGTGTTTGGCCAGGAAAGCCTGTGTTCATGGATCCATATGTGTGTAATTACATGTTTTTTACAAGCACTGAATGGAATGATCAAGAGGCTGGTGTGGGCTGTGCCTTTTCCCCCTGCTCTCTTGCAGGCTGATACCAATCTTCAAGAGTGCCCAGTTTGGGCAGCTGTACCCTTTCACATTGTCTTGAAAAGGGGAGTAGCCTATGCGGTGACCCTGCGGTTTTGATCTGTAGACTTCTCCTAATTCTTTTGAAAGTATCCTTCTACCTCTTTTTAGGGCTGTAGTTGATTTAAAGTCAAATACAATGAAAAGCCATTGTATTTATAGACTCCAAGCAGCCTCATGGTCTGAGAGACCCATCAGGCACCACTACCAGACTTGTGTGGTAGGTGAAAGGGGTACGAGCCAGTCCCCAGGGTGAGAGCCACGTAGGGCTTGGTGTTAGGAACAAAGAGGCACAAACTTTGCAGAGCTGTCAATCACAGAGTGTGGGTTTAAAGTCACAGGTTAATATTGTTTTAAACCCTTGAAAACCAGTGTTTGCAACCAGCAAAGAAAGTCACGGTGCTTGTCCATAATATGTAAACACATTTTTTTCTTGTCTCAGCATCCTCCTTAGGTTTTGAATGTTCCTATCTGTAGGACTTTGCAGTTTCAGGATCCACATGATCCTTCCCTTAATTGGCTCATCAAACCATGATGTCACCTTGATTTCCATAATATTTTTAATGAGCCAGAAAATTGAAGTAATTCTCCTCGCCAAAACCACTGACTCAGTTTGTGGTCCTCGCCCTTTTTGGACAGAACTCTGCCTGGGTGTCTTCTAAACACAGGCTCCTCTAGGAGCCCTGGTGCAAGACCTCTGGGCAAGTGTGGTGACTGCCATTGCCAGTGGATATGGGGGGACAGATAGTTCCCTTGGTAGCTAACAGCACTAGCAGGGATCCAGGAGTGAGAGGGACATAGAGGAATAAGGAAACTTGTTGCAAGTTTCTTTACAATAAGGGAATTTTCCCTGCCAGTTCTCCAGATGCCCAGCCATCCCCTACCCCCTCAGCTCTCTGACTGAAGTCCAGCATTACTCCTTTGCCCAGCTTACTCCCTCATTTTGATTGAGCCCTGTAAAATTCTCATAAGAAATACAGAATTATAGGAGTGAAGAAAAGGGACCAGGATAAATGTAATCACATTTACCATCGAGCGTTTTCTCTTGGCATAGTAAAGAGAAGCAGGCGCACACCATGAATTTCAGGCTTCAAAAAATCATTTAAAAAATTCCAATCTAAATAGAAAATGAGCTCTAATTTAATAAGGCTTCGGAAAGTGGTTTGTAAGAAAGCGCCAGTCATCATCAAGTTCTGGCTGGCAGCAGCAATTGGGAAAGAGTGGGACATCCCAGCGTGGCCTCGGGCTATATATGTCTGTCCTCCACCCCCCGAAGAAAACACTCTTTGGTTTGGCATCACTCTCTCACCTGGCAACGGCTGGGCTCCTGGGGCCGCAGACTGACATGCCCTGGCAGCATCCATAGTCACTGCTGATGGCAGTAAACCAAAGCTGGGGTAGAGAGAGTGGTCCAGCTTCTCGTGCTGTGATCCACCAAGAGAAGATATAAATGTCATTGTAAAAGTTGGTTTGTTAAATTCTTTGGATCTAAGTAGTTTATTTGCTTAGTGTTGCTTGACTTCACTCAAAGGGGTTGGGAGGGATTTGTAGAGATTCTGAAAAAGACAACCCAAGATTAAGAACAAAAGAAATCTACAGGAGAAAGTGTGAAACCGAAAAACATCGCCGATGGCGCTTACCACAATGGCCATCTTTCAAATGAAGCAAAATGTCAGCGTTTGTCACATCTGTCTGTTTTGCATGCTTCATGCAGGGATCACACACATGTTAAGGGTAAAGCAGTCTGTGCCAGGCACTAGTGTGGTGTTCTCAGGGAGATGTTCCCCCTTCTTCCCATTGATGCCATGACTCACCAGCCAGTGTGCAGTTCCAGAAAGTGTAGTAAACAAAACAAAACAAAACAAACACCCAAGTTTTGTAAAACTAAGCAGGCCATTGTGGAGCAGATCTGAGGTGGGGGCCGGGGAGGGTAGACTTATTAAAACTCTGATAGAAAGTTCTGAGCGACAAGTAAGAGGCTTAAATACATAAAGAGCAAGGCTAAATTTGGACCAATTTCCTGTGAAATCTCTTGTGTAATATTTTCAATTTGTGCATGTTTAATGTGGTTTATTTTCCTAAGGTTCCCGGTAGAGGTTTTAATGCAGCCTGACCGCACACATGTGTTGAGAGGTTATACCGAGAGCCAGCTTAGACCAGTCTCCAACTGGTTGTCCCTTAGTGGAAAGCGTGACTGCCTCCTCATGCCCTTATGGGGACAGATCATCTTGAACCTTTTTCTAACTTTTTCTGTCACCTCACTCTACCAGTCCCCACCTAGCCTTTTTGTGTGTCCAAGAATGTCACAAGGGGCTGCCTACTCCAGAGCAAGGCACTATTGCCTAAATTCTTATGAAAATGAAAAATGAAATTTATGCCTTGGCAATGCTGAAGCATGCACGAACAGCCCATACATGGCGGTGGTTCTGTTGAACTTGTCCGTATTGGGTTTAATGGTCTAAGCTGATGAGGACGACTGACCAGGTCTCTTCCTTAAGAGGGCGCCAGATCTCACTACAGATGGTTGTGAGCTACTATGTGGTGGCTGGGAACTCGGGAAGTTTGGAAGAGCTGGCAGTGCTCTTAACTACTGAGCCATCTCTCCAGCCCTAAATCCACGTAGGAAGGGATAATTATACCCTTTGGGTTGAAATGGAGGTACCATCTGAGACCCTGATTTGGCCTCAGATACCCTGAGTCACACTGTGCTTTGGATGGGGCCAGTCACTCTATGTGGGATGAGGTTTTAAGTATCTTGAATGCAGTAGATAGGACCTACACTCTCTTTCTCCATACCTGCTTCTGTGTGACCTCACATGGAGGGATTATAGCACAGATAGATATAAAAGGGTCAAAGAGAGACATGTGCATGTTCTTAAATAAAACAGTGAAGTCAATAGTGGCAGTAATTTGTTGCCTATTTCCAATACCATGATCTTCTTTAGTATCTGTTAACAAAATATTCATTTATTCAGCAAACATTTACCTGGATTCTGTTTTTCAATATGGCTACTCATTTCTTATAAGCTTCCAAGTCTAGACTCTCAGACTCAAGCTCCAAAGGACTGTGTATAGTTCAAATGCTAAGTTCCACCTCTTTCTGCGACATCATATGCAGTGTTAAAGTCTGGTGTCTTTTGCTTGTCTCCACTGTTTTTTCTTACCGTTCTCTCTCTCTCTCTCTCTCTCTCTCTCTCTCTCTCTCTCTCTCTCTCTCTGTCACGCACGCACACACACACATGCACGCACACACACACGCACACACACACGCACACACACACGCACACACACACGCACGCACACACACTCTGTATTTTTATTATATTCCTCCCCATTATCCTCTCATCTCCCTTCACTCTTTTGCTTTCCAACATCCCTTCTTACTTTCTTGTCTTTCTGAGTTGAGGCTTACTGCACAAGCATGGGTTGGGGATTATTTGCTAGAGGAAAAGTTACTCATAGGTTCTCATCACCCCCTCTTGTCCAGGGAATCACCCTTCTGTGAGTTCATGGGAACAGCAAGCCCTGTCTTTTTGATAAGATGGTGTTTTGATTTTTGTTTTCTCTTAGCATGAAAATCTTTTCTGAGAGTGTGAAGCTAGACTCACAAGTGGTTAGTGAGTTGTTCCCAAGGCTGCCGCCTTCCTTGAGAGGAACGATGTATTTATTAGCTGATGCTGGCTCTCTTCCCACCTGCCCAGTTTCTAAGTAACTCAAATGTGTCAGGAAACCAGAAGTCAAGAAATGAAACATTTACCTTACAGTCACTTTTCCTTTGAAATTCTACTATGATAATTTAAAAATATGTAGGAAAGCTTGAAGGATTACATATTTGCCGCATAAATTCTGTAGTGGACATTTCATTTGTTTTTTATCATGTTTTCTATCTAGCAAGACACCAAGCCTTGTAGCTCCTTGCTATATTTTGAAATAAGATGCATAGGAACAAGAATTAGGTCACTAGTAAAATAAAAAGCCTTGGGTTCTATCTCAGATACTAAAAAAAAAAATTAAAATTAAAATAGGCTTTTCAGCCGCAGGTATCAATAGCTTTACTCTAACTGCTTTAGCATACAAACCATTAGCACTCGGTGGCTTCATAATGCTTCTGTTGTTGGATTTGACCAAGAGTGAAGTGCACCACTCTAACGGCACTTTTTCATTAAGAATACCCTTTTACTTTCTACTCCCTCGTTATCAAATAATTAATTGTACAGATGAAAAAGGTTCAGCAAAGTCTCTCTAGGTGGTGAATATTCAAATGGCTTCCCTTCTTCCTGGTGACATCAGTTCCAGGTAGAATGCACCAAGACCATAAAAAAGCCCTGGGGTCTGCCTTCTCTCTCCTTTGGAGATTCTCCCTGGGCTCTACAACCGTTTCTCCATCTGTGTCTCTTTGGCCTGTCTGTTCTTCTTTTGCTGAGACCAAGGTAAAGGCAGACTATCTACTGGTAAACAACACTGTGCTGGCCTCAAACAACTTAAATTCACATCTAATGATTTGAAGTTTTGGAAGCTTTACATAATCACTTAGTTTCTGTCCTCGCTTCTGTTAAAATGAACATGGTATTTTCATCCAAGGTTGTGATGATGTTGAGACAGTGGGTAGAATTAACTGGCCCATGGAAGAACCTGGTGGCCCTAACCATGATCCTTGTTAGGTCCCAGCTCATGGAGTGGTTAGGAGTGAGTGTATTTATGTTGTGTAGTTAATTTAGAAAGACTAACATTTTTCTTAGGTTATCTTTTGCAAGTTAATCTTTTGGGCAGTGAATAAACATTTGAAAGGATACTGAAAATGTCTTTTCCTCCATTATTTTCACGAAAATCAGCACTGCTAAGTTGCAAAGCAAATGTCTGCTTCTACTTGTGCCATGATGGCCAACAGGCTCCCCTACCCCGTGTCCCACTTGTGTTCCGAGGGTGCTAGCAAGAAAAGCCTAGTTCCAAAGGACATCATGCCCGCTCCATACAGTCCTAGGTCTCTCTTTGTGGCTTAGAAGCACAAGGTTATTTGTCAATGAGGAATAAACACCATTTGTCAGGAAGCTGGGCTTAAAACTCACCAGCCTTCTCTGCCTTCTCTCTGCTGTCTTTTCAGTAGAGGATCGCTGTATCTCTGCCAAGAGCTCAAACTTTCTTTCCTGTTGAGTCTAGAAAAAAAAATCCAAAGGTATCTGGCTGGGTAGGCCAGGGGTGTGAACCCTGGAGGTAAGGGTACCACATGACCATATGTGATGTTGATGTGTTCCTGTGAAGACTATCTTCATAATTTCTCAGCACTTTGTGTTTGTGACCTGGATGCTCTATGCCTGCCACACTCTTATGGGGACAGCAAGTGTAGAAGCCACCTGGGAGGATTCTGTAGTTAGTAGGACAGCAATCGAGAAG
Organism: Microtus ochrogaster; assembly: GCF_000317375.1. Classification (NCBI taxonomy): domain Eukaryota; kingdom Metazoa; phylum Chordata; class Mammalia; order Rodentia; family Cricetidae; genus Microtus; species Microtus ochrogaster. The sequence continues at coordinate 43,461,813 of NC_022029.1, forward strand.
CCCCAAGGGAGGATCCTGCAATTTCCAGCTGTGCTGGGTTGGTAGAGTTGGAGCAGAATGGAGTGGTGGTCCCCAAACCTAAGGCCAGCACCAGCTCAGAAACTAGCCCTGAAGTCATTCTGATTCCTCAGTCCCTTTAAGTTTTTCTTATCAGATCAGGTCATCACAGAGCAGACAGACAGGTAAGTCCCTGAGACCTCTGAACCCAATTAAAGCTATACCACAAAGAAATCAAACTCATGTGGTTTGCATTTCGGAGAGCTACATTTGGTGGGCTGTGCCTGTTTTAATTCAGTAACCTAATGCGGACCATGTGAACATTTGAAACGCTTTTAACAGTTAAACCAGCTCAAATAACACAAAACCAGAGCAGCAATAAAGAATGAATTAAAGCTGATTGCAACTGTGGCCAACATATTTTTTTTTCCTCTTGCAAAGAACTCAGGGGGAATCGAATGCAGAACCCAGCAGGGGAAGAGACCTCTATCTCCATTTTCAGCTCTGAGTAAGGCAACAGGCGCTTTCACTTCTTTGATTTCTTAAGCAAATGTTTGAAACAGATTAACTTAGAAGGTGTCCTTAAATCTTGAAGGGATTTTGGATGGGAGAGCAAAAGGGGTTGAAGTCCTTTAGAGCTGAAAGCTGGCTAGGCAGTGACCCTGCAAAGCCCCAGATGCATGGGTGCCCACTCAGTGGGCAGTGGTATGGTGCCGAGCCTGCAGGGGTCAAGAGTTCAATGTTATTGCAGAGATGGGGTAGCTTCCACGCTACAGGAGGTTCCTACACTGCCCGGTCCTGGACTTCCCACTTGTCTGAAGAAGAGAGGAGATAACGGTAGTAACGGTTAAAGTCTTTTATCTGTAAGATGTTGTCCTACGTACCTTCAGCATGAGCTAGAAAATTTAATCACCGGTTTTCTCTGAGCCTCAGTTTTCTTATCTGTAAAGTAGGGACATTATTGTGATTTTTTTACAGTACAGATGAGAGGTTGCTGCTTACCCAAAGTCACACAAGTAACATGTGACAAGATCAGCAGTTTCCCCCACCCCTGTGGCCTCAGCATCCAGCAGCCAATCCCAAGCTGTTGGATATGTATACTTTCAGCAGAACCACACTCGGCTTTCTAGCAAGCCAAGCCACTGGGAGACAAAGCTGTTTGCTGCTGATGAAAGAGAATAACATCAGCCCGAGTTGCGAGCCTTTTATCAAGAAAGAATGGAGCATGACAATGTCTACTCCTAGGCTTTATCACTTTGTGTGTCCCTAACAGAATTTTGTGTGTCCCTCAAAGATGTCTTCAGGGAAATGCTGGGTGTGCCCTCGCCGTAAGCGGAGAAATTTCTGTGAGTCATTCCTGAGGAGATGCTTGCACAGGCTTCACATTTACAACCCGACCATATTTCTAGGGGCTTAGGCGAGCAGCGGCTGTGGAGAAAGCAGGGGAGCCCTGGGAGAGGAGCCCCAGGTGATAACTAACTGCCTGCCGAATTTCCCAGAATGTGCTGACTTTGTCAGAGGGCCAAGAAAGGAAGGGAGCGAGGATCCATTCATTTCAGATCCATTAGTGACAGAAAGTCTGCCAAGTGGCAAGGAGGAATACGACAGGAAGAAACCTCATTTGCAGCAGGGAGCTGAGCAGCCATGATGGACAAGTGGCAACGCTGAGCCCCTGGGTGCCAGTTCCTCCCGGACAAGTGCGAAGCCAAGCATCCTTGTCAATCACTTTGGTAGACAATGCCAAGTTCATTGGCCTGAAATATTCCTTCAACACTACCACTTCACGCTAAGAATGGGAATCTGCCTTCTACTTTCTTTACAGAATGAGAGGGTGTGGGTGTGACTTGCTAGAGTCTCCAAACAAAACTTAGAATTAGCAACTAGAAACGAAAACATGACACGTTGTGCTGGTTTCTCTTTCTTGACCTCAGAGACAAAGTCAACTGGTTACCACCGTATCTTAGCCAGGTGACTGTTTTCACAGCTCAGCTCGGTTTCTGGGGGAGGGAGCCTGTGGATTTAAACACTTGATGAATATGATGTCTGTTCCACTTGAAGGGCAGGGAAGTTGAGTTACCCCCTTCTCAACCCTGGTTTCAAGGATTACAGCCCACTTAACTCTCTTTAAGGCCTGGAAAAATACAAGCTGCCTGTCTCCTAAACATTCCTTGAGTTATTAGTCTACTTTCTGCCAGCTCTCTAGAAAAGTTTTCAAGCCTCCTGATCTCCAAGGAGCCTCTTCAAGGCTCACTCTGGACTCATTCTTTGGCGTGCCTGGCTGCCTTTTAGAATTCCAGCTATCCAGCCAGGCTATGGGCACACCAAATGTCCAGAGCTTGGTAGGCATTTGGTAGATAATTACTGAACAGTCGGTGTGAAATGGAGCAAGGCATAATAGGATCCTGATAGACATTAAGGATGGATTTTGTGTATTAAGTACATGTAGTGTATGTATATGTGTGCAGAGATTGACATCAGGCATCTCCCTCAACCATTCATCCACCTTAATTTTTGAAAGAGTCTTCCACTGAACCTGAAGTAAGACCTTATTTCAGAAGGAGAAAAGAATGAAGCAAAGAAGAAAGAAAGGAAGGAAGGGAGGATGGAAGGAAGGAAAGAAAGAAGGAAGGGAGAATGAGGAAGGGAGGAAGTAAAGAAGGAAAGAAGAAAAGAAGGAAGGAAGGAAGCGAGGGAGGGAGGAAGAAAGGAAGGAAGGATGGGAGGAAAGAAGGAAGGAAGAAAAAAGGAGAAAAGCCTTCCAGAACAAGGCCCTTTATAGGACAGAACCAAATCTCTGGGCCTGTCAGCCTTTCCCTCTTATTCTTTCTCCCAATTCTGTGTTCTCTGCCACCACTGTGAATTTCTGTTTGGGAGACTATCCCAACCACTCTAGCCACTCAGGGCTCAAAAGTCTCTGAACTTGAGTATCATCAAATTCAAGATCCTGAATTGTCATTGATATCCTTACATCCCATAGCCTCTCAATGTATGTCCAGCATTTCTCTTTTTTTAATAATTTATTTATTCTTATTTTATGTACATTGGTGTTTTGTCTGTGTGTGAGGGTGTCAAATCTTGGAGTTATAGACAGTTGTGAGCTGCCATGTGGGTGCTGGGAATTGAACCCCAGACCTCTGGAAAGAGCAGGCAGTGCTCTTAACTGCTGAGTCATCTCTCCAGCCCCCTTCCAGCATTTCTAAACTTAGTCTTTCAGTGGCTATTTCTTAAGTTTCTCATCCCTTGTAGTCTCAGAACCCAATGTCTATGTGCCCCTCTATGCCTACTATCTACATATGCAGGATCCCTTAAAGCCACAGTGAGCTTATGGAGTAGGATGATACTTACAACTTTCAAATAATCTCAGAAAGGCTGCTGTGGGACAATGCTCTTGTACCCTGTAAAGATTTGTCAGTTGTATTGGTTTAATAAAATGCTGATTGGCCAGTAGCCAGGCAAGAAATACGGGCAGGGTGACTAGAACAGGAGAATTCTGGGAAGAGGAAAGAAAGGCTCAGTCTGTAGTCATCACCCAGACCAGGAGGAAGCAAGATGAGAATGCCTCACTGATGAAAGATACCAAGCCACGTGGCTAACACAGACAAGAATTATGGGTTAATGTAAGATGTAATAGTTTTAATAAGAAAGCCTGAGCTAAAAAACCAACCGGTTTATAACTAATGTAGGCCTCTGTGTGTTTCTTTGGGAATGAACAGCTGTGGGACTGCGAAGAACAGAAAACCTCTGTCAACAAAAGGCCTTATTAACTTTCTTCTGTAAAACTCTAGATATAGCTCATATTACTATGAGATTTTATGGGTATCTGAATAATAACCAATCAATATCCACCACTCTCATTCAATAACATTCTCTGAGGATTGGGTCTAGACTTTTGTTTCTCCTCTATTGTTTTCATAGAACTCAGTCTATAGTCCACACATAGTAGGTTCTGTGTGTGTGTGTCTATGTATGTGCAGGAATAAACGCATGACAAATGACCATTCATTAGCTTAATTTGAACTTGATTTTTAAAGTACTCAGTGTTTCTTAAACACTGAGTGTTTTAAAGTACAGTAGTGTTTCTGCTGCTACCTCACCTCCTCTGGTGTCCCTTGATGTTTGGGAAGCCCTGTTTATGTCTTATATTTGCTCAGCAAGCACCTAGCTGAGTGTCTCTACTTGCCTTAGTTACAACAGCCAAACTTTGGGGGGTAAAGAGGCCTCCCTTCTCTGCCTCCCAACCCTTCCCACCAGCATGGTCTTAATTTCAAAGCTGGTGATGAAGATTGGACGTGGAAGGGTCTGGCTTATGGCTCTTTCTGTTGGCAGCAGCAACCTTGGGAATAATTTAGAGATCACATTTCAGACCCATTTTGCACACCATCAAAGCAAAGTGGATAGGAGCTGATGCTTTTGAAATCGGAGGGCCAGCCTGCTTTTCATGACACTCCCGTTGAAGTTCCCCGGCGTCACCAGCTCAGCAGACGGATGTCACCCACCCACCTCTGGTATGGCGCTCTGGGTTCCTTGGGAAATGTGATCCCCAGTCTCACTTTCACCGTGCCTACCACAGTGCCTTAAGCCAAGACCTCCTAAATCATGACATCGCAAGCCCCTCTACCCAGTAGACACAAATAGGGGGATTTCCATGTCCTGCCCCAAGGGGGCAACCTTATGACCAGAGGTCATACTTCCCTGGGAAGTATGGTACATTTTTTTAAAAAATGAGACTTTGGGATGGGAAGCAACTGCACAGATTTTGAAGAAAGATTACCCCTTCAAATTAAACGTGAGGAAGAGGTACTCCTCAGAAGCCCTTTTGCTAAATATTTGGGTAGCCAAAGCTGTGAGCTCTGAGGCAGAGGTATGGTTTTAAAGCCAGAGAGGCCCTGTTTCAGAGAGACTCCGACTTCACTCCTGCAAAGGGCAATGGCTAGATTGCTTTCACTGTGTTGCATATATTAGAGGGACGGTATGATCTAAACTCAGCTTATTTCCATAATAGCACTCTAAGGTCCAGAAATGTGAGTCACAGATGCTGAGAAGCAGTGGGGTGGCTGACTTTTGAACATTTAATTATTAAAAGAATGTACTAGATGTGTCTCTTGCTATTTTCCTGTCCAAACAAAACAAGGTTTGGGGTTTGGTTCTTGTTTGTTTGTTTGTTTGTTTGTTTTCAATAAACAAAATCTTCCGAACTGGTAAGAGCATTAGCTGTGACCAGAGAGACCTGAGTCCAAGCCCTGGTCCTCCCAGTTAATCCCCATGTGACCTTGGACATGCTTACCGCCTCCATGCCTGGGTTACATCATCCTGAATGTGAAGTTAAATAATCAATCTCTATAGCTGTCCTCAGAAATAGATGAGAAACTATCTATATCTAAATGTAGCAGTGTGTCCATTATAAGGATGAGAACACATTAGTCATTAGTGTTGGTTGTATTGTTATTAGCAGGTGATAGCAATTTTCTATGATAAAAATGATTTCCACTTGTTAATGACTTGGGGCTAAGACAGGATAGCACAGCACTGCTGATTCTAACACACTGTTGAATTTGCACTGGGAGCATGCTTCCAGTTTGAGGTCCAAGCTGAAATATGTGATGTTTTCGCCTAACTGCGAGAGTGTAGTTAATGGCCAGTTAAGTCTTCTGGAGGCAAACTCAGAAATTACTGGCTCCACTTTCTCCTTGGAAGATTCAGCAATGATTTTTTTTTTCCTTTCCCAGCTACAAAATACATGTTGACAGGACGATCTTGGAACCCAGGGGTCAAATAACTGTGAGTCGCATGCAGTCTTCCATTGATCCTGTTACTGCTTTCCGAGAAAGCGTAGACACTTTTGCACCAGGAACAGACACGCTCTCCGAAGCAGTCCAGGAAATGGGAAGCCCATCTTCTGGGTCTGTATTTTTTACAGCCATTTTCAGCTGGCTCTCGGTAACTCCAAAGGATATGTCACCTCCACTGTGGTCACTACAAATAAACCATGATAACAGTGCCCTTGGGAACTGTCTGGAGGGATTTGATTTCAGAACAGGAAAGGAATCCAGAGCCATTCAGTAGGTCTGCAGGATCTGGCCTCCGTAAGATCTTATTTGACACACATAATCCTGGAAAGAGCCCAGGTCAGTTTGGAGGCTCTCTGACTTGATGCTGGACCACACTGAGGATGATGAGTAACGGATTCTCTCAGTACTGCCTGAGAAGCACACCAGCATTGCCTTAAACACCGGAGCCTCCTGGCATTGGCCCCTAGTGAAGCACAGCATAGGTGAGCCTTGCCCTTGTAGCTGGGGGAGGGTTCCCAAACTTGGTGGGAGGCTATCAACTTAAATAGCAAACAGGTTCTTCAAAGGCGACAACTTTACTTTGGAGTAGCAGAGCACTTCTGTGGGAGTATGTAACCGAAGGATGTACTCAAGGTGGCTGAGACAAGGGGAGTTTCAAAGGGCAAAAGGAGTGGCATTTCATGCTTTTCATGTTGCTATTATCCACGGTCCACAGGGAGGGTGGCATCAGCTCAAGGTTAGACAGGCTGTTGTTGGGACAGTGTCCTTGAAGGACTATTCCTTGTGTGCAATTGTGTTGTCTGTAGCAGGGTTGTAGTTCTGACAGACTCTTTGTGGTAGAATTTTCTGGCTTTATTTATTAATCTACCTTTTCTGTGTTGTTGTGAGGATTTGACAGAACTGATGCCTCTGACTCTGATGGCTTGAACAGAGGAACAGGAGAGCAGAACAGGGAGTCAAGAGACAAAAAGACCCCTCGGACTGTCTTCTTCCAGGCTTGGACACAGCCACATGTGTTCACGGGGTCTGGGTTCTGCAGAGGCAGGAGAATGATTTGCGATGATACTTCTGTGGTAAACTGACTTCCCATAATAGGAAAGGGCAGCCAAGGAGCCAGAACCAAGATCGATTCATTTATGGACCTGAAACTTTAACAAGATTTCTCATGCCTGAGATGTGTGAAGATGCTCATAGCCATTCTGAGGTCTAGAAGACTCTTTTGTATTGGAAAATGATCGTTTTCCAAGCTGCCGTTCACAGCATCCTTTGACACTTGATTTCTGCATGTGTTAGACTTTTCTCAAGAATCACAACAATGTCTTGTGATGTATTGGTCTTCCTCTGAGTCCTGCATAATTAGCACTGCTGAGACTATTAAACAAGTATAATATCACTCACCCCCAACCAGAAAAACTGATTGAACACTCTGTGGGCCAAAGTTCTTTACCCATCATTCTTTATTCTTTGGTTGAGTTGGCCTTGCTCAATTTATATTCCATGTGTGACCCTGGACCCCCAAAGGAAGCCTATAAAACAGGACTAGTATGTTTTCCTTACAAAGTTTAAAGAGGACTCTTAGTTTAAAGTGGGTCAGGTTATTCTTGCACTCTATATTAAAGAGTTTTAATTATTTTTAGTAAAGGAAGAACTCATATTTTGTTTTATTTTGGGTAATGTAGAGGAGGCAAAACAAGACACCACTTTCTGAAAGGGGGCTGGGTTCTCAGCTTCAGCCTGTAGAAGATCTTGATGAGGATTTTCTGGGAGAGAACAAAACTTGTTTCTGTGCAGTATATCCTATGACATTAGAGACTGTCCCTTTTCTTCAAACTGTGGCAAATTGATCCATACGCTACGATTGAAGGTACAAACTTGAACTTAATTGTTTTAGCTTAATTTTCTCTCTTAAAGTTTCACTCAAGTTTATTTGAAGTATATGCAAGGTAGATGGGAGGGAGGGAGAGACAGACAGATTGACAGACAGGTGGACAGATAGCTACTGGAGCTAAAGAAAGAAAACCACAGTTCAGTTTCAGTTTCTCATGTTGTATGGTCACAACATAGATCATTTCTGACACCTGAGGGGTAGAGATATCCACCCCTGCTCCCCAACGCACACAGCAAACAGACATCAGCTGCCATTCTGTACAGATACTTTCTAAAGTCCCTCCCTTCCGGGGTAGTTCTCAATTCTCTCTCACATACCCGCGGCATCAGGTTCCACAGGCTGAGGGCCCAGTCTTCAAGGTTATTCCTTCTCCTAGTGCCTGGTGGTTTGCCTGGGTTTCCCACCCGCCAGCTGTGAATCCCACAGCCCATTCCTTGAGTTTAGTAAATTAACCCGAGCAGGTCACAGAACTCAAGACAACACTTGTGACCCTTGCCAGATTTTTGTGAAGAATATTATAAAATGCCGCTGAGCAGGCTAGGTACGAGGCAGCTGTCCCATGCCTGTTGCAGCCTTGTCCTCGGTCTCAGTGGATACTTCATTGCATGGCACCACTGCTAATGGGCTGCCTGAGGAAACCACAAACCTTTTGCTCACACTCTTCTTGACTCTCTGTGTAGCTCTATGCCTATGTAGACATAGACAGCTATCATAAAAAGAGAGGGAGGGTTATCTCAGATTTTGTTGGTGCTTTTCTTTATCAAATATTGCTAATTATAAAAATGCAAATAGAAAACAAATAGATGCGCTTGTATTTTTACTATTCTGATTAAAATTCTTTCTTAAGATAGTCTAGAAATGTCAATTTTACAAGACGATATTTGCAAGCACTTTGGCCTGATTACTACATAGCATCTAAAGGACTGGAGAAAGGAACCTTGGGAGGATCCTTCGCAGACCCTTAATCTCTCAGAGACAGAAGCCCCATTTTGAAGTACAGCTGTTGGGAATGACAGCCCCAGTGTGACATATGGACAGGTGTACGTCTGCAGACTTGCCCATCCATCAATGTGCTGTCTATTCTAACTGATGAAGGAGCAACTCCGATTCTTAAAGTTTCACTCACAACAAGCCTGGCAGTTCACTTGCTTTATTTTAGCGTGAGCTTCTTCGGAGAACCATGGTGTCTTTTGAAGCAAACCTCACAGTCCAGAACACCTAATGCCGGGAAATGCCACACAGTGTTCTTTGGGTTTGGGTTTTGTTGTACTAGAATTTGGATCCAGGGCTGTAACCACAGTAACCAAGCACTTTGTGACTGAACGATGTTCCCAGCACCTACTGTATATTTTATTGAGAAACATGGTCTCATCAAGTTGTCCAAGGCTAGCTTTCAACTCCCTTTGTTCCAGGTTAGCCTAGTGTGTGCCATTCTCCTGCCTCAGTATTCTAAGTGGCTATGCTTACAGCTCTGTGCCACTCAGCCTGGCTACATAGCAATCCTTAAGAACGTTCTGTTTTCCTTCGCCAATGCCACCTGATTTTACCAGAAGTGCCCCTTCTTGTGATGTTCAAAGGAGGTCAATAATCAAGTGACTAAGAGGACATATGGGGACCCGAGGAAATGGCTCTGTGGGTGAAAATGCTTATTGCTCAAGCATGGGGACCCAAGTTCAAATCCTCAGCACCCATCTAAAAAGCCAGATGTGGAAAAGCCTATGCCTGGAAACTCAGAGCCATGAGAAATGGAGACAGGAGGATACTGGGACCTTCTGGCCACCAGCCCAGCTCCAGATCTAATGAGATCCTGTCTCAATGAAATAAACTTAAGAGATTAGAACAGGTCTCCTGGTGTCCTCCATAGGCTTCCCCACATATGTTTGGGTTCATGCCTCCACCCAGACATGTGCGTATGCCAAACACACGTACGTACACACATGCACATGAACACACACACAGTGCTGTGGCTACACAGAGAGGGGTGGTGGGTACCTTGGGTCTTGTACTATGGAGTAGGAATCCCTCCTTCCCTCCTCCAGTGCTGACACTACCCTTTACATCCCTGTGTCCTGAGGTCATCCTTTCTTCATTGTCCCTTTAGACTTTCTCAACACTCACTCCTTCCTGTGCTCTCTAGTACGTCTTAGAAGCTTGGAGAGGAAATGTCAGCAGACGGACACAAGATGGATGTGCAGGGGCCATCCAGCAACACTGCGTATGCGGAACTTTTCAGCACATGCGGAACTTTTCAGCACGGCTTTTCTGAATCTTTTCTGGGAAAACAATGTAACAGGCAAAGACCCAGCACGTTTAATTTAATTATGTGAGAACTCAGGATGGGAGGGAGAGGAGGGAAGAGGAGGAACAGCTGGCTAATGCACCATTTATGGATGAGATCAAAGTTTTGCAGGCTGCTGGGGTGGGGGTGGGGCACTGGGAATCCAACCTAGGGCCTCATGATGCTAGGCTAGGATCCCACCACTGAGCTCTACCCTCGGCTCACAGTTTCCTTTGCCTTTTGAGATACAGTCTCACGAAGTGGTCCACTTGACTTCAAACTCATTACTTGTTGCTTCAGACAGGACTTGACTAGGCAATCCTCCTGTCGCAGCATTCCAAGCGGCTAGAAGACAGGTTTGAGAAAGCTTCTGTCAGGTCAAATTTCAAAGCTTCTGTCCCTACCAAAATTTAGCGTGATGGAAAGGCGTTTTTTCCTCCATGGCAAATGAAAGGGAAAGTGGGACTGTATTAGGAGTACCATTCAGGGAGTATCAAACCCAAAGTCACGAGAAAGGGAGTTATCGGAAACATTCTGAGCATACGCTAGGACCTTTCACACACGTGCTCATTCTTTAAGGGGCTGTGAGACCCGCCCACTTCACAGATTAACAGTTCCCACAGCCGCTTTCTGTCTCTGGGCTCTGGAAATGATGCCAGTGAGTTTCATGGGTTTCTTGTTTTCTCTCTGTCCATTTTCAGATCCCAAATGAGGGAACAAAAGAATCAAAGAGAAAGAATAAGTGACATTCTTAAGATAGCCATCTAGGAAGTTTTAGATCACAGTCATGTCGGTTTCTCCTGGGGCAAGAGCCTCCCTCAGGCCATTCTTCATTTCTCCTTTACCGAGATAAGAGTGTGTGTATGTGGTGGGGTGAAACCAGGGCTTTATGTAGTGTATTTCTATATTTATATGTGAGTAGTTGAAAAGGGGGAATTATTTAGAGACACAGAAAAAAAAAGCAGAAAATCAAGAAGGAAGGAGCAATATGAGACAAGGAAACAGGGAGACAAAAGTAAATGAAAAGGCATTTTGGCAGCTGGGTATGTAGCACTGAAGTGCAAGGTGTTGGTCGTACAGCTTCAAGGGCCCAGGTTTCAATATGAGTCCCATAAGGCAAATTCTGAACACACCGTTTGCTACATATATGGCCAGAGGCAAGGCATCATGTCCCTCCTCAGTCTCAGGTTCCTCATGTTTGCAATGGTGGCAGGAACGGAGGCAACTCCCAAGGGTATTTGTAATATACGCTAGAGTAAAGTTACCAGCTCTTGGGCCCCGCGAGCACTCCTGAAATGGGTGCTATTTTCTATGCTCTGAGGTGACAGGACGGAAGACAACATTTTATGTATGCAAATCCCGATTGCAGTAGAGAGCTTGTAGAATTAAGCAAAGTAGATAAAACCTGCTCAGCAAAAAAGTGGTACACATCTTTAATCCCAGCACTTGAAAAGGGGAGGCAGGAGGCTCAAGTTCAAGAGTAGCCTTGGCTACTTATATAGGGAATTCTGGCCCAGGGGATAGCCTGAGACTGTCTAATTAAACATGACACATTTGTCTATACCCACAGGAAAGTATACTTATACTCACCTTCATCAAGGAAGCTTCTTCTTCTTTTTTTTTAACCAACAGAAACCATGACAGGAAAGTACAACCCACTAAATTGCAGGGTTGCGGAACCCAGTCCCAATGGACACATCCACAAGACAAGTTCTGGACCACTCAGGGAACATTTTAGAAGAGGAAGCTGAAAGATCTTAAGAGCCAGAGGACTGGGGAGAGTGAGATTGTTTTTCCTAGTAATGTTGGAAGCTACACCCATAGAGTCACACCAACATGGCTGCCTAAGCATGAGCTGAACAAAGACAACAGTAGACACACTAAAACAGACTGGGGAAAGCCCGCAAGGTCTCAACTCCACACAAAGAATTATAAGCAACTAAAGAATGCTCAGAGTGCCAGGAATAATCCTCCTCTGGGAAGAGCACACCAATTGACTATTCAGTCCTGAACACATACATACAAGTAACATTACACAGATTGAGCAGGGTGTATTTAGAAAAATGCATTCATATACATATGCATATATATGTTGTGTGTGTGAGTGTGTGTGTATATGTATGTATGTAGACCAGGAAAGAGAAGAGGGTATATGGATGGGAGGGCTTGAAGGAAATAAAAGGAAGAGAGAAAGGATATAATTATAACCTTGAAGCTAGAATTTTCTGAAAAGACAAAAACAATTTTTTAAAAAGACAAAAGCAGACAGCCAAAAATCTATTAAGCAACTGTGGAGTTTATGGCTTCAGTTTTTCCATCTGGAAAACAATAGACTAAATAGGTACTGTCCAAAACATCACTGCAGCTAAATCACCAAATAAAAAGTCGAAACAAAAATATACTGAGGCAGGAAAAATTTGTTTGATGTTTTTACAAGTAGAAGCAAATTAGGACTTACCATGCAGAAATCATAGCTAACAAAATGTAAAATCCATAGGAAGAATCTACAATACTAAACCAATCAATATGAAGTTGGTTGTGGGCTGAAACTTTTCCCTCGATTAAGGGAAATTTTGTTTCATACAACGAATTTAATCTGTGTCAGAATTCACAAACAGACTATTTAAAAATCAGCATATATTTACTAAATATCCTTCAATAGATGACTGTTTAGTCATATGTGATAAAGCACATCATGAATATTATCTAACAATAGAAGTAATGAAATATTGATAAGCACAGTGACTTGGATGTGTCTGGGGGGGGAATTAAAGTTCTCAGAAAAAAGTCAATCTCAAAGGATCATGTACTATATGGTTCCATTTACACGATAGTCTTAAGATTAATAATTATCAAGGAGGAGCATGTCAGAGTAATACGTGTGAGTTTGGCTTCACTTCTGGGGGCGGAGGTTACAGAAACACATCATGAGGAGCTGTGTGCTGATGCAATGCTCTTGTGTGTTTATTGAGACAGTTGCCTAGACTGACGTTCTAGAAAATCACTCCCAGATTTATAAATTCACGTACCCACTGCGACCATTTGACGACAGAGCCTTTGTGTACGGTTAGCCGGACTCTAAAGCGCATGCAGAATCATTTCCACACATCCTTCCACCTCAACAAGAGTGAAAACGACACTGAACACTTCAGTGCAGTTTTGTTTTGCGCTGATCATTTGCTGCGGCCTTTTAATTGCACTTGAAGAACCTAATAGTCATTCTTCTGAATCCTTATTCCATCTGAGACCAGCTCTCTTACCACTATTTTGTAAATGTTTTGTCTCAGAAAGATGGAAAACTGGGGGCAGGGGAATGTTTTTGGCATCCTAATGATTGTCAAAACCTTGGACATTTCAAATAGGTTGTCTCAGAAATTGTCTTTTGATAGTGGCTTTTGGTGGGCTGTGCCTAGAATCTGCATGTGTGTGACACCCTGGTGTAAGAGTTTTCCTTTGACTTATACATCCATGAAGGAATGTGTAACTGCTGAGATCCTATCTGTCTAGGATCTTTCTCCTATATTTTGGGTCTGGGGGATGGAGGTGTATTTCATATTTCAATTCTTAGTAAATGTTGTGCCTTTACACTTTATTCAATCAGCTATTCTATTATAGTCAGTTATACATTTTATCTAGAAAACTGTGTGGATCAGGGGTCTTGGCTCATCCTGCGATCCTAGCACTTGGGAGTCTGAGACAGCAGGATCACTGAGAAGTGAGGCCAACCTAGGATACCTAGAGAGTTCCAGGCAAGCCTGGGAAAGATTTTTCTATAGACATAGACAGACAAGAAATGTGTCTTCAAAAGACTAGCTTCATAAGTCTAAGAGCAGTGCTTAAGGAGGAATATGCTCAGCTTTGCAGTGTTTAGTAAGGGGCTTACATGAAAGGATGCTAATCCATTGCAACTGTACGGTACTCACATTGTTTCATGTGGGTGGTTCTGTTTTTCCAAAATCCTTATTCACTTCAATTAAAAAATACAGGGGAAAGCAAATATCAGAAGGATCATGGTTGACTCAAAGTCACTTCTCAGGAAGCAAAGAATCAAGAGCTAATTATAAGATTTTCTTCTTAGTAGACTTCTTGTTCTATCTCATGACTTCTGCAGACACCTTTAGTACCTAAGCCGCAGGATGAATTCTGCCCCATCACGTAGGATAGAGATGCTTGAGTGGACCTCTGTTTAGGTCGAGATTTTGTGCTATGTTTTGCTCTCAGTTACTTACAAAAGTGAGGGATGGACTTTGACAAAGGTCCACGGAGGCAGCTGCTGGTCCTTTCCATGGGTGAAGAACAGAACTTGTAGTCTCCTTTATTACAAGACCAGATAATCGGCAAGACAGCCTACCACATAGTGCTTGGTGCCACTTTTCCTCTCCTAAGAACCAAGCCTTTGCTCTTTTAAATAATACACCCCTCCCCGTTTTCTTGGTTGTATTAGCTTACTTTGTAGTTCTTTTGTTGATGAGACCATCTACCCCCAAAGAATTTCTTAGCAGGCAGGATAATTTGTACCTTTTCTCATTATAAATTTCAGAAAGTAAAATTGCATCAGCACCATTGAAGAATACCAGGAAATAAAAGGTCAGTTATTTGGCTAGTTTGAGTTTTTCTAAGGCTTTTGTGTCTGTGTGTGAGCGTGTGTGTGTGTGTGTGTGTGTGTGTGTGTGTGTGCGTGCGTGCGTGCACCACACGTGTGTAGGAGCCCTCAGAGGCCAGAAGAGGGTGTTGGATCCCCAGGATCTGCAGATCCAAGCAAGCAATTGTAGGCCAGCCAGATGGCTGCTGGAAACCAGACCCAGGGCAACTGCCGGAGCAGAGCCAGCAGGAGCAGAACCTGCTCTAACCACTCCATCTCTCTATCCTCAGTTTGAGTTCTTCTAACACATAGCTGGCTTAAAAAGAGAGGACAGAGTTCAAAAAGAACAGAATTCCTCTGCCTGCTCCTAAGAAGGGGAAGAAAGTTTTTATTTTGGTTTTAAAATGATGACGGATAAATTAGTAACTAATATGCCCGGGAGAGTTTTACTTTCTACCTTGGCAGTGGTAGGTTCAGAAGCAGCTTGTGATGATTGTGTAGGTTTTGTAGACTTGTATTCTTCAGATTCTGTAAAGAACCCTGGGTGTTCCGTGAGTGCACCATCAGCAGCTCCTTCTGTTTCTGGCTTACACTTGGAATCCCTTTATTTAAAAAAAAATCTTTTGTGGAGGCATGATAGCACTTGCTTGTGAGTCTTGTGCTTGGGGGGCTGAGCTCTGTAGCCCAGGCTTACCTAGAACTCACTCTACAGCCAATTCTAATCACTGTAGTATGATAAGAGTCTGCCTCAAGAAAACAAGACAAAATAAAGCAAGGTAAAAATCCTTAAACAAAACAAAAATGTATGTTTGCCAGAACTCATATGACAAAGGCAGGCATAAATATGTATTTGGTGCGACTCTCCGTACAGGAAACTCTAGAATAGGCAGAGGGTTCCATAGTAACATACAGATGTAACAGGTAGAGAGGGGGCTGACCATGAAAGGGCACTCAAAACTTACTGACTATATCAACTATTTTGATTGCATTGGTGGTTACAGGTGTCTACCTTTGGCAAAATTGAACCTGTGTACCACAAATGGATACATTTTGTTATAAGTCAACAAAGTTGAATTCCAAGCTTAAAATAAAATAAGATTTGGAAATCATTGCTGCCAGTTCCTTGTTTGTCCTTCAGTTTTGTTCCCAGTCCAGAGGAAACGGTTAGAATGATGTTTTGGTAGCTGTCACCACTTTTACATTTGGTAAGATTTAAGTGTCCATAAAATGCCACCAAAAGACAGCTTCCCTTAAACAGGGACAAAGCGAAAAGTCTACACGCCAGTCTTCAAGATCCCCCGTGCCCGTAGACAAAACTATTGTTAACTTTTAAAAATTGCCCATTTCTTTGTTTTCCTGCTATAACAGTATGAATGGGGGCCTGGTGTGTTGGTTGCTCCCAGGCCCCCTTGATTCAAATCACGTCTTTGTATGTCCTTCCTGGGACACACCCCTGGTGCTATACCTGCTTGGCCTTGTGGGAGAGCAGCCAGACATCCCTGAAGTGTGGGCTCCTGCAACCAGAACCTGCTCCTGTTCACTTTCCCTCCACCTGTCAACTTTGAACTGTTCCTAACCAGAATCAGGGCCCACTGGACTGGCTCTCTTCTTCCACGCCTCTCTCTCTTTCTCTATCTAGTGACGGCATCTTATTCCAACAAGATACTATAAATAAGTGCAGATTTCCCCCATGACACATTCTGTGACCCTGTGGAAACCTAGCTGGTGCTTTCTCTAGCTGGGCTTTAAAGACAAACTCAGAAGCTGTGCTTTTTCAGCCTGCAGGGCACCATTAGTGTAGAGGTGAGGCCTGGAGCCTGCAGGGTCCTGTCACTGCTCTCTCTGTTGGGCTCCTTGTCAGAAGGACCCACCCAGGCTGTCCCAGGAGAAGACAGAGTTGGCTTCAGTTTGGATCTAGAGCTCTGTCCGCTCAGTAGGATCTCGGAGTTTAAAGGAAGTGCACCTCGGAACTCATGAGCAGACCAAACAATTAAAGGCTGTGTGGAAAAGCAGGTGCTTCGGTGCCCTCTTATGAAAACCTCTCTATGTAAAGACAGTTGGTTGACTTTCCCCAAAGGCCAGCGCCTATAGGTGTTGCTTTATATGTGCACACTTGGAAAAATATTATCCTAACAGAGTGAAAGGCCAGATCAGGCCTGAGAATCTCTGGAGCTTACAGCAGCATAGTTAAAGCAAACGACTTTTTCTCCTTCTGGCTTCCTCTGTTTTTCTCCAGCCCTGGCCCTTTGAACAAACACTGTGCAGCACAGGACACAGCGTTTCCTGGGTAGGGTCCCGGGCTGTGAGCTCTGCTTGTTAGTCATGACACAGGGGCTCTGAGAGAGCTTATATGTTTCCTCTTGTGCCGTGAAGATCTCTCTCTTACACACACACACACACACACACACACTTACACACACACATACACTCTCTCTTTCACACACTCACACACACACACTCTTTTTCTCTCTCTCTCACACACACACACACACTCTCTCTCTCTCTCTCTCTCACACACACACACACACACACACACACACACACTCACTCACTCTCTCTATTGCCTTTTGTCTTTTCTATTACTTTTTAGAAGGCAGATCAAGAGTGCTGTTTCTTCTTATGTATGTCCCCGGGTTTCTTTCTGGCTTCCTTCAGTTGTGATTGTTTGGGAGGGTGGTGTGGCTGTCGATGGGGTAGCGAAGGGCAGACTTCAGTGTAAATGCCAGAAAGGTTCTCATAGGAACTGTGCTCTATGTTTGCTTTGTACTAACGCTAGGGGAGCAAGCCATTGCAGAAGTGAGCTAACCCATGGCTGAAGCTGCCCACTGGCCTATGACTGAGTTCAGCGGCTCTGGAGGCTGCCCTTAAGTTCAGTCTTCTGTCATCCAGGGCTTGATGACCCTGGCTTCCCCTTCCCTCTCCCCACAGCACATTATATAAGCTATGGTCCCAGACACAATGACAAGGATCACTGACCTTTAAACAATGGTAGGAAATCACATTTCATTGTTTACTCCTTCAAGAAGATTTCTAGTTTTCTTCAAGCCTGGGTGCAGAGGTGCCTCAGGGTCCAGGGTGGCTTGGTGGTTTGACAGGTTGACACGTGTGAGCAATTCTAGGCCAGTGACCGTTAACACTGGGACCTCAGTTCCATGTAAGCGTAAGTATGACTCAAATATGACAAGAACAGGGTCTTAATATTTCTTCTTAACTTGCCTTAAGGGGGAAATACTGTAATTATTGGCATAAATATTAATCAATAGCAATTACTTATCAATGATCACTCTTTCTCTCTGACCTACTTGCAGTTATGCTATATCTAGCTATAAGAAGGAGGCAACTTTAAATAGCTTTGCAAAAATACATTTTCCTACAGTGAGCTAGATCTAAGACACTCACGCAACAACTCACTGAGCTACCCAGGAACAATCCACAATACTGAACTTCTGAACCCTGACCCCACCTGCTTTTAGGCTCCATAGCCTCTGAGCTCTTTTCCATGCAGGTTAGTTAGCTCAATGGTGTTGGTTGATTCACGACTTCCCCTTCTGTCCCTTACGTAACACAAGGAAAGGATCAGCCGAGCAAAGGGTACTGCGTTGCTCCTTGCTCCCTCCACTAAGGTCCTGTTTGGGATGAATCCAGTCCCTGCAATGCTTTACTTATTAGTTACCTTTACAATCGTCTGACCACAGTACCTGAGAGAACCAACTTTATTGTGGGCTCATGACTTCAGAGAATTTCCTGCCGTCACGGCAGGGAAGACATAGTAGAGAGTCAGTTCATGGCAGCAATATCAGGTGATGGGGGCCCACCACATCACAACAGACTTAGAAGCAGAGAGAGGCCCATGTCGGAGGGTCAGATGTAACTTTTAAAGTCTCACCCTAATGACCGACTGCTACCCCGTAGGCGCTACCTCCTAAACGTTCCTCAGCCTCCGAAAACAGCGCCCCCAGATGGAGAACAATGCTTAAAACCTGAACGTGTGGGAGCACTTCAGGTTTAGACTCAAACACTAGGAAATGCTTTGCAATCTCTAAACCGGGTGGAAACTTTAACCAGCACAGTCTCCCTTTGGCATTCCTAGCTTAATTCAGTTTTGTCTTCAGATCACCGGAAGCTATGTGAGGAGATAGTCCTCTCCTCGTCCATGCTTCTGTTCACAGGCTCACAGCTAGTTGTGGGGAGGTGGGGGGAGGGGCAGTTTGTGTCCTGGCGGTGGTGACATTGCTCAGTTGCAGAGGTGTGTGTGGCACTTGCTGCCCGAAGCCCTCGGCTGTCATGCATGTTGACAAAGCCCTGGCCAGAGAAGGAAATGACAGGGAGGTGGGCCTAGGACTCACAGCAGGAAGTAGACAAGGTCAATGAATGGACCACAGACTGCGTTACCACAGCAGGAGGTGAGGGGACTCCCAGGCCAGAGTGCCAGACAGTGTGATTCAGATGGCAAAATGTCAACGTGGCTGTCGGCCAAGGCTTGGAAGCCTCCCAGAGATAACTCAGGACTTGTGACCTTCTAGTACAAGTCCTTGGCCTTCTAGTGACTATGGCCCCTGCTGCCGGGTCTTCTGTGTCAGCCTTTCAGGCCCATGACCAACTAGTTCTTCATAGGATCTGGTCAGGCACTGGCCATGTCTCCTGCTCACCTTAGGGTTCTTTCTGTGTCCTTGTGTCAGCTGAGGGAGGGGTCTTCTGGAGGAAGGGGCAGGAAGACCGTGGCGAAGGAAAAGGTGCTCACAGGGTATCTGGCTTGGGTTTTCACAGAAGTTGATAGTGCTGGGCTTAGTGACCACAATTCAATTATAAGCACAGCTCAGCCATCCTGAGTGACTATATTCTTGCCAAAACTGCTGTGTAAAGGCGGCTGCATTTTTGTTAGCCCTGCCTGATGGATTTTTAAAATATATTAACCACAGACATTCACACAAAGTGGGGGATTTACTGCCTAAACAGTGGACCTTGAATCCCCCAGGCTAAATAAACCCAGTGAAAACACAGGAACTGTATTCACAGGGCCTCCTGAAGATAAGAACACAACCTTTAGAAATTCCTTCAAATGAAAAATGATGGCTGCCTTGCTAATAGGCCAGGAACCGAGGAACTTAACTCTCCCCTAATGTGCAGGGACCTCAGATAAGGTTCACCCTCTCAGGATCGAAAGCTTGTTCCTCACATTTCCACAGGACTTTGGGAACCATGGACCCGCTGTGAAGCCTGGGCCGCGTTTGCTATTTCTGGATTGCTTCTGGTACGCGTGTGTGCGCGCGTGCGTGCGTGCGTGCGTGCGTGCGTGTGTGTGTGTGTGTGTGTGTGCGCACATGTGTATGTGGGGGGGAGATAGAGAAAAGGAAGAAGGAAGGAAGGGCAAGAAGGAAGGAGAGAGGGAGTTGGGAAGGGAGGCAGAGAGAGAGAGCGCGCTGTGTATTGTGTGCGGCCGTCTGTTGGGGAGATGTATAGGGCCTGCGTGTGTCCCCAGCTTCTTCTCATGTGACAGTCACTGAAGCTGGGGAGCAGGCTTTTCCCTGGGACTTGATGGCAAGCGAGGACACATCCTCTTAATCTTGAAGTATGAGTTTGAAGCGGAGAATTTACTTGAGGGTTTGCCTCTGTGTGTGTTTTTCCGTAGATTACCCATTAGGGCAAAGTAAGGCAAGGCTCTCCCTCAAAACACTCTTCATCTTCTGATGATATTGGGGAACCCCACGTTCTCCTCAGAAATAACCCTCATTGTGTTCAGGATATGTTATTAGGTGGTTCGTAGGCTAATTTGATGTAAATTTATAATATGCACATGGACCGAGGAGAGGGATTAGACACAAAGGGGGCTGAGTGATTCTCAGAGTAACAGAATGGATCTGCCCCTTGCTGTGGTGCTGGATACATGGGTGTGCACGTGTCTTATCTCACCAGACTGCATATTAATTAGGGAAGGTATTTTTTTTTTTCTTTTTGAGAGAGGGTCTCACTATGTAGTCCTGGCTAGCCTGGTACTCACTCTGCACTCCTGATTGGCCTTGAACTCACAGAGATCCATCTGTCTCTGCCTCCAGAGTGCTGCGATTAAATGGGTACACTACCACACCTAGTGGAAGGTTGCATTTTACCCGAGGCAAATGATAACACAGACCTAAAGCTTGAAGAGTAACCAAGAAAGTGAGTATCACTTTCTTTGATCTCAATAGTAGTTTGGAAGCTTCCTAGTCAGGTAGATCACACCCCTCTCAAAGGAAAGGTGCCACATGCCAACCCCAACCTGTGAGCTCATGATGCCAGGGAAGCTGTTTCCGAAAAAACAGAGATGGTGAGTGTTTCTTTTTTGGGGTAGATGACTTAAGTCTCCAGGTAGTGATGGCCTTGTATGGTGAAGCACAGGTAGGGAAACACCTAACCTCACAGTGACTCACCAGGAACAAAACCATTTCTCTGAATGAGTCAGCATCACAAGTATGTTCCGGGCGCCTCATAGCCCTGCGTGGTAAAAGAACCAGGGCAGCGATTAGAGTACCAGCTTACAGGACTTATCAGCCATATTTGGACAATGCCAAAGGCAACCTGCAGCTCCCTCATTTCCCAGCATGCTTGTGTGAAAGCCAAGCCCGCCCTCCCACTCAGTTATATACCCACTCAGAGATGAGGAAAAATCATGTAAATGTATGCCATGCTAATGCTGTTGTTGTTTATTCAGTTACAGTTAACCCCAATAGTGGTTGAGTAAAAACGCTTCTGCACTGACTATGTATTCTTATGCATTAGTGGAAATGTGGTCTGAGGTGTGTGCGTGTGTGGTGTGTATTAGGATACAGTTAAAACAGATTTGGGCCATGTAAAATACCGCAGAAAGTAGAAGTTTCCAAGGAAAACATGGGAAACTCTGTTTGGGACTCTAATGTATGCTGCAGCCTTTCAAAGGAGACATTAATAGAGAAGCTTGCCCTCAAAGGGCGAGCCGGTAATAAATTTCATGTCAGAAATTACCTGTCGGTAGGATTATGTTAAATAATGTTGAATTGTTATTAGTCGGAGGGGAAAAAGGAGAGCCACTTTCTAAACATGTTCAAAGAGTATAATGTTTCACACACAGATCCCATTGTTATTTAACAGGATTTTTGTACTTAACCCTTCTTCTCAAAGACAGATTGAAAACTTTGGCCATTTTAGTTCATTCCTCAATGCAGTCATTATTGGAAAACACTCTTTCTCTGCAGGAATCTTGTAGTGGACCCACTCTGTCTGTCCATGGGAAAATGTTCTATCTGGTAGATGTAGAATTGCCCACTGGAGTGACAAAGATAAGCAGATTTCGGAGCCTGGGTCAGGCACTGGTGATGTAGTAGGTACCACATTCTTTCAACTTTTTGTGCTGCCTACCCCTCCCCCATGCGATTTTATATGCATGTATTACATACATATTTTCATATGCATTTTCCACCTCAAAAAAGAGTTTTGTTTGTAAGAATGTGACTAACAATTTTTCAGGTTCATTGTAACATGTGTGATGTAAAACTGAGTGATCCAGGTTCTTATAGCCTTGCTCCAGAAGCAGTGGGCTGCAAAATCAAATGGGGGCAGCATAAAGCACAATTTAAAGAGACCTGTGTAGTAAGGAGGCCACTAGTTAGTTCCTGGCCACTTAGCCCCGAAATGCTCACAAAGAAACTGTATTAATTAAATCACTGCTTGGCCCATTAGTTCTAGCTTCGTATTGGCTAACTCTTTCATATTAATTTAACCCACTTCTATTAATCTGTGTATCGCCACATGGCTGTGGCTTACCGGGTAAAGTTCTGGGCATTTGTCTCTGGAGGGGCTACATGACTTCTCTCTGACTCCACCTCCTTTTCCTCAGCATTCAGTTTTGTTTCCCCACCTAGCTCTGTTCCCATATAGCTCTACTACAGACTCAAAGAAGTTCCTTTATTAACCAATGATATTCACAGCACACAGAGGGGAATCCTGCAGCAGACCTGTCCGTTGTTTGGGACTGAATCCTGTCCTCTTCACAAAGGGCTTATGATGACTCATAGCTGTCAAATCATTGAGTTATGTCTAGAGAGGAAGATCATTTCAACTTTATGTGCTCTGAGTGAAGGATGGTTGCTGAACTGGAGTAGAGTTTTTGAAGGACATACTTGGGTAAGCTTCAGGATTGTTCCATTTAGTGTGGTATTTTTCTCCCTGAATACCGGCCATTACCGACCTGAATCTGGTTTGGGAGTTGCTGTATTTGATGTGTCATGACATTTGTGCCAGATATTCCCAATAAGTGTCTGCACATCTGTATTAGATATCTTGGGATGTGTGCCTGTCCAATCTATGTTTTCATAGAGTACCTCTGCAGGCATTTGTAGCGAGGCTGAGTGACTTCGGGTTGTAGATGCTCTTTGGAAAGTGTAAGCCAGCACGTCTTTCAGATCAGCTTGTAACCCAGATATGCTTTCTGCCATGGGAAGTTAAACTCTGTCTCAGGAGCATCATGTCATAGGAACTGGGGCAGCAGGGTTCTAAAACTCAGTCCAAGGGCAGACATTTGTGCTGTCCACTTGGGACTGGATCCTGTGGTTAGGAAATGATCTTTTAATTGCCCTGAAAAATGTGTGCTTTCAGAGTGTCCCGTGGTTAGTTAGTTAAAATATGCAAAGCTGTGGCTCTTGATGTCCCCAGTGACTAGAAAACGAGACCAAGATTTCATGTGTTCACGCTCCTTCCCATGAGATACCAGCTCCATCAGCAGCAGGCGTCAGGGTCCTGGCTGGTCTGGCCTCAGTCACACAGGTGGGCCTTCTGCCAATCCCTTGGGATAAAGTCCCTAGAGCCTATACACCACAAGAGCTCTGGTTTTTCTAAACTTTCTTGTCTCTGTAAATTTTTTTTTGGTCTTCAGCTTTTCAATTTTCTATTTTTAATAATAAAAGAATCTTTCTTTACATTTGAAAATGAAGTTTCTTCATTTCAGACATCCTCTAAATGGGAAGGGTGGGACCCTCAGCACCCACCACTCAACTTAAACAATTATCAATTTACAATAAGCCTCAAATCCAGAGTTGGGGAAAAGTGCGGAGAGTCCTGGAATTCTGTGTTGAAGTCTACCAG
>NC_022029.1:43485903-43537686 GCF_000317375.1 Microtus ochrogaster
TATACCTGAGCAAGGTCTGTGTTGAAGTCTACCAGTGTGACTCCGTATACCTGAGCAAGGTTTGAAAATGCCCCACGGGGGGCTGGAGAGATGGCTCAGAGGTTAAGAGCACTGCCTGCTCTTCCAAAGGTCCTGAGTTCAATTCCAGCAACCACATGGTGGCTCACAACCATCTGTAATGAGGTCTGGTGCATACATAATAAATAAATAAATCTTTAAAAAAAAAAGAAAATGCCCCACGGAAAATCTTATTGCTACATGGAAGCAGCATAGAGAATATTTAACAGCATTCCTACAAGGAGATAAATCAAGAGAAAAAAACTAGAGAAAACTCAGTAATTATTAGCACAATAAAATTAATAACTTTTATAGGAAAAATGTGGCCACAGAACAGGCCATTCTTCCCTGGGTTCTTTTCCCCATGCCAAGATGCATAGTAAATACAAATCTGTGCCTTGGAATCTGGTTTTAGGATAGTTCAGGTTCCACATAAGAAAAGTACATCCCAGGGTGGGGACATTGTCATACCTGCATGAGGACAGGAGTCTGAGTCTTGTATCAATGCAAGACAATGAGCTCGTAATCCCTGTGCCAGCAGGGCAGAGCTAGGCAGATCCCTGGGACTTGTTGGCCTACAGTCCAACTGGCAAGCCCCGGAGGCTAGTGACAAAGCTTATTTCCATACAAACGGTGGTTGGCATGTGAGGACAAAAGATAGCAGAGGCTCTCCTTTAGCCTCTACATATACATGGGTACACACATACATGTCCACGTAGACATGAACACGTTAGTGCATAAATAAATGCATATCCTGATGCATTTCAGGGCTTTGTATTGCCAGTTTGGGTATGTGAATTGAAAGAAACTCAGGTCTGGGAGATGAGGTGGGGAGAGAAAGAGAAAACACAGCTCTGAAGCCTGCCATTTAAGTCACACTGGCTTGTGACAGAAACAGAACGAAAATAAAGCCTACAGTTCTCACCTCCGAGTCTCAGAGCAAACGGGGGCTTCCCTCCATCACAGTTTCACCCCGTTCTTAGTCCCCGAAGGTGCCGCCACTCCCCTAGCACTTTATGACTTAATCACAGGGGAGGGGAGCGTTTCCTGACAGTTGACGGTATGTAAAGACCTTCAGGAGTAAGGGCAGAGCGGGGAAGAGAGCAACACCCCGTTTCCACAACTTCAGCTTGTCCTGGAGGCTGTGAAGTCCTCAATTCAAGTTAATTATCACCAGCAAATATTTTTTTATTCACTTGATGAATATTTATCAAGTGACTTCTTTGGACATGTGACCGAGGTGACATAGTGGCAAGAAGGGATGACAAGGAGCCGTTGCTTACGAGCTGGGAGGGAGAAGATATTGTGCACAATTTAGCTGTATGTTAGGATAGAAAAGGGGCTGCCTTCTGGCCCCGAGGTAGAGGGATTCAGGGTTTCTTGGGTGGATATGGAGGGCAAGTTAGTAACAGAATTGACAATGGGGTTGACTGTGGAAAATTAGGGAGAACATCAGTCAAACACGCTGATGAGGACAATAAAGGTGCAAAATGAGCCGGCAAGGAATGGGGAGCAACATTTGCAAGTGGCACCCATGTCTTTGTAAAGATCACGAAAAGGAACGTGGTGTTCATATGTCGTCAGTGATAATGATTGGGCCGCAACCACAGAAGAGGAGAGATTTTTAAAGATCCCTCCATGTCTCCCAAACTGCGTCCTACTGATCTGATTGGCAACGGTGTGCTTCAAACTTGGGGAAAAAATCGTTTTAATTTTTACCCTGAGTCTACTTCTCTATCAGATCCAACTCTGTCATTAAGATTGGTGTTGCCCTGGGCTCCCCAGCAGCCACCCACGGAGCTTAGACTCCCGTTTCTAGAGCTCCAGGCTAGCTGTGGGCTCTGCCCAGGTAATCCTGCGAGACTGGTAGGGCTCCAGTTCTCGATCTCTACAGAGATACTGTCACAGGTGGCTGGGACACGTCTCTGTTCCAGTAAGTGGAGTCTGTACAGGTCTCCCCGGAGGTCTGGAAGGCCTTGGGTAAGCGCTACTGCTTGCTAGCTGACACCTCCAAACACTCTGATTCTTGGATATCATGCTATCAGTAGGGTTAGACAGATAGCAGCATACAAATGACTGTCCTGACTTAGGGAGAAACAGGAAAGTCTTTGCCTGCAGGAAGGTAAGAATAAAGCAGACAGTGCAAGCCCCTCCCAAGACAGCAGCAGGCGTCTGCTGCATGTGGAGGCTTTTATGACTTATCAAGAGCTCGGAGATGGGATCTAATTGGATACTTGTTTAAGGTTTGTTGCTTTAACTTTATAGATAAAGAAATAGAGGGGCTTGCTAATTAAAATAATTAAAAATAGCTACTCTCACTGGGCTGTTGCCAAGTCCTATACTAAGTGGTTTACATTTAACTTGGTCAAGGCCCCAGTCCTTCTGCGAGGTAGGCAACACCATTATTGTCTCCAAGATTCATGCATAGTTTCTCTCCCTCTCTCTGACTCCATCTCTCTCCTCCCCCAATTTCCCCTCTTCCAACTTCTCTTCCGTGAACCCCTCCAGCACCCTCTCACTCTGAATAAGCCTGGGAAAGCTGTGTAAACTAGGTGAAAGTATATGGTTAGAGGTGGGATTTGAACTCTGCCCCTCTAACTTCAAAGTTATCCTAAAGGGCCCATAGCCTGGGTTTAGAAAAGAAGTGTTACCCAAGTGTTATCACATAGTAGAGAGGACGTGTGAAATCCCAGGGAATGTCTTTTCCAGGCACATGCCTTCTCTCTTACTATCTGCTGGGATGGGAAATATTGACAAGCACAAAAGAAAATCACTCCTTTCTGATTTCCCCATCATTTTATGCAGAAACAAGATACCCCCCTCTTCAGTCAAAACACTGCACATCTAGACTCCCTGCATTTGCCCTCAGAAATAGCAGAAGCAAATCCTGAGGACCAGCATGGTGTTTCCAGCTGGGGGATGTGGCTTGGTGGATAGAATGGTTGCTTGGCATACAGAAGTAGCCGCACCTTTTCTGAGCCTCAGCGATGTAGAATAGTGCAGATTTCATGCTAAAATTTTTCAAGATTATTTTGAAGTATGTTGCACTACTTTTAAAACAAAAATAGGGTATTACACTGACTAGTTTCATGTCATCTTGACACATACTGGAGTCATTTTGGAAAGGGGAGCTCTAATTGAGAACCCCCTCCCACCAGATTGGCCTGTGGGGCATTTATTTGATTGATGGCTGATGTAGGAGGGTCCAAATTAGTGTGTCAGGTGGTCCTAGGTAGTGTCAGAAAATCAGCTAAACAAACCATGGCATGCAAGACAGTAAACAGGATGCCTCTGTGGCTTCTGCATCAGCGTCTCTATCCATGTTCAAGCCTTGAGTTCCTGCCCTGACTTCCCTGGATAATGAAATCTAGCATGTGAAATAAACCCTTTCTTCTCCAAGCTGATTTTGGTCATGGTGTATTGTCGTAGCAATAGAAAATTAAGACAGACTTGTCAGTGTATTTTTTGTATCAAGTGTTTATAATTTCAACAAAATGGACTTGACCAAATGACCATTTTCAAGACAGAAAGTTAGAATGAGAACTTGAGATGTGATATAGGTAACCTAAGGGGTACTCGGTATATCTTTTGTAGTCTTCTAGAAAATTCAAGATAGATAAGTCAATCCTTTTTAGGTTTCTTTTGAATATTTGAAGAAATTACTACTTGAGAAAACTAAAACAAACACTGTTCAGGTGATAAACTTTGTCTAGAGAAGTGTGAGTTCTTCAAATGCTTGCAGTCAGAAGATGTGGACTTGGCTGTGAGCCCTGCTCAGGGGATCCAGCTGCTTTGGCTTCATCTTACCAGGAAAATGGGGAGAACAGTAGCAGTTAACCTCCCAGGTGGCTAGGAGGAGTAATAGAACACCACACTAGAAGCCAGACTTTTCTAGATTGGAAACTTATTCCAAAATTGGGGAATGTCTGATCCCAGTCCTAAACACAAGAAACAAACTTGGAGAGGAGGTGGGAGGGGAGGGGGGAGGAGGGGAAAAGAGAGGGAGGGGAGATGACTCTCCAAGTCATCCTCACAGATCTGACCAGTTTTTGAGATAAATGAAACCTTGAGCTGAGTGGAGCATTGAGTGACCTATTGGTAAAGTTCAAATAACAGGTTAACCAGTACTAAATAATTAGGTAGAAATAAAAGACATTATTTAGATGGTCAAAAGTTTTATTTTGATTTGTTCCTAACAGGACCCTGATACCTTACCAGCAGTTGGTTTTCTGATATCAGGTTTAGGATGGTGCTAGTAAACTCTAGGCTTAGAGCTCCAAGGTCCCTCCATCCTAAACTAAACAAACCCTGCTCAATAGAAGTAGACTCGGATAGAAGATTTTAGGCTGGTGAGTTTGTTATATACACACATACATACATGCATATATATATACATACACACACAATAAATTTAAGCTATTTCTGCCAAATGTATAGTTGAACATATCAATCGGTAAAATAATTAAAAATTAACAGGGTCCAGTATCTAGCTCAGTAGTGTTGTGCAGGTCTAGCATGGTTCAACCACCAATACAACAAAAAGAAAGCAATTCTCTAGTGGGCCAACCAGTGCCACATCTCTGATTTAGTCTCTGGTACAAAGGTAGGAATAGGAGAAATCGATCTTCTGGGAATGCCAAGAAATTAGCATTCCAGCATGTTTTATGTTGAGATTGTTGTCATACCATCTGATGAGGAGACTGGCTTGTAGGGAATTCTTTTTATTTCTTAAAGAATGAGGTATACAGTCGTGCAGTGGTGGTGCACACCTTTAATCCCAGCACTTGGGAGGCAGAGGCACGCAGATCTCTGAGAGTTTGAGGCCAGCCAGGTTCCAAAGCTACAGAGAAACTGTGCCTCAAAAAAAAACAAAAAGAAAAAAAAACAATAAAAAAATTCAACAACAACAACAACAACAAAAGAGTGAGATCTGCCTGGTCCCACTCTACTTTTGTGAAGTGTCTAACAGTGCTGCAAGGGAATTCTATCACCAAGGAACGCACTATTTTCTCCACGAGGTCACATTCTATAAAAGCCATGCCTCGGTTTCTCCAGATCTTCAGATAGTCCTAGTTTCCAATGAAAAAACCACCCTCCTCTCCAGAATGGATTCTCTCATGTATCGAAGGTGCTCAGACAAATAAACTTCCCAGAAAAGTAGCGATAAGTATGGCCTTTTCACATACTCAGCAAACATTTATACCCTTCCCCTTTCCAGACCTAGCCAAAGTTTCTCCCATTTTGACCTTCTAATTGGCATCGCTAGCTATTGGGTAAGGGGAAGGCTGTCACAAATTGGCCTGGATTCAATGATAAACCAATCCACCTTTGCAATCAGGTGTTGTCTACACAGATGGCCGTGACTCCCACCACACAACTGTGATTTTTCAGGAGAATTCTAATGAGAAAGGGGCAAGTCCGTGATCCAGCTGCCACGGCAGATGTTTGTTGGCGTTGACATGTCACAAACCCAGGGGAAGTTCCTAAATGATTTTTACCTAAAACCCAGGCCCAAATTTGGAAATAAATTCTAATCCAAAAAGTTATGTTAAATCTCTACTTCCACCATCATTCCAGCATGATGTAGACATTTCCACGTGCCTAATATGGGTAGCATTTCCCAAGGGCCCTCAGAACTGGACAGCATTCAAACCATGCAGTGAATCCAGGGCAACCTTTAATGATGCCCAGTTTAGAATCAATCACAAGGTCCAAGGGAGTCTTGGCTGGCCTTGGGGTCTCAGAGGGTCACGGAGGAATCCCATGTCTCCGGTAGGATCATGTTTGCCAGTTAAGGTTGTTTGCAAAGAAATGTAATTGACATGTAAGTTGTTGAAAAATATTGAGAGCCAGAAAGTTTGGATTATGATAGTTATGAAGAAGGGAAAGTATTTACAGTATTCCTTGGCCCCAAAATAGATTTTAAACACTATACAACCACAATGGAATGTGTCCATTTGTTCCTAGATGGGTTGTCTCTTGTCCCCATGTTTAGGTCATAGCTATTTGCAGATTTTTCACGTAACAAGATCTTCACAGACTAAATTCAGTAGTGTCACCTTCTGAACTAAGTGGTCACATGCACTGTGGTTTTCCCCTGTCTATTTTGACTGGTTTTGTTTTCCACTGCCTCTGAAGCAAGGTCAGTAGATTGACTTCAACTTCATTCATTTAAGACTGATAAATTCATGCCAGCCCATGATCTCACCCCCTTGAGTAACACAATGCATCTATGCTGTACTGTGAAGTCAACCTCTAGATCCAGTGTTCTGTGTGACCCAGGAACCGCACCTGGGCAGCAGACTTGTGTCATCAGACCGCATGTGCATGCCAATGACAAGTCTGTGAATGAAGGCCAAGATGGCTCCTGAGTTGACTGATTTATTGATTTAATTCAAGAAGATTGTATCATCCAAATAAACTATGTCCCCAAGTCCCAGGGTGGAATTTCCTAATATGTACAGCCAGTATGTTTGCCAATAGAGGATTAGGAAATCCCAAGTGGATTCAACTTGTATGAGGACCAAAGTGATCTTATCACCATGGTGGAGATGATCAGTGAATAACACTGTGAATGAAGTCATAGTTTGGTAGGTGCACCTCTTTGCAGTGTGCCGGGTTTGCGATCCTTGTGCAGGCAAACCAGCTGCTGCCATGTGTGTTCCCATTGAAGAAGGCGGTGAATTCCTTTCAAAAGCATAACTTCTTGTTTCTTCTTCTCCCTCTTCTTCTTTCTCCTCCTCTTCTTCCTTCCCTCCTTTCCCCCTCAATCTCCAATCATCTATTACCTTCAAAATATTCTATCAGTCATGCGCCTATTTACAAGATTCTAAAGACGTGCTACAGAAATACAAGGAAATCCAAAGTCACACAAAAGAGCAAAGAGGAAATTGCACTATCCTATTGCTGGCAGGGAGAACAGAATGGCAGTTGACATTCCTACTGGTTTTATTATGTGTCCTGAATACTTCAGAGGTACTATGTTGCTTAATCCTCTCCTCAACCTCTTGAAGTAGGGGCTGTGTTTATTTCCAGGTTATAGAAGAAACTGAGGCTGAGTGATATTGAACAATTTATTGATGTTCACACAAAGCCATTCTAAGCCACTGCCTAATACCAGGATGGGGGGAGTCATTTATTTCCTTGTCAGAACAAGTAGGGAATGGGGCTCTAGGGTCAATGCATGTGTGTGTGTGTGTCCTTAGTTGAGGCTATCATAGTTGTAATGAAATACCGTAACGAAAAACAAATTGTGGAGGAAAATATTTCTCTAGCTTACACTTCTATATCACTGTCCATCATTGAAGTCAAGGCAGAAACTCAAACAGGGAAAGAATCTAGATACAGGAACCGATACCAAGGCCGTGAAGAAGTGCTGCTTACTGGATTTTACCACATGGCTTACTCATTCTGCTTTCATAGCAAACCTAGGACCCTCTGCCGGGCAATAGCACCATCCACCACAGTTTGGGCCCTCCCACATCAGCCGCTAATTAAGAAAATGACTAACAGGCCAACCTAGAGCCTAGTCTTATGGAGGCATTTTCTCAATTGAGATTCCTCTGCTCAGATGACTCTAGCTTCTGTCAAGTTGACAAAAACCAACCATCCACACAAAAACAAAAACAAAAAGCCCACCGCCTGAGACAGTATATGTCTATTAGAATGTCTACATAGACTCTCGTGTCAACCTTCATTTTATCAAAGGAATTGATCATGTGCTAGCCTCTGGCTATATTTCAATGTTTTTAGCCAGAGTTATAATAAGATTCCTTTTAGAAATAAGAGCCACAGACCAACCCTCCACAATGTGAAAGGTCACTTCTCTGTTTGTGGGGGTCAAATGGTTGTCCCAGTCCAGTGTTCAGTTCACATTCTATAAATGGCTCTTACTCTTCTGTCTGACTCACTGTGTGCCTTACAGCAAAGTCACTTACAGAGGAATTTATTTTTAGAATCTGAAAGAAACAGATTCTGTGGGGAGTATTTGTCTCTGACTACAGACAAATGTAAGTGAAAACGTATCTCGTTAAGGAACTTTCTTGTCATCTGTTTTCCTTGCCAGTGGCCCTGCTGCAAAGATGCCTTCACATGTTTAAGCGTTCTAAATTATTCAGTAACAGGACAACAACATTCTATGCCAACATCTTATTTGTTATGGGCTTATAAGAGGACTTTTTAGTTTGAATTAAATAATGCAGAAATGGATGAAGAGTCAATATTCATGAGAAGAAAGATTTTGTTACTGGTGTAACTTTGAAATATCAGGACCGAGGAGATGGCTCAGCATGCAAAGGGGCTTGCTATGCAAGCCTGATGATTTAAGTTCGATTCCTAGAGCCCACAAAATAAAACCAGATGCAATGGCCTGCCTTTGTAATCCTAGCATTCCTAAGGTGAGAGAGGAGATGGCAACAGACAAATCAGCCAGAAGCATGCAGGCCAGCTAGCCTAGGACCAACTCTTGGAAACTGTCCTTTGACCTCCACAAGGACACCATGACAGGCATGCACATTCACACGCATGCACATACTTCCCCTCCCCCACCGACACATACACAGTTAAAAAAATTTCTAAGATGAGAACCTGGGAATACCATAAGAATGAGAAAGGTGATGGCAATGATGGCAGTGAAGCCAATCATTACTGTTAAGAGTGATCCTGGCTTCATCATCAAACAAATAGGACAGGTGGCCATGTGCAGGCATTTAATCCAAGTCAGATAGGCTTACATTCATACTTGGGCCCTTTGAGTAACTGAAGGAATATGTTCCATTAGCATAACCTATATGAACTCTGAAGTCTAAGAAGAACTGCATTTAGTAACTCATTTTAATTATATTTTTCTGAATTCAAAGAAAAGAAATAAAAAGGACAGATATGACTGCTTCTAGGTATGGTGGAAGGAAACATTTATTGGAGATAAAAGGAAGAGGACAGCCAGAGGCAAGGACATCTGGGAGACTCCAGAGTGAACAGGACCTTTAGCCAGGCCGTGTGATGAGAGGGAGGAGGAGAAGAGAGCCAAGCAGTAAGAGACCAGGAGGGTAAAGAGTAGACCACATAACCAAAATGACTAAGTTATATAGGGAAGAGCAGCTGGGGGAAGGGCAGCCCAGCCTCCTAGGCTGGAGAACTGTAGGGTAAGGGATAGGCTATCCTAGCCATACCCTTGTAAGAGGTAGGGACTGAGGGATGCTGGGAGAATCTGACAGCTGGGTCATTTTGATATGTTAAATATGTACTTGAGTTAGGCATTTGTCCTGAATTTGAGACCTAACATTTCCAAGTTTTTGAACATGTGTATTTGAGATGAACGTCAGACACAGGCAGGAAAAATTGAAAATTTGTGAACTAGCTTTCTGCTTAATCTTGTGAAAGCCAATGTTTATTTGGTTGGGTACAGCCTATTGGGGTTTGGTAGCACATATTTAGTGATGGTTAATAAATGAGGAGTTTGGAAGTTTCAGGTTTGTCACTTGAAATGTTTGACTTCAGTGTCTTTTTTAACCAGCATTTTTGGATAGTAAACTAGCAGGCTTTGTGGAAAGGGAAGGTTTATATGAGGCCTTTAACCTGCCACTTAGGCCTTACTCCAGCTGACAGCCCAGTTATTTTAGGGTTGAAATAAGGCATTTTTCTTAATATGTTCTTTTGTGCTACCTGGCTAAAGTTAAGATCCAAGGCAGAAAAAAGTATTGGGTAAAAAAAAAACTGCTTTTTTTTTTTATTTTATTTAAACCCCACCTAACCCCCAAGTTTACATTAAGTTAGTCTGGCCCAGTCACCTGAATCTCTATTCGTTGTATTTCTCTCTGCCCTAGCTGTTTTTTTTTAATAACTTGTTTTTATCAAGCTAACACAGTGAGGTTTGTCTGAGAAAATGGAACCACATATATATATATATATATTCATAAGATTGGTGTGCAGGCCAGCCTGTGAGCATTTTCTTAGTTAGTGATTGATGTGGGCAGACTCAGCCCATGGCATGAGGTGCTGTCCGTGGGTAGTTGGTCCTGGGGTATTTAAAGAAGCAGGCTGAGCAAGCCAGGCAGAGCAAGCTTGTAAGCAGCATTCCTTTATGATAAATGCTCCGGTTCCCAACTCCAGGTTCCTCCCTTACTCAAGTTCCTTGAAGGACAGACTAAGACAAGAAACTATAATCTGAAATAAACCCATTCCTACTCAAGTTGCTTTTGGTCAGGCTGTTTTATTACAGCAATAGAACTCCTAACTGTGACACTAATCTATAAACAAAGGGGTCAGCTCAGATGCTCTGAGTACCCTTGCTTCCTGAGATAATGCTGGATGGGTCAGTGAGCACCCAGAGGCCCAGGCTTAGGTCTAAGCAAACCTGGCTCTTGCCTAGCCCCTCCACTTCCCTACTAGAGACCTGACAGACAATTCATATACACCCTCTGCCTTGCCTCCCTATCAGCTAACGTGGCCCAACAGTTTCTACCTCGTTGGATCATTGTGACGGCTCAGGAAAGCAGTGCAGTGTGGGACAAAGGGTTTTATAAGTACCTATCATTTAATTCCCATGACTACATCAGAAAGCCCAAGCTGTCATTATCCCCATTTTACAGAGAAGGAAATGAGACTTACGAGGGAAGCCCGCGTTACCTGGCAAACATGTCTGAACCTGGAGTAAAGCCAGGTTGAGGCTGTACTTTGACCACTGTGCAGTCCTGCTGGATACACTGGTCCATGTTCCCACACAGATGGGGAACGAAAACATATACTCTAGTTTCTAAACTGTCCGTCCCCCGCCCCCATCCACCCCACCCCGTCATCCCCATTTTTGCCTGAAGTTTGTGCCTCCAACTACAAGAAGTCCAAAAGGCCAGAAAGCCAGCCTCCTCTCTGTGCCCTTGGTGCTTGGTAAGCAGAAGGAACTAAGTAATAAAGGAAAAAAAAAAAGTCCCCCTACCCTGAGGCTCTCACAGTTGACTTATATAGTCAAAACGAAGGGGATCCTTGTTAGTGGCTGGAGTTAAAAATCCCAAAGTGCAGTCAGCTGAAACCTCAGCCAGATGTGAGTGTGTGGCCACCGGTCATGCATTTCTCTTTGCTGAATTCCATACAGCCAAGGCAACTGCC
Organism: Microtus ochrogaster; assembly: GCF_000317375.1. Lineage (NCBI taxonomy): Eukaryota > Metazoa > Chordata > Mammalia > Rodentia > Cricetidae > Microtus > Microtus ochrogaster. The sequence goes on from NC_022029.1 coordinate 43,497,064, forward strand.
TGGCCTCGCTGAAGATCCACAGGGGAAAAAAGTTATGTGCACAAGGATGAAAAAAAACTGTGTGAGCAGAGTCCTCCTTCGTGATCAGGAATGCCTGTTTCAGCCGTGTTTATTTCATGGGCGTCCCTCGATGAAATACACCATCCATCTTCTCGTGGGGAAGACCCGCCCTCACCTTCCTTATTGGCTGTTTGTTTTATTAAAATGACACAGTATCTTAGTGGATAAGCTACCTGGATTAAAAGTCGTGAAATCACGAAAGCACATTTATTTCAGCAAATAAGTATCATTGGTCTTTGGGGCTATTGTAAATCTGTAACAGAATCTTAAGTTGTCATGAAGCCACCTTGGGTCCCTTCCCCCTACTGTCCTAAGACTTCTGGGAACAGGTTGCGAGGAAGATATCCTAACAGGCTTTTGCCGTTCTTCTTTAGAGTGCATAGATTAGATCTTACAGGTGCAGTTCTCCATTCTCTGTATATTCTTATCGCAGACTTCTGGGGTAAAGTCCAGCGATTTGCCCTATAGTCTCTTCTTGGCAGAGAGTACAATGACTTTATCATTTTTCTGACTTGAGGCATGTGCTTTTTAGAGGTAAATGTTTGGAATGACTGAAGGATTGAAGAATTCAGCTTTCAAATAAAACCTCCCTGCTAGGTTCTGGAAGAGTAGAAGGGGTCATGCTCACAGGCTGTGGTGGTACACCCAGCTTTTCTCCAGTTTTGCCTGTTAACCCTTCAGTCCTTCCCCAGATGCTACAAGGTGTGCTGTTAGGACCATCCCAAGTATGCAAACAGGAGCACTGAGGTATGGTTTAGCTGCTGAGTGTTATTTCTTCCATTCAAAACTAGGCAAGTGGCTGGAGGTGTTCTGAGGTAGTTCTGCCTAGCTTGGGATAGGCCCTAGGTTAGATCTCTAGTAATGCAAGAGAAAAATTAGGAGGAGGAGAAGGAGAAAGGGAAGGAGAGTGGGAAGAAGGGAGAAGTAAGTGAGGGAAAACTGGCTTTTTTGTGTTTTTGTTTTATTTTTTGAGCCTTTATGCATGTTGCCATTTCAAACCATAGGGTGACGGAATAGAACCCACTTGTTCCTTTTATTTCTCTTTTTAATGAGACACACAGCGGGCTGCTGACTTTCACCAGGGAGATGATGAAGCCTTATTCAAGGGCTCTAAACAATAAGCCAGAACTTCTTCTTCGTGCCCTGTAGAAAGGTCTGGCAAAGAATGGGGCATAAACTGCGCTCCCCCTGGTGTCCAGAGGGAGCCCGTGGGGGCCTTTGGGCAGGTCCAGGGAAGGGGCTGGGGCTTCATTTCCTCTGCTCCTGAGCTTGAGAAATGAGGAGCAGCTGGGAGCTAGCGCAGGGCTTCTTTCCTCATCTGGTTTTGCTCTCAGGGCTCGCAATAAGTCTGACACAATTCAGCGACCAGTTGGGACCCTCAATGGCCACAGTTATTAAAATTTCTAATTTCCTAAAATTTCTCCTGCCCCCCTACTCCTGTCCATTCTGCCACACTTGGGCCTTCTGCCAGGGTGTCTGGTTTTTCCACAATTTATGCTACGGTTCGTGTAATCTCTATTTCCCTGTCTTTTATGCTGGCTGCTGGCATTTGTTCTATGTCAGTGTTGCCGTAATACTATCAGCTCAGTTTCTGAGAGCTAACTTTGGTGGCTTTCAGAAATGTAAGATCGCCTGGAGCATTCAAGGAACCTGTGCTTGCATTTTGTTACTTGACAATGTTGTACCACCCGTTTGAAGAGTATTTCAGTCATGGCTGCCTATTGCTCTCACTTGGAGAACTGAAAACTCATCCCCAGAAAGTCTGAATCATTTCTCTTAAGGTGGAGCTCAGGCATCAGTATTTTTTTATATGAGGTCATCACTGAAAAACACTGGGCCAAATTCATCTTTTGGCTCAAAATTGAATACCAAAACCCAGAAAGGTCTTAGCTCAGAAATCTGTAAAATTCATTGAAATGACTAATTATGGTTTCCATGACATGTCTCCTAAAATGTGGGAAAGAAGCTTTTAGTATGTGGCCACAGTTATTGACAGACTAAGAGGAAGGGTGAAGTTTCATGGTCGTCCCACAGCCAAAGCCTTTCCTGGCTGAAAAGGCTCAGTTCACCTAGAGCCCAAGCCAAATTAGAGCAAAGAGAAGCGAGCATTTTGAGGACACTGCTGGCCACATCCTCAGTGCTCCAGGCATCAAAATTTGTATGTGGCTTAGGACAAAGCAGAGCTGTGGTCACTGGGCTGGTTTGGGGACACATCTGGACTTTCATCTGTAAAGCGGTAACAACTGCCTTGCAGATCTGTTTACAGTGCACACTGCAGACTGTATGTGAAAACCCCAGACCTGCTCACCCATTGCAAGACGGCGATGCCAGCCTTTACAATGGTCTGGAATGCCCCAGGGGAGTGAAGGGTCCCTCCCTCATTCTCACGGGCAGGTCTTCCTGTACCTGTGGTGCTGGTCAATGTGGAGATTGTAAATCTTGTCGAGATGTGGACAAATGACTCTCCCCACGCCAGACAGATGGTAAAGAAAACCAGCGATCTGGGGAGTCTGTCATCTGTGCTTAGAGCACATAGCACAGACACAGAGCATGCGCAGGACTCTTGACCTAACCTGTTTATTTACCAAAAGCCTATCGCAGTCAAGGCCATGGAGCGTGGGATTCTCCCCAGAAACCTAGCATCTGTCACTCCCCCTGTCCTTCAGAACCTAGTCAAAGATGCACCCAAGAACAACAGACACCCCCACCCCGAGGTCCAGATGCCAGGGTGTAGAACTGGAAATCTGTACTTCAAGAGAGAAAGGAGGAGACAGCGAAAGTGAGAACCTGCAGTGGCGGCCATTGGCAGCAAGCAGGGCTGGGATGGAGGAAGGAGAAGCTTGGAGAATACCATGGCACCAGGACCTACCAGAGAACTGCAGTCTTAGAACAAGCAAAGGGTGTGATTAGTCTGCGGGGGTGTCATGGAGTCAACAATCACAGCTATGGAACCAGAGGTCACGTGAGCTGCCTGCATTGGCCAGAGCTCATGTGAGCTGCGTGCGATGGCCTTTAATACACTTTCCTCTGAGATTCTAACAAAATCCTTTGTCAATCCTTTGCTCTGTGACTTTATTCAGCAATCACTGGCTAAGTACCTACCACTAGCCAGGGGTTTGGAGCTAAGAAGCAGGAAGAACTGCCCTGACTGGTGGACAATACAGTCTGGGGGCCGAGAAGATCATTAAATAATAGACACTGGATGTTGGTAGCTTTAACTGTATTAAGAAAACAATTAATCTTTTTAATTGTACTAAACTCCCAGCACATCTTCCTCCCATATCCTCTCCTGGTTCACCTAAGACAGTGGTGTTAGAAATAAGTCTTTCTGTTTACATAGAGAGTTTACTGTGTCCAGACTGTGTCATCTTGCCTAAACAGTATCTCTGCTTGTTTAAAAAAACATATTAATTAAAATTACAGCTTGCTGCAGAGAGTAAGGAGATAATGCTCGTCAGCTCCTTCGAGACATGCTCAGCAAACAGTAAGCACCCAGCACTGATTAGAGTGCTGCAATGGCTGGGCCCGAGCACGATAAGAAAGAAAAGCTGAGGGTAGATGTGCAGAGGCAGATGGGGTAGAAAAATTGCCTGGCTAATTTATTGCCCTGTTCCCTACCTCCTCCCTTCCCTTGGAGAGTTGTTCCGGAGTTCCACACCCTGTGTGCAGGTCAGCCAAGCTGTTCAGCGGCCGTCAGTCCCTGAATTCTTCTCTCTGGCCTCCATCAACAGAGAAGAGAGGAACTGGGGCAGCCAACTAATCTGTGTTTGGTTGAGCAGGCAGGCTGGCAAGAAGAGCGTTTTCCCACTCCAAAAGATATTAAGAGCAGTCAGGGGTCGAACAGCCTGTGTTTCTATCAGTAAACTCATCAGCCCTCATCATGAGGCCAGGACAGACACCTTCTGGGGTAACCTTTCCTTCTTGGGGCTTGTGCTCTTCTTCCTTAACTCTGATATCCTGTCTTGGTTTTGATAAGGGGTAGCGTTAATAAGTTGCAGTGGTTAACCTTTGTTAGAGCCCTCCTAAGCATGTAAAGACTCTCCATCACGCCAGAGAAGCACCAACACTGAATGCGCACCTCTGAATCCAGAACTTTGGACCAAAACTAGATTCAAGGGCATAGATTTGGAAGGATGGCATTCTACGGCACAACCAGAAAATACAGGCTTCCAAAGTCGGAAAACACCATGAGCTCTCACAAGCCAACTTTGCTATCCAGTGGACAACTTCTAAAGAACCCAAGAGGGGCCTGTCCACCTCCGGGGATGCTGTGGACTCCACAACTCTCACATCACCTGTTGATGCGGGGGCTCTTAGGTGTTTAGAAATGTTAGGGAACACAGTTTCTAGATAATCATTTGCTTTCCTCTGGCATATCTAAACCATAGCCGTCACTTGGCACAAGCCAAAGCCATTTATTCCTTCTCCAAAAAGACAGATCTTTTTTTATTTCCTTTGAATTTTCTTTTTCTCTGATCCAACTTCCCAGTTCAGTTTTTTTTTAAATTTGTTTTGCCTCTCTTGTGCCATAAAAATCTATAAACCTAGAAAACTGTTTTCACCCCAGGAAACAACTGATGGATTGTCTATTCCTAATGGCAGTGCTGGGGTCAATGGGAAGTCTACAGCACAGTTCAGACTATCGGAAAACCTAGTTTTCAAGTCAGTACTTGACTTTGGAAAACTCCTGGCCCCTTGAAGCCAAGTGCTGAAAAAAGGCACGTGTTTCCCATTCTCACCTGACACGGCGCATCTTTAGGCGCTGTGCTGGAGATGCTGAAGCTCAGAAGCGTGAGAAGAATGTCATTGCCTAAAATTACAGCAGCGTAAGGACACGTGGCGAAGTGAAGCCAGCAATGCATGGGACACGTTAGTTTGTAGTTAGGGAATTATAATCACTCCCATTGGACTGATTCTTATGCAGCAGTGTAGTTACGAGTCTCAAAAAACTTCCAGATATATTTTCCACCATTTCCCACCTCGCTCACCATTCTGGTAGCAGAGACTTGTTTTTACCCAAAAGGGATACTAATAGGTTCTTTCATTGTTTACACAACATTTTTTTTTTTTACTGAGAATTTATCTTATGCTCTGAGTAGAGTGGGACCAGGGCATCAGCACTGTGAGGCCTGAGCAGCAAGGACAAGGAAAGTTGGAAAAAAACAAAAACTTTAGTAAATTATGCAGATTTGTACATTACACAGTGGGTAAGTTTTTGGCAGTGGTGTTAGAATCCAGAGCTCTGTCCCTAAAACACATGATTTCGGTTACCCCAAATATTACTGGTGAGGGCCAGGCATGGAGTGTATCTGGTATCTGGAATCCCTACATTCCTAAGTGGGGGGGAGGGGGCAGATAGTTAATTTCTGACCATCCCAGGCTGTAGAGCAAAACCCTGTCTCAAATTAATAATAACAAACTATGATGGTAATGATTATGGTGAAGGTAGGATTCAGAAATACATTCATCCTGAATGTGTCTTGAACCACTGCGTCGTCTTTGTGGCTGAGATTCAGAGGTCTTAGTTCCCAAGTATCAGTGCTTCCGTCTGCCTCCCATTGGGATACAGAGCCGCTCCAGGTTTCTAATAACAGGGAGTGAGTGTTAGTAAGAACCCTTAAAAGTTAAGCTTAAAAAATGCTTAATTAGACTCCCTAGTGGGGTAGTTTGAATGTAGTTGCCCCCCCTCCACCGTCCCATAAACTCATAGGGAATGGCACTAGAGTTCTTCTAATGGCATTAGAAGGTGTGGCTTTCTTGGAGTGGGTGTGGCCTTGTTGGAAAAAGTATGCCATGTGGGGGTGGGTTTTGAGGTTTCCTATGCTCAGGATACCACCCAGTGTCTTACTCAACTCCCTGTTGCCTGAAAGATGTAGGTCCCTCGGCTACCTCTCTAGCACCATGTCTGCCTGAAAGCCGCCATGCTCCTTACCATGATGATAATGGATTGAACTTCTAAAACTGTATGTGAGCACTTGGGTTTTGAATTCTTATACATTCACCAAATTCTGAGCAGCATGAATGTGCCAAGCATTTGCCAAAATTGGTATATGAAAGAGATTGGAATAGCTGCCTTTTGTGGAGTCTCTAGGCAACTATGACTAGGGATGGACTCTCCTAGGAGGGTGTGCAGAAAGGTGAGGGTCCATCTGCCAGTTGAAGATGGGGGAGAATTTCAAGCTGGAAAAGTCTTCCTTGGAGCTGGAGAACAAGATCAAATGGCAGCTTATCATGTATGTAGAGAAGTCACAATAGGGACAAAGAGAGCTAGCCCCACATGAGAATGTCTAGTTCATAGTGAAACGCGGCACTGGCCACTTGCAAAGCACAGCTCAGAGCTTAGTCTTCTCATCAAAGGCAAGACTCACACCCCAGCCCAGTGAGGCTTGCTCCATTTCCACAAGATAACAGCCTTTATCCCTCCCACACAGCGGCATTCTGGGTGTCTGACGGACCAAACATGTCAGCTGTGTTTCTCCTGATTTCCCACATCTCCCAAGGCACAGACCTTCCTCCCTCTCTTCCTTTTCCATTTCCTCTACCTCCTGGCCTTGCAGATTGGGCAGCAATTTCAAAAAATTTCCTGAAGTTGACTGATGACTGAACATGGGTGTCTGCAGTCTGCCCTGCCTTGTTGGGGCCAGGGGGAGGCATTAAATGAAGAGGGGGTGTCTATAGGTTATTGTTCAGTAAGCTCCTTTGTTTCCAATGTTTTGCTCTTTAGATATTTTGTTGACTACCCTTAAAAATATTCCTGGTGGATTAAGAGGCTGTGTAATAATCTCCCACATTAACCCTTTTGATGTTTCTCAGTGGCTCACCCGAAGAGTACGGTAGTGGGGTGAGGTATGGGAACTCTGGCCATGGCAGGTATGGGAAGGAGAGGAAGTTGTTCGCAGTGGCGATTGACACCTGTGTTCCCCTTCTGCCAGGAAGCAGGCTTTTTCTCGTTTCTTCATTTGGTGTCCCAGCTCCTCAGGGTCTTCCTTTCCCAAAGCACCACCTTGCACTTCCTTTGTGGGGAAGAGCCGGTTGCTTGGACCCCATTCACGTGAGAGCTCTTCAGCACACTTGACCCTGACTGGGGTTTAAACTAGGAACCGGTTTTATTTTAGGTGGGTGATTAAATAAAGATGTAAAGGAAAAGGGGGGGGGGTCTGTTTCCAGAGATAAATGAGATAGGTTAGACCCTAGTGCTCTCTTTAGTCTTAAATTCTAATTGAACCAAAAAAGAATACACGATGTTGACGCAGGAAGGACCTACCATAATGGGATCCTTTGGACATAGAAAACTCTAGAACAGAGGAGACAGAATTGGGGTCTTAGCTCCAAAATAAGCAGAGGACTTTTCTGTTCAGGAAAATTAGGAGTCCTTCATTAACTTAGGAGTCCTTCATCTCACTCTCTGTGACATCAACCATTGCCATTTCCCTCAGAGTATTCATCATTGTATGAGACTATGGTGTGTAGTTTTCATGTGTACATTCAACATCTGGTCAACCTTCCCTGGTACCAAATAGACACCTTAAATCCAAAGCGATCTTATGACGGGCTCAGCATTCTCAGTCAACAGGACAATGTCTGTTGTATACGGAGTGCTCAATGATCAAATGGAGAGCGTTTCCATACATAATGAAAGTTAAACTTGCCATCTCTTTCATCATGGTCCAGGTACTCTAAGCACTTTAGGCACACTAAGGCACTTAATCCTCACGATAAGTACATGACATAGGCATAGATTTCCTGATTAATAAGCCAAGGTAGAGGTGTGCTGCTGCGTGCATGTTAAAGTACGGTGATGGAGCAAAATACATTGTGTGCTAACCTAAATTTGTAATTAAAAAGTTACATTAAAATGCCTTTGCGGATCAACCAACCAAGGCACAGAGAAGGAAAATAATTTGCCTCGGGCCAACGACAAACAAGTGCCGGTATAAGGATTCCATCTCAGACTTGCTGGCTCTAGAAACCACATCTTTAGCCGCTATATTGGCATTCCTTGTGGCATGTTTCTATTCCAAATGAAGTGTTAGTGATGACACCCAAATCAACAAACAGAACTCTCTCACAGTGAAGCGTGATGGGCTTGGCTCAAGAACTTGAGTCATACACATATGCCCGTGTGTGTGCACAGAAGTAGAGACAATCTGGCAGTGTGGATATTCTCTCGTGCGGAGCTCTAGGTCCCCAGGAGATGCCCCTGTTTCTGTTTACACCTCCCACCTCAGACAGTGCCCACGAAGAAAGCAAAGAAGGCATCTTTTTTTATCCATAAAGGCCCTGCCACTTTGTGCATAGTGAGCAAGGCAGATTGATAATTCTGGTCCTTTTGAATTATGACCATTTTGAGCCCAGTCATCAGTGGAACTCCCAGTGTTGGGGAGGGGACCCAGAGCAGGGGAATAAGTGAAGGCTGTTCAAGCTTGCCAGGTCTTCAAGGATTTCTCCAGAGTCATCACCCAGAGAGGAGGCGCTCTGAACCCCTCTGTGGTTCTCTTTGGTCATGCGTCTTCAGGTGTCTGTGATAGCATCTTGCTGTTTCCTGTTGTTGATAAGAAGTTGTTCTGCCTATAAAGAAACACCAGAGCTGCAAATCCTGTAGCTAGGGTTCTGCCTATAAAGAATGAGTCCGTCATCATGACACTTGGATCAGGAAGGATTCCCAGACAATGAGTAGGGCAAGGTGATTGATAACATTGTGGGGACATCATTTTCTCAGAGGTTGATACTGTTTTATATGTGTGGTCTTGCGTTTCCTATCCTATCCTTGTAGAATGGCAGGCAGGTTTCCACACGAATGTCATTTAAGTGTTATTCTCCCATATGGCCCCCTCCTGGACAGTGATCAGTTTCTTTTAAAGATGTCATTTTTAGCAAAATATTAATCATGTTATTTTCCTCTCAGATTACTTGATCAGATTCATGTAGGTGCAGAAACCAAATAAAGTGGCCATTTTTTTTTAATGGGAAGGTCAAAATATATCCATATCTCCTTACTTTATACTTTACCCTTTAAGGAGAATATTATAAATTATGTATTACTAAATCATTTTGACACTTTTTATTTTAAAAATGATTCTGAGTTACATATCCATTCTTGTTATCATTTCTTGAAAGTCTTAGATGGCCCCAATTCCCCCCAGCCCGGCTGCTGTAAGTCCTTGAGAGTCTTCGCCTGTGAATCTTGTCTTATTGCCTCAGGTGCCTCCCTACTTATGTGAACTAGTTTCATTTTCCATAGATGGCTAGCTTATGACCTGTCCTTTGAACTGTTTTCTCACCTGACTTTCTTGCTCTGGACCACTTTCCTTTCTGAATTTTAGTTCATCTGCAATATATTTCTTTGATTCTTTGTTTCACTTCTTGTATGCTTTAGAAGATTACAGTGTCCCTTTCTAGAAGGTAAAACAGTTTTACCCCTGAGCTCTATGTCAGTCAGAAATGTATTTGCTTACAAGCAAACAAACCATTGATAATGATTTCTCAGTTCATTAGGCTTTTTTTTTTTTGTTTTGTATATTTCCTATATACTCTGCCTTATGCTCACTTATCCCATTTCGTACATTCTTCTCCATGTTGAAAAGGGATCTATGGTTTTGAAAGGGGCAGCAGGGGTGATAATATAAGAAATAGCTGACATGTGTTGGCCACTCCTTGTACACCAAACACTAGGAAGCACTTGCTATCTACCTAAGCCAGTAGGCAGGTATTGACAACATTTCAGCCATTTTGTCATCCTGAAAAATGGGTCATCTCCCATGCTGGCTAGCTTTATGTCGATGTGACACAAGCTAGAATTATCTGAAAGGAGGGAACCACATTTGAAAAAAAAATGCTTCTCTAAGATCCGGCTGTTTGGCATTTTCTTTGTTAGTATCAATATGAGAGAGCCTCATCTATTGTGGGTGGTACCATCCCTGGGCTGATGGTCCTGGGTTCTATAAGAAAGCAGGCTGAGAAAGCCATGATAAGCAAGCCAGTAAGCAGGACCCCTCCAGGCCCTCTGCATCAGCTCCTGCCTCCAGGTTCCTGCCCTGTTTGAGTCCCTGCCCTGTCTTCCTTCAGCGATACACAGTGCTGTGGAGGTGTAAGTCATACAAACCCCTTCCTTCCCAGCTTGCTTTTGCTCGTGGTGATTCATCACAGCAGTAGAAACCCCGGCTAGGACACCTTCTGCCTGCTTCAGATGGCGAGCTGTGGTTCCCACTTTAATCAACCGTTCTTTCTTCAGATCATTATCGTGCATCTTTAGAAATCTGTCATCATCTGTCTCTATTTATTCTGGCTTAGGGGTTTTGTTTGTTTTAAACCTACCCACTTCAGCTTCTTACTCCATAGGCTCTTTTCCATCCATTCACCCTGCTTTCAGTTAGAAACCCATTCATTCACATACAGCCACATTCCAGATTGATGTACACCAGTTGACAAGGTTCTTCTCTAACTCTTGGCAGCCCACCTGAGAGTTCTAAGCCATGCCATGTTCATCAGTTCAGACCGGTGAGCCAAGCTTTCTGAGAAAACTAAAAGAAAAAAAAAATGTCCAACAACCTGTCAACTACGCATGCCAAAAGCGTCAAATAAAACCAACAAATCACCATTGAGCAATAAAATCGCAGGATTGCAGAACTGGGTGAAACTTTAGAACCATCTGTTCCCATTTCCTCTTCGCTGTTTCTTCAGTTTAATGTGCTATTCTCTTATTTATGTATGGCGGTATTTTTCGATACTGAGATATCCACGCGAGTCTCTTTGCTGGAGAAAAGAAAATGAAGTGCAATAGCACTCAGCTTGCAGCCAGACACCATGTTTGTGTCGTTAGCTTGCAGCATCCTCACAGAGCACATGCCAGAGGCTGTCTGCTGGGGGTCAGGCTGTGTGCATCGCTGGCCTTGGCCAGGTGTGGCTACACATAGCTCAGGAGCCACAGGTTAGACACTAAACATGCCCAGAAGCCTTAGTCTATGAATCAGGTTGTTGCCATGGGGCTTTCGTATGCTGAAGGTCAATCTGGTTGAGAATTAGCATCCATTGGAAGGTGCTGGATTTTGACTTCAATGTTCACAGTTCCATTGTGTCTTTTTTCCAACTTGTGGTGTATATCTTAAGCATAGAAGACTAGCAGATCCTAGATCTGGGGCTGAAGAGCTTTGAGAGGGTTTAGAGGTCAGCACTGAATAATCTTATCAAACAGTGGGAACACATCCTTAGTAAGTTAATTTGCATTTTAAAGCGTCTTCTTATTTGCCTCCATCACTATAAGAATTCCATCTTTGGGTGAGTATATTGATTTATGGTATTCAAGTAATTGTCTTTCCTGGATTTCTCCAATATATTTTTATATTTTTAGGCTTGTGTGGACTAATAAAAAGGTTCTTGAGAGACATAAGAGCAAAGATATGAACTGAGACTCTATAATTCATAATAGCCACTGTAACATTGCTCATGGTATTATGGTTCTAGTCTTAATTCAAATTACTATCTTAAAGAAAGAAGCCAAACACACACACACAGACAGAGACAGAGAGAGAGAGATGGGGTGAGTCAGTTTTTTAATGTTCAATATGAGAACATACAATTGACATTGTAACTTCTGTATCAAATCATAATTTAACCTATATTTAGTTTAGTTTATCTAACATGAAAAGCCCCAAACTGACAATGTATCCATGTTTTCCTTTTTCTATTTTAAAAACCTGTTAAAAATTCTTATGTATGGGTGTTTTGCCAGCGTGTGTGTTTGTGTAGCACGTATATGCAGTGTGCATGGAGGCCAGAAGTTAATTTAAAATAAAAGTTATTATTTATATTATAGTACATAAAATTGAGTTTAGTTTCAAAAACACAGACCTAGTCTATCAGCCTACAAACATTTTTCTTTTTCTTTTTGGAAGTTTTTTTAAGACTATATTTCTGAAAAGATGGTGAGATAATAAATAGAAAATACTTTGCAAGTTGTTCTCAAATTTCAGAGAAGTAAGGAATATCCACTTCCCCCGAGTGTTATTATATGAGAGGAAAATCAGAAGGCCAACTTGTCTACAATACATTTTAGCTATGATTTCTTTGTAAGTTCTGTGTGGAGTACAATGAGCAGGCATGTGCAGGGCCCATACCTGGCCCTGAAGCCTCATGTTGAGCTCTATGAGACTGCCTAGCATTTGTTTCTCTGCCGTGAATCATGACCAAGCAAGAGATAAGCTTGTTGGCTTTGATCTTATCTTGTTTTCCTCTTAGCGTTGTCTAGAATAAGTCTGGTATTCTGATGCAAGCATGGCCTTTCCTTAGAACTTATCAGAAGGCAATGACACAAAATTTCTTTAAACAAATATTCTGTACTGATGTCATCGGACAGCCACTTACTCTGTATTAGGAATTAAGCATTTTAGAAATATTAACATTTGTTTCTCAAAAATTAACATTGAGAAATATGTGAATTCAATAAAAGGAGCATATTTTGACTTTTCAAAGTTCTTGGATGATAGAAGCAAAGACATTCATCACCCCTGAACACTTGCTTTTCATTAGAACTTGCACAATGGCCTCAGAAGTGGGCTCCAGGTCTCAGCAAACTTCTGGTGATGATCGAGGACAAACAGCTAGGTGTCTCTGAGCAGGCATCTCATCAGCTACGTAGGGAGATGTGGTTCCCTACTTTGTTCAGTGAGAGCACACAACAGTGTTGCAAACAAGGTTTCTTAGACACCTTAAAGCATTTCCAGCTGAGGCCAGCACTAGTGCTGTAGAGTTAAAATAGCTGCCCCTAAGTCCTGCCCAAGTCCACTGGGGCTCTCTCCTGGCAGTCCTGTAAACCTGCTTTTGTAGAAACATGATTGTTCACACACACATGTATGTGTTAGCATGTGTGCGTGCATGTGTGAGCACACACTCACATCCATAAGGATGACATGAGGATCATTTCCTGCAATGAAATGATATGGGAGCTTCATGGTTTTATTCTTAAAGTCAATGAAAACACGTTCATCACAGTTCAGCTTCAACCGCGGACTCAGAGGAGACCAAGAACGTGGTGATAATGATGAAAAGCTGATTTCATGTCTTTCAAAAAATAGCAATGCCAAAATAACAGTGTTAACAGCCACTAACCCAAACTACAAATGCTTGGCTCTTCATTTGATCACTTGGGTAAAATGTTCTTTTCTGTTGTTTCCATCCAACAGAACAGTGCTGGTGGCAAGATAAACAAAGGAAAATTACGCTGAGCTATTTTACCTTTCCGTCACCATAAGAAAGAGCTATGGGAGCAATTTTTATATACTAAGCTTTATAAATGGAATTAATCGAGCCCTAAAATAGGGGTGTATTCAACCACATACCTCCGGCAAGTGTACGGCATGCGTATCTTCTCTAAGATGGCGGTTCTTACCCGACTTCCTAGAGAGGCCCACCCATGTCTGAAGTGTCAAGAAAAAGCTGTTTTCCCCTTCAGCTCGTCAGTCACTGCAGCAGTAGTCTTGAGTAGAGTTTATTTTTTTCCCCCAAAGACTCACTGAGTCTTTTTACATTTTATAGCATTTCCCAGCTCCAAGTCCTTGGAACAGCTGTGTTGAGGTTCCATTCAGATCACTGGTTCCTCCAAATGGTCAACAAGTATCAGCCTACAAAATATCCTCCTAGCCATTGCTATATCTTGTCATGCAGTTAGGGGTATACACTCCAAGACCTTTGCCCTGCTCCTCGAAGTTTGCCGTGGACATCTTGGGAGATGGCAACCTCCAGTTAACAATAATTAGAACCTTTGGGAGATTAGATTATCTGCCCATGACAAGTATCATAGAACCCACTGCCTGATGGTTAAATAGTCTAGAGTAGGGATCCAAAAATGGGTTGAAGGGTTGTGATAAATGAGCCCCCATTAGGTGGCCGCTGCAGGGGCCGTGTTTGGCTAATGAAAGGCAGGCCTTCCATTTCAAGGGGAAATCATGAAAAGTTGGGCTTAGGTGATGGATGTGACTCAATGAAAGAATTTGGGTTTAACTTACACAGGCAACATTTTAAATCTCCAAAGGAAGAAAAAAATGGGGAAGAGAGGAAGAAAAGGGAAGGGAAAGGAAGAACACATCACGAGAAGAAAAGCGTATCGGCTACTTAACTCATTTGTGGGCCAAAATCGCTGATAAAATTAACTTAAAGAACAAAGGGTTTATTTAGTTCATAGTTCCAGGGTGGTGGTTCTCCCCTTGCAGATCCCAGCTCCTGGGCAAACCTCTACCTCCAAAAATATTCATATTATGTTTAATAACAGTAGTGAAATTAGAGTTAAGAAGTAACAACAAAAATAATTTTATGCTTGAAGGTCATCATCCCATGAGGACCTCTATCAAAGGTTGAGACCACAGGTCTAGGGCATGAAGCCAAACGTGGCAGCCACGGCATGGCGGCAGGAAGCAGAGAGCGGTGACTGTTTCCGCTTGACTAACTTTCTCTCTTTCATTCCGTCCTTTAGTCTGGGATCCCAGCCCCTGGAATGGTGCTGCCTACGTTTGGGTGCATCTTCCACAATGAACCTCTTCTAGATAATCCCTTCCAGACACGCCCAGGGTGCTCCCCCATTCCTGCAGTGATTCCAGTCTAACCAAGTTGACAGTCATGTGTCGTGGGGAGGGCAAAGGAAGGGTGAAGAGAGAAAGGGAGTCTGGACTGGGAGGATTCCATGATCCGGATGGACCTTCTTGGAAAGTTCATTGTTGAGAAAAAAAGCAACATGGATCCAAAAGGATCTAATACATCACCAACATCACATCACAGCTTTGCGGGGAGCCATGCTCAGAACAAAGGCCTCGTGGCTTCCAACTAAGTCCTTATTCTGCCTATAGGCTTGCCCTCTGACACCAATGACAAGGCCACAGAAGGGCCGGCACTCTTTTCTGTTGGAGAAAGCCAAAACAAAACAAAATCCAAAATTTCCAAATACACTTTGAGTGAGGCCCTTTGTTGCCAGCTATAGCATTTTCTCTACAAGAAATGAAAGAGTAAGCTAGGCTAACATGAAATAAGAGCTATCTTAGAGAGCGGGCTGGGCACCGTACCTTTCTTTCTTATCACACACGATAGCCTGATGTCTTCAAGGTTTATCCTCCATCCTTTCCTTCAGCTTTTCTGACCACCAGTCCCTATCCCACGACTTTTTATAGCTAGACCATGGGAACCACGAATACACATCCAGAAACACATCAACCCAGTGGGTAAAAAGAGGAAGAAAACATGTATATCCGTGTGTCCTGTGTGTCCCTGCATGTCCATGTCATCATGTGAAGCGAGGCGCAGAGTGCCAGAATTAGTAAGTTCCTCGCAAATAGCTAGCTGGGTGCAAGAGGGCCTCTCCTCTACCCAGTGATTGTGCTGGAGCCACAAATTAGAGTCTTCATTGTTCTTTGTTTCCTTGTTTTAAGTTCAACATGAAATATATACTTTTTTGCTCTGAAAAATAAATCTGAAAACAATACATCTTGTTCATTGACAAAAACCGCTGTCAGTTCCTTGTGGGACCTAAGCTGATAAAAACCAGGGGGAAGTGATTTTATTGGCAATGCAAAGAATTTTTGCCTGTGGAGATTTTTTTTTTAGTTCAACAGCAGTAAAGGTAGGGACAGAGAGCAAACAAGCCCTTAAAAATCTCTGTGCCCACCCTAACCCCTTGTCCCAGTCCCAGGTGACATAATTAAAACAGAGAGTGAGAAGCTGTTAGTAATGCAACTATTTAGCTTAACTGAATCATGCATTTACCAACTTCGTTTTATACCATTTTTTAAAAATAGCTCAAGCCGAACATTACTTTCTGTTTCACACACAAAGGCCTTTTCTGCATGGAAGCGCTTTAATACAGTCTGCCAACCGGCTTGTTAGTGTTCGGCAGGGAACTTGCCGGCCTGCATGGGGCAAGACCTACTGGGCTGCTTGACACGCACAGATGTGAGCTTCATTCCTTCCATGGAAAATGTTCCACTGAAGGGCTCATATATTAGCCACAAGTCAAGCCTGGGAAGCAAGCATCTGAGCTGGTTCACACCTCCTTTGCGGAGTTTGGAGGAAATCAGAATAAAGACTGGGGCAGATGTGAATGCGTCCATGGAACGGCTAGCGCACGCGTTGAGGATAGCAATAACAAGCAGGCCTCTATGGTTCCTGGGCCGCAGATTTGTTTCAGTCCAGAAAGAGCCTGGAAGGGGGAAGCCCGACTTTAACTTTAGCCTTTCATGTTGCCACAGCGCTGTCTAGGAATGGGCTTCTTTCCTGTTCCCTCTTAAGCCCCTCATCCCACACACCAAATATACCATTGCACCTGGCTGGCACCAACATTTTGGTGACTTTGAGGAAAGGATTTTTATTTCAAGATAAAGTTCTTAATACTCAAGGCCCAAAGGCTTTGCTCCAGCACCCACGTTGAACTTGGAGACCATATCACTTTTCTCTGTTCACGTAATTCTGGGAGCAGTGTAAATGCATCTAAGGATCTATTTAGCAGAGCCACAGATTTGAGCCCTGGAACTAACTAGCCTTCCTGAGAAATGCTTTAAATGCTTGCAAATTCCCAAGGGATCCTTTGGGCTAAGATTAGCATACTCATCTAAGGTCACCAAAAGGCTGGAGCATATGGGTTGAATTTCTAGGTGTCTGTATGCCTGGCACTTCTCTTCCATTCCAAACTGGTGAGAGAAGAACACCTAATTGTCCATTGACTTTTCATGCTCACTAATTCCCATATGACCTGTGGCCACGCTCTCTTCCCTTGTCCCCACGTCTGTGGACATGGTCTCTCTCGGCTGAACAAAATGACGTGGCCTTGAGAACGGTACTTACACTCCATCTATGTTTGTGTATCTACACTGTATCTGTGGATGATAGAAGTGTGTGTGTACTTCACAGCCTGATGGGAACCTCTGCATGTGACCAGGCTAGATGGATCCAGAATGTAGGAGGACTTCACTTTGCCATTACCAGGGTCACCAGTTCAGCTGGAGGCAAGTCTCTGCAGGACAGCAGCTCTGCCCTTGGCTATTCTGGTGCCATAAATGAGGACATTGTGGAGGATGTGCCTCACTGGTCTTTGGGCTGAACAATGGCGCAATATCTTTTGCAAACCCTTCCATTGAAGCCTTTCCTCACTCTCTCTGGAGTCATGCTAGAGGACAGAGATGTTCTAGGTCTTCCAATAGGTTACCAGATTGTGCTCAAGTGAGTCACTGGGGAGGGGGAAGGGTTTATCAATATTCTACTTTCCATGATGGCAAAACTACAAAATTGGGTTTGGAAACACAACCCTTTCTCAGGCTCCTAACATACACCGTAGTGCCAACCAGGAAACAAAGGATCTCATCTAAAGATGAACCTAAGGGAAGGGGTGGGGACAAGAGATTAAAAGGGAGGTTTCAACTTATAACTTTATTGGCAGATCTCAGGGATGACTAAAAACAAAAGATAGGTATAAGCCAGAAGGTTTTGAATGCATCTAAACTATTGATGTGTTAAAATTAAGAGTGCCCACTGACTCTCTATGATTGTTTTATTTTCCCAAAGAATGGCTTGTGTCACCCAAGTCTCACCACTGCCCAGCAGTGTCTCCGGATTCCTCTGCCTTGATGATCACTTAGCACAGCAAACAGTAACACCAAGCACACTTCGTGGCATGTTTCGGCTCAATAAAGCAGAGAGTGTAGTGACTTGGGGGAGAGCACTCTCAGCTGCGTGCAGCCACTCTGTTTTCAGAAGGAGGTTCCCAGGGCGATTTCTAGATAGGGCCTTCCTGTCGCAATTCCGCTTCTATCTAGCCTTATTGCTGCCTGCCCTCGAGTGGGATGATGCTGTGGGAAGGTGGGTGGCTTTAAAAATAATCTCTCTCTCTTATCCTACAAACTGTGGGTCTCTTTGTATGATAATTGCTGCTATGATGAAATCCTAATTACCCTTTGATCTTTATGAAAGAGAAGATTGTAGCCTAGAACTGGAATATCCCAGGATAACGGTATGATTTTGCCCCTTTTCTGAAAACCAGATAACGTGTCTGGTTTGCGTGTGGGCTTTAGACGTAAGTGTTTTTAACAGGCTATGATATTGTGCCTGACTTAAATGATTTGTGTAATCTCTCTGGATCTCTGGAATGTTGACACTGTGTTTTTGCAAGCACCTGAGTTATATAGATTATAATATCTGGAAATGCGGAGGAAAAAACAGAATAGACTCATATTTATGACTACTTGGAGAACCCATCCCCTGTTACGAATGAGAAAAGGATGAATGAAATCTGATGGTGGATATACCAGGAAGTAAGTAGACATGCAAAGAAGCTTCTTTTATTTGAAGAAAAATCTTTGCCAGGGTGAAGGTACATTTTCTATGTTGGCTTGATTGGGCTAAGACAGGCCCAACAACTGGTAAAGTATTTCTTCTCAGTGTATGCCTCTGTCCCTAGTGGAAACTAGCATTTGCATTAGCAGGCTGAATAAGAAAGACTCATCCAATGATGGGCTTCAGCATCCAGTCCATCAAAGGCCCAGATAGAACACAAAGGCAGAGGGAGGATGAATTTGTCTTTCTGAGTGGAAGCATCCCTCGTTCCAACCTTGGAGCATCATGTTCCTGGGTCTCCAGCTTGGGGCTCAGCCTGGCCCTTATGCCACTGACCTTCAGGTTGGGACTGAACTGCGCCATCCTCTGTTCTGTTCCTCCTCACTTCATCATCACATGGACCAGTTGCCAGGACTAGATCTTTCCAGATCCATATGGCTTGTTGCTTCTCTGTCTCTCAGGAAGGGAGTCCGAGAAACCTTCTTTCACAAAGATCCCTCCAAGATTTATTTTTCCATGAACAGTCCACTCATGCCACGAGAATCATGGGGCGTGGAAGAGAGAGCTTCCAGGCACATCTCCCATGAAGTTCTGGGGCTGCAGTCCACTTGAATGTGTCAGGGGAACCGTGCGAAATGTCAGGCACTATATCTTGGACCCTCTGCTCACACCAAAGAACAAAGCTGGTTGGCAGAACCCCGACTTACAGAAACACCAAGGCCTTCTCCTGGTTTTCAGTCTAGGTCAGGGAACCTGTAAGGATTGGCTGGTGCTCCCTACTGATCACTGGTGAAAGTGGTAATAACGCAAAGGGTCAGCCTCCAAGGGCCCTCAAACCAAGATGACTTTTCGTTTTGAAAAGCAATAGCACCAGTTGTCATGAGGGCAGGAACCAAGCGAACAGGGAGCAAAAGGCCTTTAACTCAGAAGGAAGGTATCTATCTCCAGAGGGAATATTTTTACAGGGAAACTCAAAGGACAGATTAGAAATTGACTAAGAATTTGAAGTGTTTTTCTTTTCTTTTTTTTCTGTCTGTTTTCTCTTATTTCTGTATGTTTACCCAGATTTCTTTGTAGGATTAAATATTCTTCTCACAAGTTATATTTTGAAGATCTGGATTTATTTTATTTTATTTTTGTGTATATATCTGTATGTGTATGAATTTGGGTATGCGTGCATGCCCACGTGCATACACAAACATGCATATGTACTATTACTGTTAATGATTTTTTGGAATTAACAGCAATCGTAAGTTTTCTAAAATGTTGCCCCTTTACAAAATGGTGATGACAGGACACTCGCGCCTGGAATTTTCTTTGAACAAAAACCACAATAATCGCTAAAGCCTGTCTAGAAATTGTAGAAATGACACAGAAGGAAACACAGACAATGTGGCAGTGGGATTTCTTTGTGATGAGAAGAAAAAATATTGTTTTGGTCATCACCAACACAGCAAGGTAAATTGTTCTAGGGCTGTTTGGGGTTTCAGAATGGCCTGGAAGAGGGAATCACCCTTACAAAGGCATGGGAGTAACTCCAGGCAGATCAGAACATTTGCAGCAGAGACAGGTCTCATCAGGGTCCTTGGCCACTGTCCCCAGACTTGCCCAACCTCAGCATCACAGACATGGCACCAGATGACTCGTTCAGCTCTGGTTTTGTTCTTGTTTCAGAATCTAAGTAAGATGCAGTACCCGTGACTAGCCAGGCCTGCATCATGCGCTTTCCTTACAGCAAACTGACATGCACTTTACTAAGAGTTAGATAACATGAACTTTACTAAGAACTAACTTAATTCTTCCCCCAAAGAAGGAAGATTAGAAGGTGGTTATCCTCTTAAAGGAACCTATGTCTGAAATAGTATGGTTGAAAGTTACTTTGATAATTCTTAGTTATAAACACGAGAGTAAAGGTTGCAATGAAAAGCATCCCAGTGGACTGGAGAGATGGCTCAGGGATCCAGAGCATTGACTGCTCTTCCAGAGGACTTGGCTTCAATTCCCAGTACCTATATGGCAGCTTACAACTGTCTGTAACTTCAGTTCCTGGGGACCTGACACCCTCACACAGACATGTAAGCAGACATAATACCAATCCCAGTTATCATTAGAAGGCATGGTTTTCTTTCTTATTTTTAGGAACTAGGAATTAAGTAGGGTATCATGCATGCTAGAAAAGTACTCTACCATTGACATACAGTGATTTTTAATATTTAACTCTTTTGAAGGGCTTGGAGCGACAGCTGTGGGGAAGAGCTTTTACTGCTCTTCCAAGGACCCAAATTTGGTTTCCAGCACCCACGTCAGTGGCTCCCAATCTGCCTGCAACTCCAGCTGAAGCCTCTACACAGGCACTGGCACTCACACACATGCATTCACACACATGCACACACAGACACACAGACAGACAGACAGACACAGACACACAGACACAGTCACACAGACGCTTAAAATGATAAAAATAAATTTTTCAGTTTGAATTAAAATAATTGTGTCTAGCAGCTATGGAGTTTGATGAAACAGGTTATATGACATCTAATCAAAACCATGGCTTCAGAATATATAGCTGGAAGAGATGGTTGAATTACACGTAGCAAGTGCAAAGTTCATTATTTTTTAAAATTAACTCATTAATATGTTCATTTCTTCTTCAAAACTTTCATACATTTATACAATGTATTTTGACAATAGTGTACCCAGTTTTCCCCTTCAATTAATCCCAGAACCTCCCAACTTTATAGCCTCATTTTTTTCCCTTTATAAATCACAGAGTCCAATGGTTGGAAAGGTCATTCTAGAGGAAAGCTTGCTACTGTCATTTTGCTAAATGAACATATCATCAAACTACCTTTATTTACCCTTATACCCAGAGATTAGACAAGCTGCCCAAGTGTTCGCGTGTATAAGGCCATCCATTGGAACATGGGCAACATATCTGAAGTCCCACCAGGAAGAAAACTGACTCTTGTCTAGCAACCATTAATTGTCGATAGCTCCACAGTTGGGGACGGGACCTCATGAGCAACTCCTCCATCCGTGCTAGAATGTGGACTGGCTTCATTTTGCACAGAACTTACACAGAGAAGCCCAGCTCCTGTGAGTTCCTGAGTCCAACTGCCCTTCATGGCCAGAAGATCTTTTACATCTGTCCTGCCTGGCCTCTGTCTCTTTCCCTCTTTCTACCTCATCCTCTGCGATGTTCCCTAAGCCTCAGGAGGAAGGAGTAACTAAGGTGTTGCATTTGAAGCTGAGCATTCCATAGCCATGTAGTCTCTGTATTTTGACTGGTTCTGTGTCTCTGTTTCCTGATGTCCCCTGTAAAACAGGCTTCTCAGCTGAGGGATTAGAGCCTGTCTAACCTTTGGGTATAAAGGTGGGTATTTTGAAGGCAGCTTGATTATATGTCCCCATTTAGCAAAACAACAGTAGCAAGTTCCTTTTTAGAATATGTGACCTCTCCAGCCATGAGTTCTTGGCCAGATTTATAGTACCAGGTATGGGGTCCCTCCTGTGGGTGGGGTCTTAAATCCAATCAGAAAGCTGATGGTTGCACTATAATGTTCATGCTACCATTTCACCCCTGGATATGTGTCTCCATGCTGGTTGGTACTGTAACTCCCAAAGTTCACAGCTAGGATAGGTTGTTGAGGACTCCCATCACCCCCTGGCAGCGTGCACAACCCCTCTAACACTATGAAAGCTAGGCAGCAGGAAGGATGCTTCCAGGTCAATATCAGCCTGACTTTTCTGTACCCTGTGACCAAAGTGTATGTTGTCTCCCACAATAGGATCTTACCATCAAGTTTTGGTGGGCAACCAAAGAGCAATCGGGATAGCCTATTTTGTTTGGGGAGTCTCTATTACTCCCCTAAGCACCCACTTGAAGGGAGGTATCCTATACCTGGCACTGAACTTATTTTAATAACCTAAAAGATGCTGTTTTTTTTTAATGTTTAAGAGTCACCACACACAGAAAGATAATATTCATCCCAGAAGTCAAAAGTTAACAAGGTTTGTTATTTCTACTATAAGATGCATTGAATATGGGATAATTATGTCAGTGGCCAGTGAGAGAGCTGGGAGGGCAGAGAGGTCCTTGTCAGAGGTCATGCTTTTGTATTGTGACCATTTATGTTGAGGACAGACCACAGAATAGCACCTCCCTTTCTGATTTCTCTTGGTATTGTTTCATTTGAAGAAACACTCACAGGATGCAATCTTAGGGGGGAAAATGTGTGTCTCAGCCCACAAACTAGAGCACTGGCTTGGAGAATGACACCACATTGCCCTCGGGGATGGACTTCTGGGAGGATGAGGGGAGTAATATGATGAATACACTGGGAAGATATGAGTAGATATTTCAGGATCAAGAGTTATTAGGCAAGGGCCCCGGAGATGGCTCAGAGGTTTAGAGCCTGCGTTGTTCTTGCAGAGGGTCTGGGTTTGTTTCCCAGCACCTACATGACTGCTCACAACCATCTATAACTCCAACTGCCGGGGATCTGATGCCATCTTCTGTAGGTGGAGTTTTCTGTCCCAACAGCCAGCTTCCAAGTAATGACATGGAGACTTCTTGTTAATTATGAAAGCTTGGCTGAACGCTTAGGCTTGTTTCTAACTAGCTCTTATAATTTAAATTAATCCCTGTTTTTATTGATCTATGTTCTACCACGTGACTTTTACCTCTACTCCATGTTGTGTGTCCAACTTGTTCTACATCTGGCTGGCTTCTGCATCTCTGCCCTTCTTCTTCCCAGCATCCTCTTTGCCCCCAAAATCCTGCCTAGCTATTGGCCATTCAGGTTTTTATTAAACCAATCCAAGAGACAAATTTTGACATTGTACAAAAAATTTTAAAGATTATTCCACAATACTTTTCTGCCTTCTGTAGGCACCAGATTCACAGGTAATGCACATATGTGCACACAGATAAAACATTCACGCATATTAGATAGCTAGATACATACATACATGATAGATATATGATAGATAAATAGATGATAGATAGATAGATAGATAGATAGATAGATAGATAGATAGATAGATAGATAGATAGATATCCAGTACTTTTTAAGAAATTCCTAGCCAGACTTTATGGCTCATGCTTAGTACCCCAGTATTCAGGAGATGAAAGTGCTGAGACTTTGTATCAAAAAGGAAAGAAACAAAACGAAAACAAAACTAAAATATCCCTGTGTATTTTCATCGTATACCTGTTTTGTTTTGTTTTTCTTAAAAGAACACAGGAAAGGGAGTTAGCGGCTTGCTGGAGTCCCTCTTTCTTCTGCCTCTCTAATACATTAAATGCTTCTGATACACTGGTACAGCTTGGCTGCTTTCAGAGAGTGAAAAAAGCGTTATTGGCTGGCAAGCAACATCAGCAACTTCCAGCAGTTCAACTTTCTGAGGAAAGAGCCTGCTTTCTGCTCTCGGGAGGGGAGCCCATGCTGGTCTTTCCGAGGGCAGAGACCATCAGAGTGACTTCTTCACATCTGTTGCTGAAGGCAAGCTATACACAGAGCAGGCAGTTAGATTCCCATTACCCCTGCTTATTAGTAAGATTTTCAAAGAAAAAAGGGAGTCCCCAAAAGTTCTTCAACCTTTGGCAACCTGATGCAACTTTCCATTTTCATTGTTTTTGCTATGCTTTTCAGATATAATCCTCCAAATGTGGTCAGAATTGATATTGAATTTAAAATTTTTTGCCTCAGCCTCCGTACTGCTGGTGTTACAGATATTTTTGCATGGTCTATCACTTAATCATAGTTTTTACATTTTTTTAGTGATTGAAAATAAATCAAAAGAATAGTGGCATTTTACTGTCATTGCCTTATTTACGAAGTCTCATTTATGATTTAGTTTAGCTGATCTTGACTTTTGAGACCCTTTTCCTCTACATCCCCAGTACTGGGATTATCCAGTATACCACCACACCTGAGCAAGAACAGTCTTGCATAGCATGGGCCAACCAACACCAATACAAATTTGAGGGTCTACAAGTAAAGCTCTCTTGGAGCACAGCTAACCTGTTGCTGGTATGTTTTCTACAGTACAGAGTAGGGTAGTTGCAGTAGAGAAATATGATATGTAAAGATAAATACCTTAAACCACAAGCACTGTATGGAAAATGGTTTGCTGCTTTCTGACCTTAGAGGTGGTCCATGCATGGTGTGGGCCATCCTGGAACCCTGCGATGCTCAGGCCTCATGAGATGTCTTTGGCTCAGTGTCTGGTACTTTGGCCTTTTCATCTGACACTTTGCAATTCTTCCATTAAAAATTTTCATCTCTTTGAGAAATAAGTCACAGCTCATTTCTTCTGTAGTTCATCAATGATTACTTGATGATAAAAAGTCCTGAGACAAATTAGTTACCCTTTCATTTTTGCTGCACGTGAAATCGCAGAATTATGACGCCGTCATGAGCTAATCAGCTAGCTAATCACTAGAAAATAGAACAGTGCTCGTTAAGTCGCAGAAGAAGCTCTGTTATAAAAGCCACCTGGTTGCCTTTTTAAATAAGGTACTGGCCGAAAGTCAGGTCACTCAGAGTGCGTCAAGTCCCTTTCTCTGGATGCTGTCCCCATGTGTTCCCACTCTTAGTGTGATGCTGATCGTGTCTAATCCACTTCAATTCCTGAACGGTTTTGTCCTCAGGGTAAGGACATCTGTTGTATGCACGCTGACCTGGCAGTTCACTTGCACCTAGGAAACCAGCTTCTTTGGAAAAAGGAGAATAAAATTTATTTATTCAATAATTTTAGTTTGTTTATCCAATTTATCGTTTCTGCTTGGGAAACTAGAGTCCAGTTTTTTGTTTGTTGTCTACATGAGAACTACTGATTGCCCTGGTTAAATCAATATGTGGCCATTTCCACTCTCAAATCATTTGGTGACCTGAGCTGATTTCTTTGGCGGGACTTAGTCACTTGCTTCAGTCATGCAGACCAGACAGCCTAAGATTCCTCCAGTGGAGGCTGAAGCACCATTGACCCGGCCACTAAGAATCAGCCCTATTACATATTTCCCCTATTTAAGATGAATGTGAAGGTTTCTGTTTAATGATGTGAAGCAATTAAGAAGTTTCTAGAACAGATATTTCTTAACAACAATAACAACAAAACGGATACCAAACTATTCCAATAAACCCACCTGTACCAATAAACACACCGAGGAACAGACGGCCCTGGAGATCTCAAGTTCAGTTGTCTTGTTCTCAAAAGGGAAAGGCCACAGTGATTTTTCTTGCCTTTGAATGGGATGGTACTATGGTATGCAGAAGTTTTCCAGTGTTTTCCCTGCATGTGCATAAAGATGGCAAGAGTCCGTGCCCTAGAAAAGCACAGTGCCCTGATTTTCTGTCACGAAATCCCTTCTGCAGGCTATTTTCAGCTGTGGCAGCCACCCAAAGTTGGCAGTGGTGGAGAAAGGAAGAAGGGGGCTAAAGGCAGCTTGTGGCTGTAAGACAGCGATCTCGTTGTTTGTTTATTTCTATTTTTCCAATTCGTTGGGAAAGTTAGTCTGCACCTCTTGGAAGATTAACCCATAATACACATGCATCTTTTAACAGCATACCAGGCAAATTTTATTGAAAGTAATAGAAAGTAGAGAACATTTGGTGCCAGTGATGGCTGTACGCAAGGACAGAAATAGCACAAAATCTGTTGAGGGAAGGGAAGTGGTGGGGGGTGTCTCCCAACAAATATATTCTCAAGTAGCCAGGATTAACACCCTGCCAACATCATGGCAGCATAGGTGTAGAACATGGGGAGTAAGCCCTAAGTGAAAGATGTTGAGGGCTGGACACTTGGGGAGGTTGAGGCAGGAAGTTCATGAATTCCAGACCAGACAGCCATGCACACCAAATCTCTGCCTCAAAAAACAAAACAAAACTCTTTGGGACTTTTCTCTCTGTTTCTAAGCTTTTCTGGTCCTCCCCCTCTCTAGGTATTCAGTGCCAGCCCCATCATAATTAAGCTGTTACTCAGCTTCTCTGATTGAGATGCTCCTACTGTGAGTACTGTCCATTTTCTCCACCCTCCTACCCCGTATCAGCTGGAATCCTTCATTTTCTTGTCAGAAGTATGATGGTTTTTTTTGGTCCCATGCCTTCACTGTTTCTGGTGCTTGTAAGTTCTACATGGTAAGACCTAGAAGGTACTGGAAGGGAGTCATGGAAGCTGAATTTCTTTTCTGTTTCTGCTGTTCTCGCTGTACCTGGTGGTACCATCTGTGAAACAGGACAAATGGCATTCGATCTGGCTGCTGGTAGTTAGAAGTGGAGACAATAATGTAGGCAGACTTTTTGTCCTGCCAGCCCACTCCCAAATAACCGTTCAGAGACTTATTAATTATAAGTGCTCAGCCGATAGCTTAGACTTATTACTGACTGGCTCTTACATTTTTAATTAACCCATAATTCTTATTTATTTATGCTCTGCCACATGGTAGTACCTTCTTTCAGTACAGCAAGTTCATCTTGCTTCCCTCTTCATCTCCTCGTGAATCTTGAGCCCCTGCCCTCCTCTTTCCAGCTTCCTCTTAGTCTGGTTCTTCTGTGTAACCTTACCCTGCTTAGTGATAGTCCAGTCAGCTTCCTTATTAGACCAATGACAGTGACATATATTCACTATAGAAAGAAATATCCCACATTTCCCCCTTTTTGTCTAAATAAAATAGGAGGGTTTTAATTTTAAAATAGTAAAATTATATACAAAAAAACAGTTATCAAGTAAGAATTATATACATGCTGTCCAGTCCTTTTGTTTGTTTGTTTGTTTTTCAAGACAGGGTTTCTCTGTAGTTTTTGAAGCCTGTCCTGGAACTAGCTCTTGTAGACCAGGCTGGCCTTGAACTCACAGAGATCTGCCTGCCTCTGCCTCCCAAGTACTGGAATTAAAGGTGTGCACCACCATCATCCTGCTGTCCAGCCCATTTGTATTTGGCATATTCGGAGAAATTACTCAATTATTTATCTTATCTTTGTGAGTTTAAAGTTTTATACCTAATTTACTTTTTATCATAACTAAGGAAAACTTTAAGTCTAATTATTTAGTCTTTAGCTTCATCAAAACTCCCAAAAGGGTGGACTGTTACCTAATGACAGAAACATCTGACTGTCTGGACAGTCACCCAAAGTTTTTCTGCAATATTGGGGCACTCAACTTTGGTCTACAGGCCTAGTATATCTGACAAACATTTTTGAGAAACAAGGAATTTTGAAGGACTTACCTACCTTGCCTTGCAAAGTTTGGCAGTTGCTTCCTTTTGTGGCCTGCTAGTCCGGTTTACACAGCATACTGTCAGAAATTGGGACAAGGGCAGCTTTTTGCCCAAATGGCTAGCATTTACCAAAAAGAAAGCAAACTCCGTATGAAGTTCTTTGATGCAGATCATCTTCTTTTGAAGTAAGTTGGTATTATCAGGAGCAGACGTGTATCACTGTCATGAAAAGTTTTAGGTTATTAAACATATTAAATGCTATACTGCTTTATGTGGATATAGGTGTCCCCTATGGAACACCATTTATGGCAGACTCTTCTGTTCCACCAGCCTGCTCCTGAATAACCATTCAGAGACTTATTAATTATAAATGCTCGGCTGATAGTTTAGACTTGTTACTATCTCTTACATTTTAAATTAACCCATATTTCTCATTTATGCTTTGCCATGTGGTGGTACCTTTTTGCAGTATGGTGACTTCATCGTCCTTTCCTCCACATCTCCTCTGACCCTGAGCATGGCATTGAGCCCTGACACACTACAAGAAACATAGGTACCTCAAAAACTCATCTCAAGAAACATAGGTACCTCAAAAACTCATCACCCAAAGCTGCTTCAATGCACACAGGGTGTCTTGGGACAGTTTAGATTGTGACTCCATAGACCCCACCCCCTTCTTCCCAGCTTCCTTTTAGTCTGGTTCTCCCGCCTATCCTTATCCTGCCTAGCTATAGGCCAGGCAGCTTCTTTATTAAGCCAATTATAATGGCATACATTCACACAGTGTATAGGAATATTCTACATTTTAATATCATTATTCTACAAATTAGTACAAATAACCAAGGCATGTTTTGAAATAACATCTTTTTCTCAGAATACTAAATAAATTTGTTAAGATGAATGTATACATACAACATTTCAAAGTTTATGCAATTTGGCTAATCTAATATACTAACTTAATGTCTTTTTCTAATATCAATGTTAGTAGCTGTATGTAAAATTGCAACAGCATTTCATAATTCATAATTTCATAACTTCACTCATAACACAATATACTCATGTTTAAATTGCTTTAAAACTAAAACAGAAACAATGACTCATGTGATGGTTTCAAAGAAAAATATTCAGAAACCTAAATTTTTAATGGCTCAAATTTACAAAATCTCTGGATTATAAGTACTTATAGACAGTGCGTATAAGTAGGAGAATACTGTGTGATCTAGTTCAAAAAGGCTTGTATTGTGTCTGCCACTATTGTGGGAACAAGCTAGACAGAATACATATGAATTCTGTCTCCTACACTTTCTGCATGGCCCCTCTATCTCTTTGAAGCTTAGTTTCTCTATCCATGAAACGGGTTCGCACAATCTCTTGCAATGATGTTGTTGTGAGCACGAGAATGCACACAGGGTGTCTTGGGACAGTTTAGATTGTGACTAATCTGCCAGTATATAGCGCTTCTAACCACACACATCCATGGGATGTACTCTTTGAGGCTTGTGTGCCCATTTCTAGCGGGTTCCTTACAACGGGTCATTATGATGTGACCCAAACCTGCCATTGCATCTCATGCTGGCATTTCAACACAAGGAAAATCTGCTTCAAGAGAACATGGCTGGTATTCACCTATCTTTGCATACATGTCCAAAAGTTTAAAAAAATCTTGCTGACGGCTGTTCCAAGTTCAGTCTTGTTTCTTCACTCTATGGAAATCTTCACTCATGGATGGCCTAGGGCTGTGTATCCCAGACAAGAGTGAAACTAAAATTAGAAAGAAAGTGATATTAGGAAAATAGTGACAAGTTGTGCTTTACTTGGCAGGGAGATGGAGTGATTACCTTGGATCACTTCCATATAAAATCTCAACATTGAATAGAAAATATTCCTTTCAATCAGGAGATGTGAAGGTAGCTCTTAAACAAGGGCTTTTCATACATACTTAGACCATGGTTGGCAATCTAAAAGTAGACCTGGTTGTATTCATGAACACACTTTATGTGTGTTTGTGCCTTTTCACCCCTTGAAGCAGCTTTGGGTGATGAGTTTTTGAGGTACCTATGTTTCTTGAGATGAGTTTTTGAGGTACCTATGTTTCTTGAGATGAGTTTTTGAGGTACCTATGTTTCTTGAGATGAGTTTTTGAGGTACCTATGTTTCTTGTAGTGTGTCAGGGCTCAATGCCATGCTCTTTCCTGATGCCGTCCTCTCTCTCCACACCATAACTCTTCGGATGTCCATAGCGAAGGAGAGTGCTGTTTTATTGAGCTTGGATGAATGAGGTTGAAAACACTCAGTATACATTTTCTTTAAGTAGTTATGTCTTTGCTAGCCATGTCCATGTGACACTTTGGGAGCATGCAACTTCCCTATTCTTCAGGAAAGGAGGCTAGATGCAGCCTCGCCTCGTTTCCCTATTGCTACAGTGACAATTTCCCTTGAATTATCTGTTCTAAAGGCAAGTCTTGGAGTCCAGCAGAAGCAGATTCAACACAGGAAAGAGAGAATGCTCAAAGTACGCCGTGGACTCGTATGAAAACGTCCTTATGTGATTAAGTACCACGCACAAGGAAAGAGATGTTTAAAGGGGCTATAGTCACCTGCAGAGGCTCTCATCCGAATGGGGTGTCTGCTATAAAGCTAAGTCCTGGGAGACAGCAGGAAGGGAAGCCTTGATCTGCAGTGTTTGCTCAGTGTCACATGTGAGTGTGCCTGCCATGATCCATTTCAAGTCATCCACAGTTCAGTAACCTGCTGGTAGGCTGGAGGAGTGGCACAGTGGCAGGGCACACACATACACACACACACACACACACACACACACACCACCACCACCACCACCACCACCACATCACACACATGTATATATGAACCTCCATCCTATTTGCTAATCAGACCTTGAACAGTTGGTCCAAGTGGCTCTAACAAACTATTGCCTTTAGGCTGTGTTTTAAAGCCCCCAGCCCTGACTACCTGAATCTTGTTGAATCCAAAGATGTTTAAACGAAGCAGTCAGGTGTCTGTCGCTAGAATCTGCAGCCGAAGCTTGTGGCTTTTCTCATTTGCTTGCCTTCGCTGCATTGAAACCCATCTTTGGTTCCCAGTGGCCTGACAGTTGTGAAATTACAGATACAACATCCCTCTAATGAGAACACCGATTTACACAAATCAAAGACCGTTTCTCTTGCTGCCTGTTAAAAACCTAAGACCTCCTATCACACATAGCCCCCGTGCAATTAGCCAAGGCCTTAATGCACCCACACAACTCGCTTATTGCATTTTGCTGATACCACCTGACTAACCAAGACCCCTAACTGAGCCACTTCTCCCTGTCAGTGCCTGGCAGAGAGATTCAGCTCCTTTATGTGTGTGATATAGTATGGCACTTTGAGGCTTGCAAATGGCATTGTTTAAATCAATACGCAGTGATTTAGTACATATTGCGGAGTGCTTATAAATATATTATGAAGGGCCAGCGCACAGCAGCCTAACAGGCTAGAAGCAGTCACAGGTGAGAGCCCTCCTCATGGCCCTGCAAACGAGGCATCCTATGATCCGGACAGCTCCTTTTCCTTTGTTGTGCCTCAGGGTGTACTTATTTATTTATTTATTTATTTATTTATTTATTTATTTAGGATTTCTGCCTCCTCCCCGCCACTGCCTCCCATTTCCCTCCCCCTCCCCCAATCAAGTCCCTCTCCCTCAGCAGCTTGAAGAGCCATCAGGGTTCCCTGACCTGTGGGAAGTCCAAGGACCGCCCACCTCCATCCAGGTTTAGGAAACTCAGCGTGTACTTTGTGAACTTGGGGCTAGGAATGAACCGGAGAGAAGAGACGGTTCCGAAGCAGAGCCATCTTGAACTAGATAGTCACCATGGTTTGCTTGCTACAGTAGAAATACGCAGCACGGTGATGGGAGGTGTCACAGAGGAAAAGTGAGAAAGGGTCTTGCTGGGAACATGGCTTTGTTTCATGTAGCCATGAAAGGTTTTACTGTGTTACTCTTTAAATATTTTGCCTGTCTGAAAAGTTATAACAAAAAAAGGCTCTCATTGAAAAGAAGTTGAAAAGATTTTGGTTAATTTGAACATTTAAAATGATTGAGAAGGTGAATTTTATTATTTTTCCCTTTTGTGTGTGTGTGTGTGTGTGTGTATACACATGCATGCATACACACATGTATGCACACGCACATGTGTATGTACGCACATATGGCGTTCCATGGCTGATGTCAGGTGTCTTCCATGATAGCTCTTCACCTTATTCATTGAGGTAAATTCTCTCACTTGAACCCACAGCTTGTCAACAGTTCTGGTCTAGTTAGCCACTTTATTCTGGGGAGTCGGACAGTGGTGGTGCACACCTTTAATCCTAGCACTAGGGAGGCAGAAGCAGGTGGATGGATCTCTGTGAATTCAATTCCAGCCTGGTCTACATGAGCTAGTTCTAGGCCAGGCTCCAAAGCAAAAACAAAACAAAACAAAAAAACCTAAAAGAGTCTATGCTAATTGTGATGTGTGTGATTTCCATTCTTTTTCATATTCAGAGCTGAGTCCACAGACATTCTCAGTTTGGATCTTTGTTCTGTACTCAGTATAGTTTGGGGAGCTCTAGATGTCCTCAGCCACCCAGTTTTGTACAAAAAAAAAAAAACCATAAAAGAAGTAACAGCTGGGCTCCAAATGAGCCCTAGCAAAGCCAACAATGTTTCAGCGTATTCTAAAAACATTTTTAACATCAGAAGCTTAGCTCATTAATTTTCTATAAATGAAAGGGAATCTATAGAAATACGTTCTGGTATTTATCTAAAATTCAGACCACTGTATCCCTCTGTGGGCTGGGCACATAGAAATATAATAGTTATTCACAAAAATATCCAAAAAGGCATTATCAACAAAAACATGGCTCTAACTGAACATAACTTATATTTTGTATTATTTTTCAGCTAAAAATAGAAACAATCAAAAATGTTGAAGAGGGCAAGGCAAGAGAAAATTTGTTGAGATAATCACTCTGCTCTTTTTAATGGATACATCTATTATTATTTAGATCTTTCCACCTCTTTTTCTTTAACTAGTATTGTATACACACACACACACACACACACACACACACACACACACACATGCACGCACATTATAAATGTAGCCTTCTGGGTCCATAGTGTTGCGTATGTATTTAGGGTAGACCATCTGATATTGGGAAACCAATTATAGGGCCCATCACTGATTCTTTCCCAGCAATCATTAATCGCCTGCAGCTGTTTATCAAGGGATGGGGCCTTGTGAGATCTCCCCCGTCCACTGATCTACTCTTGCCATTATGAGGTCTTGTGCAGGCAACCTTTTGACTGAGATTTCCTGCATGCAGCTTCCCCGTAATGTGTAGAAGATCCTGTCTCGCAGCCGATGTCTTGTCCTCTGACTCTTAGTCTCTTTCTGCCCTCTCTTCTGCAATGTTCCCTGAGCCTTGGGTTAGGAGCTATCTTGTAGATCTAGCAGCTAAGGGTGGGCACAGTTGGTTTTGTTGTCAGTTGCTCAATGCAGTTTGCCCAACTGTGACTTCCTGCAGTGATCCCCATGCTGGAAAGCACAGCCTCTTTAATGAGGGGCGAGAGCTACACTCATCCATTGGTATGAGGATAAGTATTTAGAATGCAGAAAACTGGAGGTAATAGGTTCTCTTCTAGGGCCCATGACCTCACCAGCACAGGGTGGTTGGCTAGGTTTACAGTACCAGGTACAAAGTGATTCCTATTGAATCTTAAGTCCATTATTCGTCATTATACTTATTTTTAAAAAATGAAAGAGTGTCGTGAGCATGTAATTAATCATTTCCGGAGTCAACAAGGTAATATGCCATTTAGCCTCATGCAATATTGCCACGTGGGGCTTTCTTAACACCCCAAAGTCCACCACTCTCATTCCACTGTAACTCATTCTTGCCCCTGAACCATTTCTGGTATCAATCAGATGATTTTCCTAGCAGCTTGGTGGATATATTGCCAAGGCCTGGATCCAAAGAGTAAAACAGGGAAGCAATATCCCAACAGGGCTAGTTGAGTACAGTGTTGAATCTGCACCTCAATTCTCAAAGGAGCGGCTCACCACCTTCTCCACCTGCAAGAAGAAGCCAAGGAGTAGTTGACCTGGGGTGTGTGGGGGGGGACCTTCAAAGCATGAGCATCTGCCCAGCAGCACTTTCCCTTAGCAAGGGATTCACACTTATTCTGGGGCAATTTTTTACAAAGTGCTTCTCCCAGTTACAGCAATGCCATGCGCTGACCTGTGCTCTACGTCTGTCTGCTTTGTTCTGGAAAAAAAAAATGACAGTAGCCAACTCAAGAATGCACACAAGATCTTTGTGAAGGGGTGGAAACAAGGGGAAAGGGCTATTCAAGACAGAGCATTTCAATGGCAGAATACTTTTCTGTGCAGACCGGATCCTAGACACGCATAATCCCTTCTGAAAACACATGTAGCCATGCCTACGGCACCGAGCCCATTGCTCACACCTGCCGAGGGTGTGAAGAGACTAGGTGTGTGGTAGATACCGTGGTGAGAACGTTCTCATGGTATAGATTGGAGAAGCAAGTGACAAGTTCAAACTTTCAAAGACGATGTCTCTGGACAATGGGTTTCAGAATGTGCCAGGAGGGATTTGAAGTCCAAGCCAGGGCCCACAGTGACAACTCTCAGCAATGGCGTTGAAACTGCACTGATCCCTGTTGTCACCCTGTCTCTGCAATTCTCCTCCTCGTTATCACTGCCTCCACCACTACCACACCCCTTGGTGAGGTTGCCCCAAAGCTTCTGGTCATCCTGTCTTCTTTGTAAGGTAGAAAAACAATCAGCCGGCCCTTAATGCAGCTGCATAGATGCACGCCAGCTCTGTGCATTAGCATAGCACCACAAACCTGCACATGGATATGGTCTGGAGCATTCTCCTTACTGTGTTTAGCAGGTTCAAATCCCTTTCCACACAGACAGCCCTGACTGAAAAAAATAAAAAAGGAGGGAATGGAATTCCCATTTCTTAACTGCTTGCCAGGGGAAGGACAGACAGACACAGAGTCAGTCCCGGCCACTTGTCTCAAACAGTGCATTTGTGATTGCATGTCATTTACTCTGCACCCTTTTCCCATTTTTTAAAATTATGTTGGGGTTTGGTATGAGGGTGCATGCACCCACTCAGGTGCATGTGATGCCTAGAAGTCAAACTGAGCGTCTCTGTCCATTGCTCTCTACCTTAGTCTCTGAGGCAGGTCCTCCTCTCATGGAGCCTAGACTGACTGGCCACCAAGTCCCTGGGACCTGCCTGCCTCTGTACCAGCAACACACTCCACCCCAGCAGATGTTACACGGGTGTTAGGGATCTGAACACGGATCCTCAGACTTCACACACTGAGCCCTTTACTCACAGAGCTATTTCCTCCGCTAAACTTTGTTTCTAATGCACAGCACGTGCTATAAATAAATGCACTAACGGGAGAAAATGGCTGAACTTCAGGAATTCTAACACCAGACAAATGATAGGGTTAAGTATCTAATCTTTTTGTTTGTTTGTTTGTTGGTTGGTTGGTTGGTTGGTTGGTTGGTTGGTTGGTTTTAACTATTTCTCCTGTGTATGAAACAGGCTTTTGTTTTTCAAAGACAGAGGTAGAAATTTTCAAAGTCAAGAAGTAAAACTAATTTTATTCATTTTATGACCAACAGCCTGGAACCAGAAAGAAGCACAATTAGGATGTGCTTGTGAACTGACTAGCGTGTTTGCTTTATTTCAAAGGCTCTGTTAGGTTGACTCTATTTGGAGTTTCAGGCAGGCCGGAGATACTTATGCGCTGGAGAGATGTAAACTGCCACCGGTATCTTCCTTGAGAGAGAGGCCAGTCCTTGCAGCTGCTGCAGGAGCCCGGGCATCCGGGAACAATGCACGTCTGCACTCAGGTTCCAGAAACACGAGCGACACTATCAAATAGACAGCTTACCCAGGGCTGGCTGAGTGGCTGTCCCAGGAGGACACAGCCTGGTGTTCTCAGACTCTGAGCTGATTAAAGCCAGGGGTGACCGGAAGGCCATGTTGAGTCTCCATTTTGGGGAGGGGGGGATCAACAAAGGGCTGACAGCTGCAACCCAACTGTCGAAACCCCGTGAGGAGTGCAGCCGCCTCCTGTTGAGGGGAAGTGGCATGGAGCTGAGTGAGCTTCCAGTTCGCGGATGCGTTTTTCCATCAGCTCTTTTTTTATTGGCCAGGCCTCCCGTCTTTGAATCTTTGCTCTAAAGATGATACATGTGTCAAGATTTATCACAGGTCCTCATGCGGAGAGATCTGCAAAAGGAGAACAAACCGTTTGTTTGCACCTTGGCCGCAGAGCCCTGACCCTACTGACTCACCCCTTTTACCGCCGCGGATGAGAATCGATGTTTTAAACAACCTACTCGAGAAAGAGGACTGGGCGGATGGGATTTTCCTGTTTATTAGGCACGCCTGAGTAAAGCCTTTGCAGGCAATTATCGAGGTCTGGAAACTCCCCCTCTGCAGCTGGAACTGGTTCCTGTGGCTCTTCCGAAGATGGGAATGGTGTTGGGGCTAATGCCTCATAGGATGTTGTGTGTTTTAAGCAAAGGAGAACAAATCAGACTTCCAGCAACACAGCAGAGTGCTCATTCTGTCCACCAACGGGAGAATGGCAGATGTTAGGTGCAAAGCATCCTTCCTCTGCGGGGCTCAGGAACTCCTCTAGGGTCCTCTCAGGGAGTCGGGGCTGCAGGACTTGCATGCAGAGAACCCAACACCCCCCCCCACACACACACAGCAACATTTTGTTGTTAATCCTTACGGCACAGTTTGGCAGAAGGAGCTAGAAACTGAGTTTTATAAACACACAATATTTTATGACCACATATCTTGCAATTATTTTTAGTTTTAAACTACCTAATTTAAACGCACAAGAAACCTGTTTCTGTGTGAATTGCATTAGGCTAAATGAAATTCAGCATGATTTTTATATTTCTTTTTTTTCTTTTTTCTTTTGGTTTTTCAAGACAGGGTTTCTCTGCCACTTTGGAGCCTGTCCTGGAACTATTTCTTGTGTAGGTCAGGCTGGTCTTGAACTCACAGAGATCCGCCTGCCTCTTGCCTCCTGAGTACTGAGATTAAAGGCTAGTGCCACCATCGCCTGGCATGATTTATATGCTTCTAATGAATGATGAGTTTAAAATATAACAATGGAGTACAAATACAGTGGTTCAAGCTGATATGTCAGGCTCCTCTCTTTGGTTCCCCTGGAAGTAAAGGCAGAGACAAGTGTGTGTGTGTGTGTGTGTGTGTAATAGCAATGGGAAATAGCATTGAATATCATTACTAAACCTGAAATTTTGAGACTAGATTCTAGTAGATTACAGGTTATCAATGAAAAATAGGATTCCGAATAACCTCAAACTTCTTGGGAATCGGCAGCATTATTTTCTAGAAAACCAAGAACAATGGCTTTTGGAAACACCAAACATTCAAGGTTTTAAACCTTGAATTCCTTCCCCAGTCACACGGTCATTTATATGTGAAACCATTTTCTTTAGTACCTATTGCATATTGCATAGGTACTCAAAATGCATAGGCGTTCTGCTATCCAGAGATGTGTACACCAAACAATGGGCCCTCTTAGGGAAGTAGATTGTAAATAATTGTTTAAGTAACTGAAAAAATTACCAGCAGGAATAAATTCTATCACCCAGCATTGTCCACACTGATATAGAAATAAACAGTTACTTATTTAGAAAGAAAGAAAAATAATGAAGAAAGGAAGGTGGGAGGGAGGGAGGGAGGGAGGAAGACCAGCATGGGTGACTGTTGAAAGACTACTTCCTTACCTTACTTTCATCTAGAATTATCTTCCTTTTTCTCTCCTTCCGCCTCTCTTTTCATCCTGCATTCTTGTTCTTTCTTTAATGTCCTATGGGATAGTCTTAATTAAGTCAACCTTCCCTGTAGTCTACTCTGGGAAGTGCTGGAATGCTCTTCAAGGCTTTTACAATTCAGCCTCAGTTTACCAACCCCACTTTCCATCTCCATAAAGCTTGCCTTCAGTGATCTTCGTTGTTTTCAGACCTTGAACATTCCAACTATGTCAACCTCCTACCTGGCTCTGCCTTTTCCTGGTACCTACTGCCTGTCTGCCTGCCTCCCTCCTTCCTTCTCTCCCTCTCATCCTCTCTCCCTCCCTCCCTTCTCTTCTTCCTCCCCCTTCCTCTTTTCCTTCATCCCTTCCTTTTTTCCTTCTTCCCTTTCCCTTCCTCCTCCTTCTTCCCCACTCCCTCTTGTTTTTTTGACCAGTCTCATTATGTAGCCCAGGCTGGCCTTGAATTCACTGTCCTGAATACTTCCCAGCATCCATTCACTAAGCAATCACCAAACTTCTTTCCCAGGAGTGGGCTGGTAGGAGACAGATGAAAACGTGGCTATTAGTTAAAGGATCCCACCACTTTCTACACGTGGAGTTGTTTCCCCTGACTCCAAAGCCTGGTTCACAGGCTCGTGCTCACACATCCTCCTCATCTCACTCCCATAGGCCTTCCCAGCTCAGACCAGCGTGCTCCCATCCCATGGAGCATACAAGGACTCTAAAGCTTCTCTCCTCTTTCTTGCCGGCTGCTCAGGCTTCTTGAACTTAAGTAAGTAATAAGTGGGAATAAAGATTTCCCTGCGAATGTTCTCTCTTGCTCTCTTTCTTTCTCCCTCCCACCAAGCCTCCGTACCCTCTGACTTGCATGGATCCCAGTCTCAATATGAACATGTCCTAAGGGATACCATGAGCTCCCAACCCCACCCTGCCCCTGCCACTTTCTGCATAAAACCATCATATTTCCAATGCTTCGTGTTTACTCTGGGTTATTTGCATACTGATTGGCATCGCATTATTTCCCAGGCTTAGCAGCTAAGCTCCATGAATAAAACTCCCTGTCTTTATTGAAACACAGTCACAGAATCCAGGCAAGCTCTGGTATTTTCTGAACTTTCAATTCTAAGATAGCAACAGTTGGTTGGCTTTTTGTTTGTTTGTTTTTGTTTTGTTTTAGGGTCTGGCCTTCTAGAAGGTTTTCCATTCATTCGCTGCCTGGATGAAAAGTTTGAAATGTATTATTTTGAAGGGGAAGGATAGCAAGGGTTTACTATGAAAGCCGCACACAAATTGTAAACATCATAAATGACAAGAGTTCTTCCTGCCGCAGTAGGCGAGCAGGCCAGCTGTGAAGGAAATGGACACGCTGTTCTGGGGCAGCGACATCGTGTCAAAGAGAAGTACAGTTCTTTTGTTTGGACCCATTTCCTATAAGTGCGTTTCGTACTAGGTCCGTGCTTGCCAAACACCCAGGGACAAGGTAGCTGTCCCCAAAGGAACAGCAGGACAATATGCCATTCTTCAGCTGCCTAGACTCAGACATCCAGAGAACCCTGAAAAGTTACAACCAATGACAAGGGGTAAAGGGAGCAGATAAAAGACAGCCAGGCTATTACTTTCCCAACCAAAGGAGTTGGCGTGGTACCTTACTGCTCCTGGTTGACCACTACCCTTTATTTAAAAAGTGTGTGTGGGGGGGGAACAAGGCAAAACAAACTCTAAAGTGGTTTCGACACAATGTTGAAGATGTCTGGACTTTTAGAGACAGGGACTTCAGAGTACCTAAAGGCTCTCGTGGTAAGTGCCCTCTCCAGGTGGCTTCACCGCAGCTCAGGATTTTATGCCACCTCCTGGAGTTCCAAACCTGGTATGGGTTAAGAGCACTCCTGCTCGCCTGGGCAGGAAATGGCAGTGGTTAAACTTGGCCAGCTCAGACCTGTTCAGTGCAAAGCTGTTGATTTTTGCTCTCCATAGTAAGTCTTTTAGGAGGCCCAGACCATACAAGCCGGCTTGTCAGCTCTCTCCCCAAAGGTTGATTTAAGTACTTACCTGTAGATGCCTACCCCTCCTCCACTCTGCCGGCCATCCTACCCCCTCACCCTACACCACCCTCAGAGATGGCCTGGGATGTTAGGATGGTAGAGGGCAGGGTGGTGTGAGCAAGTTTCTCTGAAGCCCTTGCCTGGATGGACAGGCGTTGGCTCAGCGCCTCTCAGGAAGGATCATGGAGGAGCGAGAAAGCCTTTGCTTGATGAGTTCCATCTTACACCTTCTGCTGGACTCTCATGCTTACGGTTTGGTACTTACCGACTGCTGGGGAGAAAGACGCCTGCGAGCATTATTGGTAGAGTGGAAAGATGGGAGACTCCCCCCCTGCACTTACACCTCTCTCTTGTGTGGGTCAACAGACTGAGCGAGATGTTGCCTAGAGGAGCAGCCCTTCCTGTGTGGGCATGGGCTAGAGGCAAGGGGTGGGGAGGGCTGGGGGCAAGGGGTGGGGAGCACAAACTCTAGGAAGACTCCATTTTCACTCTGGCCAGTGAAACTATCTGAAGCCTCAGAGACAGAAAAGCTCTCTTTCCTGAGGCCCTGGGATTTCTCCCTCTAAATCATTTTGCATTTGTTTTTCTTCATGTTTTCTAATCTTAATCCATGATAGGAAGATGGACAGATGAATCCCTCTCTGTCTGTGTTTGCGTTCCTGCATGCACATGTTCTGTGTGCTTCTCCTGTTTGCTTAGACCAAACAGGCTCTTCTACACTTTCTCTTTTATTCTTGAATGTTCTTCGGCACTACTGCTATTTTCCTGTTTCTCGGGCTATATTTTATATTATTACTTCCTTAAGTAATACAATAATAAGGAATATTATTATATTCCTTCTTGAATATAGGCTACATTCTTTGGGGAAAGATTATTTACAAACTTCTCAAATATCACACAAAGAATGACCTAGGAAACAATTATAGACTCCTAGATCCCATTTTCGCCAAGAGTCTGCCTCACAGGTACCAGGAGGGCTCAGGGATACATCTGGCTGCTACTGGCTCTCTGGACCTGAGAGGAATCCTCCTAGAAAACCTTTAAGCTGGTTTTCAACCATTTTCACTGGTGTTCAAGAGACATCATTTCGCCGGGCGGTGGTGG
>NC_022029.1:43537866-43546848 GCF_000317375.1 Microtus ochrogaster
AGACAGACATCATTTCTTTCTTTGCATCTCAGCTTAGTCAAGAAAAATAAAGAAAAAGAAGCTGAACCTAGAGGTTGAGTTTATATTCTCAAGTCCCATTTCTGCGCCAAACCAAGGTACATTGAGCTCATTCGGCCTTTCGCTGATTTTGTATTTTCAGATTTTGTATCTTTTCCGTTTCAAATCCTCGTAGGTACTTGTTTATGAAAAGTGGAAATGCCTCCAGGAGTTCTCGTCTTCCTGTGCTCGTTCCTTCCCTTTCCCTCCAAGGCTGAGGGCTTGAGTAAGCTGCATCTCCCTGTTTCCTTCTGCTGAGTCTTGGGTCTGCTCGTTTTCCTCTGTAGCCCCTGTGTTTCCAGGAAAGAGCAGCAACGGCAGTAATGATTTCTATTCTGTTAGCATTTTCTCAAGCCTGGTGATGGATTATCTTCCTGAGCTATGCCATAGAGGGCTCCTACTGCTCACAGACGTGGTTTTTACGTTCCAAAGATATAGCAAAAGGCGACAAGAAAATAAGACCAGAACCTAGCTACCATTCATTAATGCCTATCCCTAACAAAGTGCACACCACTTGCCGGTGGGCGTGGGAGCTGACTGTGGCAGAACAATGCCAGGAAGAAAAGAGAATTTTAGAGACAGCATGCTCTCCCACTAAGCCACAGAAAGGTACAGATAATGAAGGTTCTGAAGGAAGAAAGGCCTGACTAAGTACTGCTTCAGAGAAGTCTGTGACCTCAGGCTCTGTCTGGTCATGACAGTTCAAAGCCTTGGTGACAATGGAGTAGTTGTGAGCCAACTGGTAATCCTGGCTTTGCCCAAAAAAGCCTAAGAAAAGGACAAAACCTGGGAAAGATCAGAGGGCACGCAGAGTTGAGACAAGGAGGTTATTTCATTTTCCTATGGAAGCTTCATATAATGCCTCGTTTGACCTCTGCTAATAGAGAGTGGGTTTCGGGGAAGGGAAATGGGGGGAGGACTTGTGGGGAGGAAGAGCAGCGCCCGTGTTCAGCACTGCCTCGATCCTCTCAGCCCGCTACAGGGGCTGGGCAGAGCTGGATGAAACTTGGTTGGAAAACTCTGCTTAATGCATTAGAGAAACAACTTGCAGAAACATCTCCCTCCCTTCCTTCCTCCCCCAAACAGTAATGAGTCCAAATTGCTAATAAAACATAAAAACTCAAAGATGTTGTGCATGGGCCATTTTTTTCTGAGCTGGTTATTTTTTATGTCAGTTTTCCCACAGCTGTGAGCATGCTATAACTATCAACTTACCAAATGCCCCAGTTTAAATGAAACTTTAAAAAATATATTTAGGGATTTATACAGAAAAGGGGGCAGAGAAGTAAGACCTACTTTCTTCCCCTCTTTTGCTGAGAAATA
Source organism: Microtus ochrogaster (assembly GCF_000317375.1). Classification (NCBI taxonomy): domain Eukaryota; kingdom Metazoa; phylum Chordata; class Mammalia; order Rodentia; family Cricetidae; genus Microtus; species Microtus ochrogaster. Next base: position 43,539,247 of record NC_022029.1, read on the forward strand.
AATTTAGCTAAGATGTGGTGGGAGTGGGGGCTTGAATTGATAAGTCCTGACAAACAGCAGTTGAAAGCATAAATAATTATTTCGTTTATTTTTACAAAGTCTGCCTGAAAAGCGCTGCTGAGCTATCTGGTAGTAACTCCTGCATGTAAGAATGGCTTCATTTGGGGGTTAATTTATACACTGGAATGTAGAGAAAGATTAGACAAAGAGCATTTCGTACACATAAGGATACAAGAGGTCATCCTACCTATGAAGATCAAGCTTCCTAAGGGAAAGCAGGAACTGGGAAACAGTTCTGTTCTTTGCTGCCTTCTCATTTTCAGCTCGTAATAAAACAGCAAACATTCTTTGGGGAATTTGTGGTTCTTGAGTTCCAAGAGGTGATGGCGGGAAGTTTAGGTAATAAATAAAGACCAGGTGTCCTGAAGGGGACACTTGAGTGTCAAACCTAGCATCAGAAAAGGAACTGCTACGCTCAGGCTCGGCTGCAGCACCCAAATGAGCCAACACGTTGGGGACATTTCATGTTCAGCGCCCACCCCTCATAAATGGACATGACTCAATATCCCCAGACTAATATGGCTGGTGGCCATACCACCTTGGGCTCAGCTCTCAGAAATTGCACTGGGTTGGGCTAGGACTTCGTTCTTATGAAGACCTCTGAAGAAGACCCATAAGTATCAATGACAACAGCAAAAATCCCCTGCCTTGAGTAGGTCCCAAATGATTTTCTTTTCTGATGAATGGGTCTTTCACACTCATAGATGCAGGGTTTTGAGAATCTGGCCAAAACTCGTTTGCTTTTTTTTTTTAAAAAAAATTAATGCCAAAAAAGAAGTCAGGGTGGGGTTAGCTGAAGGGAGGGAAATGGAAGGGGGGGAGAGCTGTAGACACAAGAGAAGGTAACCCTTTGTGGGCCAAATCCTTCCAGTCACTATAGCAGAGCCAGCATGACTTAAATTTTACTGTGATCGACTAAGGTTTTAATGATAAGATTTGAGAACTTTCTTTGTAGGGAGGAATAGCCCTGAATAATCTGCTCTGGATAAGTTTTGAAGACACGTGCCTGCAGAAGGTTCTAATCTGCTGTCCCTGGGTGAGGCGGTTCGGGCTCACTGTGAGGGTGCCCACTCCAGTGAGATTGGTCAGGGATAGCTCCCTTGGAGTGTGTGCTGGCCAGTTGCAGAGGCTGTGGGTGAGCCCTGGAGTTGACTGCTGTTTTGGAGGTACCCTTCTTAAGGATGTAGAATATTTGAGTTTTACAATAAACAGTAAGCAGCTGTTGCTGTGGCAGAGACTTGTGTCTACAGGTCCTTCCAGAGATGAAATGCACTTAGCCTACTTGTGTCTCAGGAATGTGACTATATCTCCAAGAATGCGTCATTTGGGGCCCGGGGGCATATTCTCCACAGGGGTCCTACTAAATGGTGTTTTTCGAAAGTGGATGAGCGAAAAGGAAAATAATTCAATGGTGCGAAAAAATAGCCTTGCTGTTATATAGAAGAATTTGTTCTGTTTGTAAAGAGATGTATTTTAAATTCCCCACCACACCTAGTATCAGGGACATGCGCGCCATCCATCTTCTTGCCCACCATTGTCCAGGCCTGGCGTTTTGCTTTTCTCTGATGGCCCCGAAGGTGCAGTCTTCCGTGGGGGATAGGCAGAGACTCTGCGTGAGAAAGCTCCCACCTCAGAGGAACCAGGAATGCTTCCTGGAAACAGAAACATCAGCTACAAGCCCTAGAAATGGGCTGGGACTCTGCAGAGCTGTGGGAGGTGTTTCAAGTTGAGACAGCCACAGAAGTGTGGATGTGGGAAAGGTCAGACTGGATTGAGAGAATGACGCATGTCCAGTTTGGCTTACCCAGACGTTTTAGCCTATGTGTTAGTGGATAGTCACAGACAACACTAAAAATACAAGATATGACCAAAAAATGGAGCAGCATTTGTTTCGGTTAGCATGAGAGCTTGTTTTTGAGCAAGAAAATAAAATGATTAAAACTCCATTATGTTTGTATCCTGGACTGGTTCCTGGAAAAGAAAAGAAATTCTTGAGGAAAAAAAATATTCAATGCAAATCAAGCCTGTACTTTAATTCATAGCATCCTGGTGTATCTCCATGTTAATTTCTGTTTGGGTAAATGAGCAGCATCCTATGAAGTACTAGCTTTGGAGAAGCTCAGAAGGGCTGGCACACAGTAAGGCTATGCTCTCTCTTTAGAACTCTTCTGAATATCAGAAATTAATTTAAAGCAAAAAGCAAGAACAATACACAACCATGAGCCTCTGTCGGGGGCAGTGGTGGACAGTTTGGCTGGGCTACAAGCCAAGCTCACCCAACTGAAACATTTGTTGTGCGTTTCCTCTGTCAAGATCCCTGTTTCTGGAATTCCACCTACTGCTGTAGCCACTTCTGCCTGGGTGCATCATGGAGATGGAGCTGCCAGCTGAGGCCAAGGGTGTATCTGGATGCAGATACATACCAGGCAGAGCCTGGGAAACTGGCTAGCCGGGACTTCATGTCCTCTTTCTTAAACAGTTCTTCTGCTGTTGTTATCCTTCTTGAACATTCTCACAGTGTTCTCTGACCTAGGTGAGACGAAGTAAATGCTTTTAAAACCAGTAAGCAAGAGGCTGAGGCAGGGGAACACCATTAATTCAGTGCCACCTGAGCTACATAGTAGATCCAGGTCAGTCTGGGATAGAGTGAGGCCCTGTCTCAAAAAGAATAAAACAGCAACAGAATGTGAACAGCAAGTTCAAAATCAGGAACGTGCGTATTAGAGTTCACTGTCTCTTAGTGGCTAATTTTAAGGTCTCTTCTTAAATAAATCACTCTCCTCAATTTGAGTTGCTAAGTTTCTGTCTATAGAAATATCTTCCTTAATGAGCAATAAGAGAAGTTAATAGTTTATAAAAATATAACATTTTATGTGAGAATGCTTTATATACAAGAGCAATACAGGAGGGAATATATAGATTATATGGAATAATTGTTCAGTCTTGTTTCTGATTCCACGTATCTCTCGTGTGCCACCTAAAAAACAAGAGACTATAAATGAATACAAATCAAGGCAAGAAAATTTCACTAATATATGTATGTGCCTGTGTATGTAATATGTGTGCACTATACCAATTCCTAACAATCTACAGCTAAAAACCTAGGGTAGTCGGTTGAGCCATTGTCTGAGTTAGGATTTCCATTGCTGTGAAGATTTCATAATCATGGCAACTCTTATAAAGAAAACATTCAATTGGAGTGGCTCGCTTACAGGTTCAGAGGTTCAGTCCATTATCATCATGTCAGGAAACATGGTGGTGTGCGGGCAGACATTTGGTGCTGGCGAAGTAGCTGAGAGTCCGACATCTTGTAGGCACCAGGACAATGGGTGGTGTCCTGAGCATAGGAAACATCAAAGCCCACCCCCACAGTGACACACTTCCTCCAAAAGGCCATAGGAACTCAACAAAGTCACACCTTCTAATATGGTCACCTCTATGAGATTATCAGGGCCAAATGCATTAACATTACCATAGGCATGTAGAGATATATAGTGTGAAAGGAACATACTGAGACGTGTGTCCCCTCCCGACTGTGTTCTTTTTTTTTCAGGTTTAGGTTCTTATAACATACTTTAATACATGCATGACTAGAGGCACATTGAGCTATCCTTTTTAAGAGTAACATTATTATTAGTTCTTTGAGAATTTTATACAATACATTAAATTTATCACATTCACCCCTGAACTCCTCCTAAATCTAGTCCCACCACCTTACCCATCCAACTTTGTGTCTTTTTGTTTCTCAAGTTTGTCAAATCTAATTTGTACTGCCCAAGTATTTCTGGAGTCGGGTGGCCCCACCAGGAGCCACACCCTACAGAAAACTGACTTTTCTTTTCTGGCAGGAATCAGGTGCCAATAGCTCCTCTGCTTAGGGCAGAACTTCGGGCTCTTCTTCCTGCTTTGTGCTGAAATTTTGTCTGGTTTGAGTTTATGGAGCCCTTTTGCGGGCTGTCACAACTGCTATGGGTTCATATGTACAACTCCCCTGCAGTGTCTGCAAACACTGTTTAGTTATAGCCATTCACTGCCTCTGGCTCTTACCTTCTTGTCTTTCTGCACCCTCTTCCATGACCATCCCTGAGCCTTGGGGAGAGGGTGCTATAGATGCCCCATTTAGAATTGGGCATGCCGCAGTCTCTTCTTGTCTGTACCTTGACCAGCTGTGTGTCTCTGATGAGGGTTTAGAGATGCCCTCATCTATGGGTACAGAGATAAGTCATCCGATGTCATTTTATTACTATGTCCATTTAGCAGAGTGACGGTTGTAGCCTTCTAGGATCTGTGACCTGTCTATTCCCAGACTCTTGGCCCCAGTGCTTATTTCGGGTATGGGTTCCATCTTAAAGGTCTTTAAGTATAATCAGAAAGGGGTTGGTTCCTTCCATAATCAGAAAGGGGTTGGTTCCTTCCATAGTATCTATACCATTATTGTGCCCACAGGACTGTCTTGTCAGGCCAGACATGACTGCAGCTCCCAGAGTCCGGAGTTAGCTACGACTGACATACAGTTCTCCTGTGGTAGTGCTTATAGCTCCTTCGAGTGCTATGAAAGCTAACCAATGGAGATAAAACTTCAAGGGTAGCTCCAGCTTGATTTCTCCATGTTCTGTGGCTCAAATGTGTGTAATCTTCAGCAAAGGGGTCTTAGTGGCATGTTCTAGAGGTTGACGAAGAGCAATGACAATAGTTAGGTTTCAGTCTCTGGGGCCTACTAGTCAACAGCTCCAGAAAATGTAGCCCATTCTTGGCAGTGGGAGTTTTACTTGCTAGTCCATGTAGTAGGGGCATTGTCCCTGCTATAGGGTAATTTCATTTAAGTTCTTTTCTATATGTATATTGATATATATTTAGGGAGTTTCTACAGTAGTAAGTTTCTGTATGACTTTTTCAAAACATTTTTAAAGTCAGTTATCCCTCCGTACGCATCCTCCTCTACCCCGCCCCATTTGACTCTTCCTGTCCCATGGAATGGTCCTCATGTCACACCATTTACCACTTTGCTGACCTCTATAGGTTTTCCAGATAAAACATAGCCATCTAAGGGTTCCAAGCTAACATCCATACATGAAAAAACATGTGACATTTGACTTTCTGCGTCTGAGTTATCTCACTCAGAATGACGGTTTCCAGCTCCATCTATTATCTAAGAATTTCATTTTTCTTAATATTTGAATAGCATGCCATTGTATAAACATACCACATTTTCACATCGAATGATGGTATCTAGGTTGTTTCCACGCTCTGGTTATTGTGAATAATGCAGCAACGAACATGGATGACCCAATATCTCTATGATGGGATACAGAGTCCCTAGGGCTGGTCTTGAATCTTGCTCTTTAAGGTCAGAAAAGAGAGATTTTTAATTCCTCAGGTTGTCAGAGAAGACTCTCCTGGAGGATATGGGTTTGGCTCCTAGTACCCATGTCAGGCAACTCACAACTGCCTGTAGTTTCAAGTCCAGGAAACCCGATGGCCTCTTCAGACCCCCTTAGGCTCCTGCACTGATGTGCACTTAACCACCCACTGCATCCAAATAATTCAAAATATAATAAATATTTTTAAGGGGAGAATAATGCAGATAAACCAAGAATGAATTGAGGTTCTCCGTTTCTCTTGGTTTGGATTAGTGTATCCGAAGAAATCGCAGGGCCGCGTGCGTGGTGGGTTGGTGGGAAGCTGGGCAAGTGGTTTCGGCTTTTGTAGATGATTTTCTCATCTGTAAAAGAAGGAGAAGAATGTACCCGGCTTAGTTCTAGGATTTAGTAAGGCAGTGTAGAATAACCTAGGCCGTTATTGGAATTTAATAAGGATTGGTTAGCTTTTGTTTTTATTATAATTAGCATTAGAGTTTTTTTTAAAAATTTCTTTCTGACATCAAAAGTTTTATCCCTTCCCTAATGGCACTGGAACCTATGCTTTAAAAGGTCACAATATTAAATGCCTATAAAGTAGATTCTATGAGGGCTAGGAGCGGTGAAGCTCAGTGGTAGGGCAGCCTACCTAGTGCATGTCCTGGCCTTGATCCTTACCACGGTGGAAAAAAAATGTATATTTTATGATAATTAATGGGAAAAAGTTCCAACCAAATGCATAAAGCACCCGATAAGAAGAATGATTCTACTATGGGAGAAAAAAAATCACTGGATGAGAGGTGGAGAGACTGGATCTGGCTAATAACAGCACATTGCCCAAGCCTGCTGCCTTTCTCATCCCTGCTTGGTGTTGGGACTGGGTTGAGCAGAGTTGACAGACAAAAGAGATTGCTTTGCAGTGCATATAAATTGGCTTTATCAGGGCCAGAGCTTCTATTGCCTTTTATCTGCTTCTAAGACCAGATCCAGGATGTTGGAAAGAATTGCCGGAAAAGGGTCCTGTTCTTAATGCATTTATTTGGTTACAGAAACACCAGACCATTTAATAACTGCTATGAAGCCAGCTCTGAGAAATTCTGATTGGCAGAGGCTGGCTGACTTGGCCGAGTTAATGGGAAATGCCCTGGGCCCCAACCCTGTGGCTGCTCAGGGCACCACCTCCATTCCCAAGAACCCAGAGCTGTGGAAATCATGGGCAGGACTGACAACCTCCCCAGTCCTGAGATACCAGGCCTCCCGCAAGTGTAACTGAAAAAGCCAGAAAAGGGACAAAGACCCTAGGAGATCTGTGCCTGTGATTCGACTTCTTGTATCTTAGTCTTCACTTACAAAATGACAAAAGTCAGCCTTCAGAATCTTTCATGCTCTAATGTTCTGTGAGATCATATTAGCAAAGTGCTTTGAAAATTGGAGGATGCTTTTGTTCCTTTCCCCTGACTTTGAAGTAACCCTAACAATGTCTGGCTCATGGGTGTCTGTGACTCCCTGAGCCCCAGCAGCCACCCACCCTTCTTTCTCCTTCTAAGTCAATACAGGCTGTCTCTCTGGAAGGACAGACTGGCTCTGGCCCAATGTAACTACTCAGAAAAAAATAATAAAAAAAAAATTACCCATAATAGTAAAGGAGCTTTGATAAACATCTGAAATCTTGCTCTTAAATTTTTTCATTTATTATTTGGAGTGATGAATTTATCATCATTTGATTCAGGGGTCCTGGATATAATTAATATGATGAGTATTGCCACAAGTTCTGAAAGGGTCTCCACATTTAAAAATCTGTCTTAGGGACTAGAAAGATGGCCCTGGAGAGGTAAGAGCTCTTGCTGCACAAGCATCAGAACTTAGTTCAAATCTCCAGCACCCACATAAAATGTGCACCCGTAATTGCACTGGGAAGTACAATGTGGGGTCAGAAATGGGAGACTAGCTGGGGTTTGCTGGTTGCTAGCTTAGGTCCAGAATCATTGGGAGACCCTATTTCAAGGGAATAGAGCAGGACCTAACATCTCCCTCTGCCCTCCACATGTGTATATGTGTATACCATACACATATCCATGCATGCACATTCTTCTGTGTGCTCCACACATGTGTATACACACACCACACACACATATCATACATGCACATGCTCCTCTGCCCTCCACACATGTGAATACACACACAC
>NC_022029.1:43546948-43549025 GCF_000317375.1 Microtus ochrogaster
ATACATGCACATGCTCCTCTGCCCTCCACACATGTGTACACACACACCACACACATATCATACATGCACATGCTCCTCTGCCCTCCACACATGTGAATACACACACAACACACACATATCATACATGCATATGCTCCTCTGCCCTCCACACGTGCATACACACACATATATCATACATGTACATGCTCCTCTGCCCTCCACACATGGGAATACACACACAACACACACACATATCATACATGCACATGCTCCTCTGACCTCCACACATGTGAATACACACACCACACACATATACATACAAATATAAAAATTTAAGAATGAAATCTATCACAGAACATCTGTGCTTTTTGATACAGAATAATCTAAACGAACTCTTCTCCCCGTCTTCACTCTTTATTAGGAAGCAGCTCTTAGGGCCATTGCATAGACTACATTCTCCCCAGCCACCCTGGGAACTCTCAGAAAGAACTTTTTTCATAGGATAACATACTTAAGTGAGGTTTCCAGGTTTTGTTTTGTAAATCTTGCTTCCTAACTGTAGAAACTAAAAGAGGTCTCTATCTCGTGCTCATGGGTAATTCTAATTTTATCACTTTTGCCAGTTCTCAGGGTGGTAAAGAATAAAGCGGAGCCCTGCTGACATGAAGTTTATCTCTTGCTAATAAAAACCACGTATCTCTGTGGAGGTGCTGGGACTGTGTTATAACTTCCCCAGAATGACAACCAGAAGGCAGAAAGGGGGCCAAGGCATTGGGACCTCTCCTGGGTAGACTGTAGTTTAAAAACATCGTATCTTTTATTGCTTGCCAATCAAAACCCTTTATCTTTTCTGCATTATGGGAGTTTCCTCCCCAGTGTGCTCAGGAATGGAGAAAGGGGGCACAGTAGTAGAAGGAGAGGGGAACTGAGTGCCTTCTCAACCTCCTCCTTAATAGACCACAGCTACAGAACCAGGCCGTGGTGGTTCTCCCATCTTCCAAGTCTGTGACCCAGACACGGCATCCTCCGTCTATAGCCACCATCACCCTTTCTGAAAGGAGCAGTCTCAATCAGGGCTCTCGGGACTCTCTTCTGACTTCTTCTTGCTGCTGCTCCCCCCCCCCATCCTCTTTATCCTCTGCCCTCCTCTTCCTGGAAGAGTCTGTGCATGACTCAGTCCGGGGCCCTGCCCGTCTACTTGTAATAGGCTGTCCATCAGAACTGATTCCCAGTGGATGGCTTCAGCCCTGGCTGCTGCGCTGAGCTCAGATGTTCCTGTTGTCTGCCTTCCTGGCTTCTCCATCTGTATGTCTAATAGGCATCTCAAATTTAATATGCCCAAGGCAAAACTCCCGACCCTCCAGACTCATCTATGATGACACCTTTCTCATCGCAGCCATTAGCGACAGTATTTACGCACCGGATGAAGTCACAGCACAGAGTCATCCTTGCTCCTCTTTTTCCCCACTCAGTGGCATTGGCTGGCTCTGCTGCCCCTGTTCATTTTGACTCTGGCCTCATGTACGCTTTCTGCTCCCCACCCAGTATTAGTTTCCATGGCCACTTAGGCCACTTATTCAGACTCTTACAAAAATCTCTGAACAGTTCCTCATGCTTAAACTTTTTCTCTGGGACACAATGGTTAGTGAGATTTCCTTAAACTAAAATCAGGAGGCTGGAGAGAGACGGGCCAGCAATGAAGAGCATATCCTGTTCTTCCAGAGGACCCAGGTTTGGTTCTTACCACCCACATGGCAGCTAACAGCCACCTGTAACATCAGCTCCTAGACGATCCAGTGCCTCTGGCCACTGCAGGCACCTAAATTTGTTTCGTATGCGCACACCTGCACACCTGCACAGCATGCGCGCACACACACACACACACACACTCACATACACACACAGAGAAACATACACACAGAGTTTAAAAATAATAAATAGTAATAAAAATATTTTAAAATCAGATGCTACAAGTCTCTTCTGACTGTCTAACGTCTTATCTCTGCAAGACCCCATCCTTCTCTCTCTTCTCATCTCTTCCTGCCTTCCTTTTCTCCCATCTCTCCCTCCCTCCCTCCCTCCCTCCCTCCCTTCCTCC
>NC_022029.1:43549889-43560437 GCF_000317375.1 Microtus ochrogaster
GTGCTCCAATGTGGGTCTCTGTCTCTGTCTCCTTTTCTTATGTGTTTCTGAAACCTAGGTTGAGAATTCATGCATACATACACACAACATATGAACATACAAAAGACGTGAACATAAACACATAAAAACCATACACAGCACACAAAACATACACACACACATACACATACCCATACACAAAAAAACACACAACTCACATATACACACAACACACACACACCAGCCTCTCCTGTCCTGGTTCCTCAAATACCATCATATGACCATCTGTCTCGGGTTTTCTTGACTTCATAACACGTACAATAGGGCAAATTCACCTTTATCAACTAAACCTTTTGAGAAGTGACTTGAAGTCAGCTAAGAAAAAGGTATTGGGTAAGTGGAGTGAAAGGGGAACCAAGAGAGAAACAGAAGGATCTGGATTTTGCTGAGCTTTGCCAAGCCAAGGGCTATCAGGTAACAACACACGGCCTCTGTTAATGTAACAGAAACTGAGGAATTAACACGGAGCAGCCCAGAGTGAATTCAGGGACCTGCTAGGCTCAAAGCTGCCTGACCTTCAGCTTCTGTCGCCCTGAAGCAGCTGTGACTCAGGGATACTGTGCAGCTTGGAATTAGGGACCCACACATAGTGACAATTTGCATTTGAAAAGGGAGAGGTTTGCCATAGGGGGTCAAGTCCAAGGACGTCCCTCTCCCCCATCTCCATCAAATGGCAAAGGCAACTACCAGGCAGTTAGTATTTAGATCTGAGAGTACCCAGATCATTAAAGAGGATTGCTCCCCCAGGACTCAGACGAGAGCCCTCAATGCTAACCCACATCTCTTCATCTCCAAATCTTTGGCCCTGGACTTTCTGTCAGCATGCTTCTCTGAATAAAGGGATAGTAATGGTTTTAGCGCCTGTCAGAGCTGAAAGCGGCTTGGTGGCCCCGTGCTGGAGATGTCATAAGTAACAACAACGTACAAAAGCTTGAGTGACTGCTGGGTGTGGTGACACCTGCCAGTCATCCCAACACTTTGGAGACTGAGGCAAGGGGATCTTGAACTGGAGGCTTCCCTGGGAGACATAGCAAGACTGACCGTATCTCAACAAAGAAGTACATTTAAATAAAAAAAAAGAAACGTGTCAAGGTCTCTGACTTTCGTAATAATGCTTGTCTTTCAGGTGTCCCAGAGACGGCACCCAACCACTGCTGTCTAGAGCCAGCACGTCTGCCATGCCTGTGCCTAAGTCATTGTGCCGTTACTGTTCGTTCTGCTTCCTCTCCTAGGCATTCAGCGCCCACCAAGGTTTTCCATGTGTCTGTGCCCTAGCCTTATAGAGTGATATCCATTTTAATAGCTGTTTCTGTGGTCCCACGACAAGATCAGTATGACAAAGAGTTGGTCCAACAGAAACTGTACAAGGTGGATCATTATAATTCAGACACTTTAGTCTCACTGCTCAGCAGATGGAGGCCTTGATGACTCACAGGTTGTGATGCTATTCCCCTTCATCAGTCACTCTTGAGTTCTGGATGTGGAAAGACAGGCACTTTCTCCTCCTAAGTGCTGTGGTACTCCACAAGGTTAGGGATAAAAGGCTTCTAAAACATGCTTTTAAGAGCCTTTAGGACAAGTAGGGGATGAAGGACCCTAAAGACAGGAACCCTGTGCTGCATTCCTTAGGACTCAGAACCGCAACCATCTTTGATGCTCAACTACATTTCAAGGAAAAAGAACCATCTTGCTGGGCAGTGGTGGCGCATGCCTCTAATTCTAGCACTTGGGAGGCAGAGGCAGGCAGATCTCCATGAGTTCAAGGCCAGCCTGGTCTATAAGAGCTAGTCCCAGGACAGGCCCCAAAAACTACAGAGAAACCCTCTCTCGAAAACCAAAAAAAAAAGAAAAGAAAAGGAAAAAAAGAAAAGGAAAGAAAAGAACCATCCTATGTCCAAGATCCAAGGTATAATGGACTAGGACCATGACAGAGTCCTCTCACCAAGACCCCCCCCACCCCCACCCCACTGTGACAGTCACATTAGGAGAGAAGAAGCATTGCAAGATAAACATCTGGAGGCATTGAACGTAAACAGAAGGGGAATGCCTTGCAAAACTAGTCACAAGTCAGGAAACGGCAATCTTATCCTATCCGGGGTCCTGGAGGACACAATCCCACAAAGTATGTAGATGGGTGTCAGGTTGCTGTGAACAGGCATGTTTTCTTTCTAGCCACCATAGGCATCCTGTTTTGGAAGCAACATGACACTCAGTTCCTCGAGGGTTGGTCATTTGCAGACAAATCACTGTGTTCTTTTTACCTTAGGAAATAGAGAGGAGAGAACAATCCTGGGTTCTTTAAAACACAGAGACAGCAGAGGACAACGCACACGAGACTTGTTTTCTTTTGTTCACTTTACTCCTTTACTTCCCCCACCCGCTTGTAGTATTGAGAATTGAGTCAAGGACTCGAAAATGCCGAGAAAGGACCCTACAACTGACCTGTAGCTTTAGCCCCTATTTATTTTATTTTAAAACATGATGATTTTTTTTGTGTGTTGTTATTTTGAGACAAGGTGTCACTATGTTGGTTGCTCAGGCTAGTCTTGAAGTTCTTGGCTTCAGCAGTCCCTGCCTCAGCCTCCTGAGTAGCTGAGATTATAGGCAGAGGACACCCCACGGGGCCCTCACATTCATTTACGGTTTCTATGCTCATAGGCTAGCCATCCCGAGATGACTGTCTAGAGTTTAATCTTGCTCATAATTTAGTGTAGAAATAACCAGCATTAAAACTCTGGGAGTCTCTACTTTTAAAACACACATTCTTCAGCCTCCAATTTTACTTACGCAGTATCTAAGAAAATAACCGGAAATCTTCATTTTTATTCTGTAGCCAAATATTTGGAAGCACAGGGAATCTGAGAATCACTGAGAATATTTTTCAAGAGAACATAAAGTGGAAGGGAAGCTCAGTGGGGAGTGCTAGGGGACATGGAGGAGGGCAGCAGTGGAAGGATGGGATCAGTGAACTTTGGATAAGTATATGGAAGTTTCAAAGAATAAAAGTATTCTTTGAAAAAGGAAATATCAGAGACTGCATACGGGGATAAATGCAGATGGACCTTGGTTTCAATTTCCTTCCTATTTCTATTAATGTCAGAAGAATGCTCAAATTTGTGAAGAAGGAGAAGTCTGGGAACTTTTTTATGAGCCCTTTTGGACATCATAACTAATCTGTCTTCCCTGTCATAGGGAAGAAGCTAAACCATGTTTTAATCACGTTGTACTGTGCTTTTGGAAAGACTAGAACGTGCCAATGCACACACACACACACACACACACACACACACACACACGAGAGGCATCACAATCATTTGCTCAGAGCTCAGAGGCTAACTTCATTGTAGGGCGGGATTAACTGCACCTTTCCTTCCAGAATTCTGGTGTAAATACAGAAACCACAGTCATGTACGGGCCTGAGAAGGACAGCAGAATGTGGAAGTGGATTTGGAAACCAAAATATTATGTCAGCAGTTTCTCTTTCATTTACTGTCCGTTATCAAAACCAACATTTTAACCCAGGGGCCCAGTTAATCAAAACACAGATAATTTCATTTGGAAGGCCCAAGGCTTGAGGTTTAAAACAGGAAAAAAAAAAAAAGAGCCTTCCCATTCATGCAACAGAAGTGTTAGGGAAATCTTCCTGCAGAAACCCTCTTAGTCGATCCGTGCTGGGACACCACTCTCTTCAAAGGGAGTCCCACAGCGGGGTTCCTAGTGGATGGAAACGCAAGTACATTTCCATAGTTTAGCCTTCCTTAGTATTCTCAAAAGCCGTCTGTGTGTGTGTGTGTGTGTGTGTGTGTGTGTGTGTGTGTGTGTGTGTATGAATAGTTTTAACAATAAAAACAGACAGCAGAAAATATCCTTAGAATTTTTGTTCTGACAAGGCATTACTGCATAAGGATACATGTGCACAGGTTATATGCCAATGCTATGCCAATGTGTGTGTGCATGATTTATATATGTATGCATGTATATATTATATATATAAGATTTGAACATATTCAGGTTCTGGTACTCACAGGTGTCCTGGAACCAATTCCTCACTGGGATCAAGGGATGATTAACTACAAGGAATTTGGAGGCAGAGGGGCAAGATGCTCCATGAAGAGAATAACTCAGTGGTTAGAATTTACAATGTGTAAATTCTACTCTTTTTCACTGATTTTGAGAGTCCCTGCAAGCTGAGTTGCCAAAGATGGTCAAGTTCTGGTAGGCACGTGTTTGCCTTCGGGATAGTGGAGTGGGGACAGGAGAGCTGAAGGTACAGAGTCTGCAGTGTTGGGACAGAGTGTGCCCCTGATGATACTCGGAGATATGAAAGTGAGGTGGCCAAGCGCATGTGAGGAGCGTGAGACCCTCAGGACCAGGGAGAGCATCTTTCTCATTTCTTACTTTTTGAGGTTTTGCAACGAAACTCTCTTCCTTTCCCCGTCTATGCGAAGCCTTGTCTCTTCGAACAGTTCTCTGGGCACAATCATGGCATTTGGAAGAAACGGCTGTCTTCATACATCCTCCACCATCCTTGCCAGGTCAGGAGCAGGGCCGATAGCCTTGATACAGAACAGTGTGGGGAAAGGATTGTAGTCATGCCCCTGACTTAGTGTTTGACCACTGGGCATTCAATTTTCAGCTCATGATGGTTAATGATCATATCACAGATGTGTCCGATGACGCAAAACAAAAGAAATATTACCACTTGTACAGTTCTGAGGCAGACCGGAGAGGACCATAATTATGTTCCACACAAACAACATCATGAGGAAAGTGATTAGGAACCAGAAGGATGTGGATTGCAAGAGGGAGAGCGGATAGTCCTGACTGTGGCAGGTCTTGCTCCCTCTCCTCAACTGAGCCCCACAACTTTGCTGAGTCTATCGTGTTCATGGGCCTTTGGGCAGCTGCCGTTGTCAGCACGGGTCTGGACTCGTGGGTGCCAGTAGGAAGCTGCAGCTTGGTATTTCGCCTACCCCTCAGTGGTCTGTCTGTCCCTGGAGTAAATGTCTGCTTGGCTTTTATAACCTGCTTGGGTGCTTTGGCCTCGGCAACTCAGTCGCAGCACTGGGCCTGAGTGGAAAGTGGACATCTGGTCGATCATCTCCTGTCATCGGGGTAGCCAACCAAGCCACAATGCCTTCTTTTTCTCACTTTGTCACATGCCCTTGGATTAATTGCTCTGAACCAATTCTGGTGACTGCAGGGCCATATCCTGAATCCACTTGGCATGAAGACCTGAATGCAGTAGAGGCTAACAACTTCACTGGGCTCTGACCCTCTAAAATCTCTCAATGAAAGCATGCTTCACTCATCCGTTTCGTCCACCTCATCTCATCCTAACCAATTTTTAGCCCCTTCTACAGCTCCTCCAATGGGTTGCAGAGGCTTTGGTTAAAAGAGACACAACCACCAATTTTGGCCTGAGTGGGTCCTAGTATCAGTCTCCCTTTCCTTGGGGTACCCAGGAAGCCATGTGGGTCTCCTCTCCTCAGTTTTTAATTCACTGGAGGTGTCACGTGGGAAGCCGTCAGACACGCTCTAGTTTTGGTTGCTCCTTGTTTAACGCCACTGCTCATCTTCCACGTGTGCCTTAGGCTTCAGGAAAAGGGGTTGGGGGACCTGAAAGCCTCTGAGGAGAAAGTGCAGAGCGCAGAGGAAGAAGACCCACCTGCCCAGGCCTGCAGGCTCCCTGGAGTTTTCTCCTCATCCCAGACCTTCCAGGCCCTAAGAAATTTACAAAACAAAACAAGAAAAACAAAAAAGTATACCAGTGGGAGCAAGACCTTCTAGGGAGGAGAAGTTCCAGGGAGAGCTGGGCAGCCTGGGCAGCGACTGGCGGGGATTCAGTCAGATTTCTTAGGGCCCTACTCCTTATGAGCCAGATAACCTGCCAAGGCCTAGGTTGCAAAAAGAAAAATCCTGTAAGAGAGGAGCAGCGAACGGCTGTTGAGAAGGACAAGCATGGGAGGGTACTCCCTAGACCTGACCTCTCTCTAAATCAGAGAGCCTCCTGTCCAGGGAGACAAGCATAGGCCAGGTAATCCCCTGACTGCAGTGTGCACTCATCTGTTCCATCAACAGATACTCAGTGGCGGGGAGGGGGGCACGTGCCTTTGAGAAAGTATGACAGCCTCCAGTGACACAGGGGTATCTTTATTTGAAGACTGAAGTAAACTTTTGGGGAAAGAGGTAATCAAATTCAGTTGTGATATTTTAGGGCTGAGCAAAGGTCTCACCTGACCTCCCAGTACCTACCCACCCCGAAAGTTGTCTGCCATTAGATGATCCTGCCCCTTCTCACAGTATTGCCTCTTCAGGACATCGCACGTGGCATTTGACACGAGAACGGCCAGTCAGTTGCCTGAGGGTTCTTGGTGCCAGGCTGGAGGAGCGGCAGTAGGTACCAGACAGGAGTGATCAAGGAGAAATCACTCAAGGCCTTATTTTCTTCTTGGCGAGCCCAGGGCTGGTATCATCAGGCCCGCTGGCCTGAGCCTTCTGGTCCTGCTTGCACATGGTTGAGGGTACGTGCCGCGGACACCCCTCTGCCTCTGTCCACTGTGAAAACACGGGACACCCAAGTTGAAAGGAATGCTGAGTGACACCATGTGGGTGTGCAGCGGTCTGTGACCGGAAGGTCCGCTGGAAGCAATTTGCAAAGGGGGTCCTTGGAAAACCACCTGGATGGTTATTGTAAATTAAAAAAGGAAGAGATGCCACATTTGGGGGGATAATTTTTAATACTAGGTTTATGGCTGATTACATGTGATAGCCATTACAGCTTGTTTAACTCTGAAATTATCTGGCCTCTCAAGTTCCCCAGGGACTACAGGAATCATGGGTTAAATTTTAAAAACAATGTCTGGGAGAAGATGACATGCTTTGCCTTGAGGGGAATAGATGAAGCTTAAAAGGAAAAAAACAAAACAAAAATCCCGCCGGCTTCCCCTAGGAAGGGTCCTTACTTCTTACATCGTCGTCTGTGTCTTCCATAATGTCACGGAGCCCAGAAAGTCACCGGCACAGAAAGCTTCCTCTCCTTGGTTGTTGGGCCTTTCAGCTCCTGCAAGTCCCTCTGTGCCTTTTCCAGCAGGGTGATTTGGAAAGAATCCAAAGGGGCTCAAATCTCAGAGGTTTCCTCTTCTTTGGAGCCGATCGTGTCGTCAGGAGCTGGGAGGCTGAGTGAGTTACATGGAACAGCTGTGCGGTGCCGCCACCCTCTCCCCAAGGAGGTCCGCTCCGTGCGCCACCCTCTCCCCAAGGAGGTCCGCTCCGTGCGCCACCCTCTCCCCAAGGAGGTCAGCTCCGTGGGGGACAGTGTTGGGCTCCATCCTGAGCAAGCCCGCCAATCTGAGGGCCTAGCCCACTGGCCGGGGCTGCTTCAGTGAAGGTCCCCACCAGGATTACAGCCCTGTACCGGTTCCCACCACTGAAAGCAGGCTCTCCATAGAAGCAGCCTGAGCATGGAGGGACAGGAGTGGGGGCCAGGGGACAACATGGGTGAAAAATGAGGTCTGGAGGGGAAGTGCCTGCGGGAATTAGGATAGTCTCTCTCCAGTTAGTTGCACATAGGAGGGAAGCCAGGATTTCTTTTCCACAGTGGGAGAAACCGAGTGGCCATTCTTTGGTTGAAAAGCAGCAGAAAGGAAGACGATGCTTCAAGCAAAAAGTGTGAAGAAGAATAAACACTCAGACCTCTTTGAACTCTGCTACTGGTCTCCACTCAGTCCCGCACTGCAAAGCAGCAGTGTTTATTCCTGTTTCTCCTGAAGGAGCTCTACTGGAACTTGTGAGCCCTGGGACAGTGGAACCCTGGTGTGTCGTCCCTGACCAGGCATCGTAGGCATCTCTAGGTCCTTGCAGTTTGTGTGAGTTCTGGAAACACTGAACTCTTGGATATGTGACTCCGATCTGAGGTTCACTTGCCCTCGCTAGACTCCTTGTGCTTGGAGAACCGCGATGCCTGAGGACCTCAGCGGAGGTCTTGGTTAGGCTTTGGCCAAAGGTATCATCTTTGCAACTTTCCAGGGAAAGCCCAGGGAAGGTCTCTGGGTGAAATGTTTATGACAACTTCATTCCAACACTGATGAGGCCCATCACCCAACAGCTTAATCCGACCCCTATGATGTGGGATAAAACAATCTTAGGCACAGCATATGAAGTTTATAGGAAGATGTCAATTTGGAAAACCCCACCTCATAGACCATTTCGATATTCCTAAAATAATAACACCAAGACATTAAGTATGGAAGCTTAGACAAGGAAGGATGTTAGTGGATAGGAGAGGACAAATGGAGAAAATATAGTAAATCTCTTCTAAAAAGGCGAAAGTCATTTATATAAAATTTTCCCAAGCTGACTTGGAATTATAGCTGTTGAAAATTTTGCGTTATTTATTCCCTGCAGTAGAAGAAAAATCAATGGCTGCTTGGGCAGTGAGACAAAAGTGAGTTATCTAGGCCACTGACACGGTGGGCCACGCTGTAACAACCACATTTGCTGCTGTCAAGGCGCGGGCTTCCGTGGCGCCAGCTGTAACTCTGGCTGATCACCTCTAATTCAGAGCTGCCTGCCTTGCTAAAGGTGTCACGGGGAGCCACTGCGGTCTCAGCATCGATTGAGAACGTGGTGACAGGGGCAGCTTGCCAGGGAGTGTGGGGGCAAATCCTGAGTGGAGAGATAGTCCCTGGAGCTGAGTTAAATCCCAGTGGATCCAGATGAACAGGTCCGGACCTTCCACAGTGGGTATCTTTAATGAGCTAAGTGATTTCCCCAGAACTAAAGGTCCCTCCCTGCTTTGTGCCATGTGCAGAGACATGTTTTTATCGGGTACCCCGATTCCCTGGTGCACAATGATGAAGGCACTAGACTGTAGTCAAAGCTGTGATCACGTATGGGAGGGAAATGCAACCTCATGCCTTTCTTCTGCTTTTGTGGTTAAAAAAAAAATCCTAGTGAGTTCCCTTTTTCAAAAATTTACTTTTTATTTTTATTTCTTGATAAGGAGGAGGCACAAAGCTGTGATGGGAAATAGTAAAAGTGGAATAAGAGAGCTGTGCTAACAAAGCTGCCCAGAGTCAGGATTCTTCCAGGTACCCTGTTTACGGAGTGAGAATTCAGCAATTAAACGGGCTTTGCTATCGTTTGTGAAGATACCGTTTGGTTTCTCCACCGCTCCCAAGCTGTTTTCGTCCCCCTGTAATTAAAAAGTAAAGAGAGAAAGACATCCATACTGTTTGCTCAACCTGAACACTCTTAAAACACACGGCTCCACCCCAGCGTTCATCCCATCCCTGCAGCAAGGTGACGAATGGGAGGCTTGTCTTTTGTTCTGAAGGGGCCGGCATCATTTCCCTCAGCTGAGAGCTAACCTTAGAGAGACAAGGTTTCACTCAGCTCGCAGAGGTCCTTTCTCTCAGCACGGTAAAAAGCCCCCGGAGTGGCCCATGAAGGGAGAAATGACTTCGATTTCAGTCCTTGGTGATTCCAGACACAGGCGCGTGTTTGGACCAGAAGTGGTTTTGCCCTTGCTGACAGGGAGGTCAGATATGAGAAGTTGGGGGGTGGGGTGGGGCGGGGTAACGGGGTGGCATTCTGCAGAAAACCCCATGTAGCTCCAGGAAAACGTGTCCACAGCTGTGGAAACCCTGTCACCTGGTTCTGAGCTGAAGCCCTTTGCTTGGTAACTGGAGTTGGCTTTTGCTGCTGGGTGCTTCAACCTGTTCCCTCTCTGGTATCAGTGTTCCCATCTCTTCATTGTGGTTACCCTAGCTCCAAACTTAGGGCGCGTACCAAACCCAGTTTAAAGATTCATTTATTTATTTCCAGCAGAGCAATGCCACCCCTAGTCGCAGACCCCCGGGGGCCCCTCTCTGAGCTCCTCCGGCAGCAGCTGTAGGCCATCCCGGACAGCACTGTTTCCTCCTCTGTTTACTGGTTTCTAAGGGCGATTGCACCACGAAGGCCCTGAGCCTGGAACTGGGCCTGGGGCTGTTTTGGTTACATTGAAGTTTTTGCTTCAGTTCTGCCAGATTTAAATGGTGACTTCACCAGCACTGAGCTAAAAAGGAGAAGGGGGAGGAGGGCGAGCCCAGGAGAAAGAGAGCGAGCAGAGGAGCCAGAGGGAGAGAGCCAGAGCAGGGCGCTAAAGAAGGGCCAGCGCATTACATCATTGCTTGGCCTGGAATCAAATGGGAAGGATATGAGTCACTCAAGCTAGTTAAGCTTTGGCTCAAATTCTACACACACTCATTCCACAGCTCTCATGTTCTGCACCTCAGGAGGGAATTCAGCCTCAGTGATGGCCATGAGGTTGGTTTGTAATTTTATTTTCTGTTTCTTGATTTTAGAGCTTTTTGGGGCCCCTACTGCTTTCTGTTCTGGAGCCTTCCTCCTTTCTCTCCCCTTTCTCGCCTTCCTACCGCCTTTGTTTCCCTTCTTCTCCCTCTCCCCAGCCCCTCCGCTCCTCTTCTTGCCTTGAGAGGCATTTCTTTTCACTTTGATCAGAGT